>NC_050070.1:23020840-23340024 GCF_009764565.3 Dermochelys coriacea | reverse complement strand
GAGGAGGAAGCTCCCACCCCACCCCCCCCCCCGAGGACCTCCCCGGGAGGAGAGGACGGGGGGACACACGGCGAGGAGGCAGGGTCCCCGGGAGGAGAGGACGGGGGGACACACGGGGAGGAGGCAGGGTCCCCGGGAGGAGAGGACGGGGGGACACCCGGCGAGGAGGCCGGCACCCCGGGAGGAGAGGACGGGGGGACACACGGGGAGGAGGCCGGCACCCCGGGAGGAGAGGACGGGGGGACACACGGCGAGGAGGCCGGCTCCCCGGGAGGAGAGGACGGGGGGACACGGGGAGGAGGCCGGCTCCCCGGGAGGAGAGGACGGGGGGGACACACGGGGAGGAGGCCGGCACCCCGGGAGGAGAGGATGGGGTGAGACATGGGGAGGAGGCAGGGTCCCCGGGAGGAGAGGAGGGGGGACACACGGGGAGGAGGCCGGGTCCCCGGGAGGAGAGGACGGGGGGACACACGGCGAGGAGGCCGGCTCACGGGAGGAGAGGCGGGGGGACACACGGCGAGGAGGAGGGTCCCCGGGAGGAGAGGACGGGGGGACACACGGGGAGGAGGCCGGTCCCGGGAGGTAGAGGACGGGGGGACACACGGGGAGGAGGCAGGGTCCCGGGAGGAGAGGACGGGGGGACACACGGGGAGGAGGCCGGCTCCCCGGGAGGAGAGGACGGGGGGACACACGGGGAGGAGGCCGGCTCCCCGGGAGGAGAGGACGGGGGGACACACGGGGAGGAGGCAGGGTCCCCGGGAGGAGAGGACGGGGGGACACACGGCGAGGAGGCCGGCTCCCCGGGAGGAGAGGACGGGGGGACAGCCGGCGAGGAGGCAGGGTCCCCGGGAGGAGAGGACGGGGGGACACACGGGGAGGAGGCCGGCTCCCCGGGAGGAGAGGACGGGGGGACACACGGCGAGGAGGCAGGGTCCCCGGGAGGAGAGGACGGGGGGACACACGGGGAGGAGGCAGGGTCCCCGGGAGGAGAGGACGGGGGGACACACGGGGAGGAGGCCGGCTCCCCGGGAGGAGAGGACGGGGGGACACACGGCGAGGAGGCAGGGTCCCCGGGAGGAGAGGATGGGGGTGACACACGGGGAGGAGGCAGGGTCCCCGGGAGGAGAGGACGGGGGGACACCCGGCGAGGAGGCCGGCTCCCCGGGAGGAGAGGACGGGGGGACACACGGCGAGGAGGCCGGCTCCCCGGGAGGAGAGGACGGGGGGACACACGGCGAGGAGGCAGGGTCCCCGGGAGGAGAGGACGGGGGGGACACACGGGGAGGAGGCCGGCTCCCCGGGAGGAGAGGACGGGGGGACACACGGGGAGGAGGCAGGGTCCCCGGGAGGAGAGGACGGGGGGGACACACGGCGAGGAGGCCGGCTCCCCGGGAGGAGAGGACGGGGGGACACACGGGGAGGAGGCCGGCACCCGGGAGGAGAGGACGGGGGGACACACGGGGAGGAGGCAGGGTCCCCGGGAGGAGAGGACGGGGGGACACACGGGGAGGAGGCCGGCTCCCCGGGAGGAGAGGACGGGGGGACAGCCGGCGAGGAGGGAGGGTCCCCGGGAGGAGAGAATGGGGTGACACACGGGGAGGAGGCCGGCACCCCGGGAGGAGAGGACGGGGGGACAGCCGGCGAGGAGGCAGGGTCCCCGGGAGGAGAGGACGGGGGGACACACGGCGAGGAGGCAGGGTCCCCGGGAGGAGAGGACGGGGGGACACACGGCGAGGAGGCAGGGTCCCCGGGAGGAGAGGACGGGGGGACACACGGCGAGGAGGCAGGGTCCCCGGGAGGAGAGGACGGGGGGACACACGGCGAGGAGGCAGGGTCCCCGGGAGGAGAGGACGGGGGGACACACGGGGAGGAGGCCGGCTCCCCGGGAGGAGAGGACGGGGGGGACACCCGGCGAGGAGGCAGGGTCCCCGGGAGGAGAGGACGGGGGGACACACGGGGAGGAGGCCGGCTCCCCGGGAGGAGAGGACGGGGGGACACACGGCGAGGAGGCAGGGTCCCCGGGAGGAGAGGACGGGGGGGACACACGGGGAGGAGGCCGGCTCCCCGGGAGGAGAGGACGGGGGGGACACACGGCGAGGAGGCAGGGTCCCCGGGAGGAGAGGATGGGGGTGACACACGGGGAGGAGGCAGGGTCCCCGGGAGGAGAGGACGGGGGTGACACACGGGGAGGAGGCCGGCTCCCCGGGAGGAGAGGAGGGGGTGACACACGGCGAGGAGGCTGGCACCCCGGGAGGAGAGGACGGGGTGAGACACGGCGAGGAGGCAGGGTCCCCGGGAGGAGAGGACGGGGGGACACACGGGGAGGAGGCAGGGTCCCCGGGAGGAGAGGACGGGGGGACACCCGGCGAGGAGGCCGGCACCCCGGGAGGAGAGGACGGGGGGACACACGGGGAGGAGGCCGGCTCCCCGGGAGGAGAGGACGGGGGACACACGGCGAGGAGGCCGGCACCCCGGGAGGAGAGGACGGGGGGACACACGGGGAGGAGGCCGGCACCCCGGGAGGAGAGGACGGGGGGGGACACACGGGGAGGAGGCCGGCACCCCGGGAGGAGAGGATGGGGTGAGACATGGGGAGGAGGCAGGGTCCCCGGGAGGAGAGGACGGGGGGACACACGGGGAGGAGGCAGGGTCCCCGGGAGGAGAGGACGGGGGGACACACGGCGAGGAGGCCGGCTCCCCGGGAGGAGAGGATGGGGTGAGACATGGGGAGGAGGCAGGGTCCCCGGGAGGAGAGGACGGGGGGACACACGGGGAGGAGGCAGGGTCCCCGGGAGGAGAGGACGGGGGGACACACGGCGAGGAGGCAGGGTCCCCGGGAGGAGAGGACGGGGGGACACACGGGGAGGAGGCCGGCTCCCCGGGAGTAGAGGACGGGGGGACACACGGGGAGAAGGCAGGGTCCCCGGGAGGAGAGGACGGGGGGACACACGGGGAGGAGGCCGGCTCCCCGGGAGGAGAGGACGGGGGACACACGGGGAGGAGGCCGGCTCCCCGGGAGGAGAGGACGGGGGGACAGCCGGCGAGGAGGCAGGGTCCCCGGGAGGAGAGGACGGGGGGACACACGGCGAGGAGGCCGGCTCCCCGGGAGGAGAGGACGGGGGGACAGCCGGCGAGGAGGCAGGGTCCCCGGGAGGAGAGGACGGGGGGACACACGGCGAGGAGGCAGGGTCCCCGGGAGGAGAGGACGGGGGTGACACACGGCGAGGAGGCCGGGTCCCCGGGAGGAGAGGACGGGGGACACACGGGGAGGAGGCCGGCACCCCGGGAGGAGAGGACGGGGGGACACACGGCGAGGAGGCCGGCACCCCGGGAGGAGAGGACGGGGGGACCACACGGGGAGGAGGCCGGCTCCCCGGGAGGAGAGGACGGGGGGGACACACGGGGAGGAGGCCGGGCTCCCCGGGAGGAGAGGACGGGGGGACACACGGGGAGGAGGCAGGGTCCCCGGGAGGAGAGGACGGGGGGACACACGGGGAGGAGGCAGGGTCCCCGGGAGGAGAGGACGGGGGGACAGCCGGCGAGGAGGCAGGGTCCCCGGGAGGAGAGGACGGGGGGGACACACGGGGAGGAGGCCGGCACCCCGGGAGGAGAGGATGGGGTGAGACATGGGGAGGAGGCCGGCACCCCGGGAGGAGAGGACGGGGGTGACACACGAGGAGGAGGCCGGCACCCCGGGAGGAGAGGACGGGGGGACACACGGCGAGGAGGTCGGCTCCCCGGGAGGAGAGGACGGGGGGACACACGGCGAGGAGGCCGGCTCCCCGGGAGGAGAGGACGGGGGGACACACGGCGAGGAGGCCGGCTCCCCGGGAGGAGAGGACGGGGGGACACACGGCGAGGAGGCCGGCTCCCCGGGAGGAGAGGAGGGGGGACAGCCGGCGAGGATAACACGGGACTTGGGGGGGAGTATCCAGGAAGCAGAGGGTGGGCTGGCACCCAGTGAGCCAGGGAGGAGAAGAGGCGGGTGGCACCCGGGGAAGCCAGGCGCGGGGGGTTGGCTGGGCAGCATCGGCAGCGGGTGGCCGACAGGCGGGGCGCGTAGCGGAGAGAGGAGGCAGGAAACAGCCACGGCTGTTTAGGAGCCCCGGAGAGCCCGCGGCCCCCACGCCGGGCTGCCGCCGGCTGCACTCACCGGGCGGGGTCGCTTGGTGGACACCAGGCGGTCGTAGAAAGCCTTGGCCGCTGCCCAGTCCTGCTCGGCGCCGGCCGCCGCCTGCTGCGCCGCGGGGAGCGGGCCGCTGCCGGCCGAGCTGCTCGGGGGCTTGTCCGAGGTGCAGGAGGCCATGGCGGCGGCTGGGGCCCGCGGCGCGGCGCGGCGCGGGGAGGCGGAGGCGGCGGATCTCTGCAGCGACACGGAGCCAGCGGGAGCGAGGTCAGCGCGGAGCGCACCAGCCGCCTCCGGGCACCCCAGCCCCGCTGCTGCCGCGGGGAAGTGCTGACGGGCCGGGCCCTGCCGGGGACTCGCTCTGCCGCGCCCAGCCGGCCACTGCCCTTCCGCCTGCCGCCCGCCACCCCCCCGACCAAGCCCCACAGCCGGCGGGAAAGTGTTGGGGGGACCAGGGCTGCAACCCTGCCCCCCCCGTTACGGATGCACACAGCCCGGGGGCCAGGGACGCAACACCTGCCCCCCACCCCCGACAGATACACACAACCTGGGGAGGGGGGGAGCTAGGCGGGGGAATAGAGGCAGAACTAACTCCCCCCCCGACAGATATACACAACCTGGGGAGGGGGGGCTAGAGGGCAAAGCTAACCCCCCCCCGACAGATATACCCAACCTGGGGAGGGGGGGAATAGAGGGCAGAGCTAACCCCCCCGACAGATACACACAACCTGGGGAGGGGGGCAATAGAGGGCAGAGCTAACCCCCCCCCCCCGGACAGATATACACAACCTGGGGAGGGGGGGAATAGAGGGCAGAGCTAACCCCCCCGACAGATACACACAACCTGGGGGGGGAGCGGGGAGAGGGAATAGAGGGCAGAACTAACTCCCCCCCCCGGCAGATACACACAACCTGGGGGGGAGTAGAGGGCAGAGCTAACCCCCCCCACAAATATACACAACCTGGGGAGGGGGGAATAGAGGGCAGAGCTAATCCCCCGCGACAGATACACACAACCTGGGGGGGAAATAGAGGGCAGAGCTAACCCCCCCCCCCGACAGATACACACAACGGGGGGGGGACGGGACGGGGAAATAGAGGGCAGAGTTAACACCCCCCCACACACACACACACAGATACACACAAGCTGGGGGGAACAGGGAGCTGAGCTATAACCCCCCCCACACACACACACAAACAGATACGCACAGCCTGGGGGGAACAGGGGCCAGAGCTATAACCCCCCTCACACACATACAAACACACACAGTTATCCACAGCCTAGGGGGAATGGACTAGGGCTGCAGCCTCCCCCCACACCCTACAGAGATACTCATAGCCTGGAGGTTCAGGTTGTCTGGACTGCAACCCCCCTCCCACTCCCTGCCCCACACATAAACACACACAGTTATCCACAGCCTAGGGGGAACGGACTAGGGCTGCAGCCTCCCCCACACCCCAACCCCGGTCAGCTACACACAGCTTTTTGGGATGTCAGGGCTGCAACCCCCACACAGACAGATTCATCCTGAGGGGAACAGAGGCCAGGACTGAAATTCCCACCCCCACCTCCCACATATACACACAGCCTGGGAAGGCTAGGGGAGGGCTGCAACCGGTGCCAGATTTAGGGGCAGGTGACCACCTGGGGTGCTGGGCTTCGGGGGGGGGCGCCAGGCTTGATGTGCTGTAAGGTGTTCAAAAGTTTAGCAGATTGTTGCGGGGGGTACTAAAGAAGTTTCTCCCCTGGGGCACCATTTGGTCTAGGGCTGGCCCTAGCTGTAACCCACACCCCATGATACACACACATACAGCGGAGGGCGGGGAGGAGACAGAAGCCAAGCGCTGCAACCATCAGCAGAAAGACAGACAGAGTGAGGGGAACAGGGGTGCACACGCACACAGACGGACATCCACAGGTGCACAGCCTAAGGGGGAATGGGCCATGGCTGCCAACCTCCCCACCCCCCCAGACAGAAAGACAGATGCACAAATAGCCTAGGAAGAACAGGGGCCAGAGCTGCACTTGACCCCCTCCTCCCCCATGCGTGCCTGAATGCATGCACACACAGACAGAGATAGTCCGGAGAGAACGGGCTAGATTGCAAATCCCAAACAGTAGCCACTGGAGTCAGTCACATCCTTATTACAGTGGCTGCTTAAATTTAGAATCATAATAAATTATATTTAGTCACCTAATAAATAAATGGCCTTACTTTTAGAGAGGCCCACAGCTTCCATTGACTTGAATGGGAGTTGCTAGTGCCCAGCACCTTTGAAAGTAAGGCTACTTTAAAAGTATGTATTTATCTGCCCAATTTCAGGCACCCATGCTTGAAAATTTGACCTTAACTTCTCATAGTTTCCCATCTTTACAAAGTACTGTGAGATCACTGGAAGAAATGAAGCGTGGGCCTGGCCCAACGCCCACAGAAGTCAGTAGGCTTGGGATCAGGCCCTAAATACTAGTAAGTAAAAAGTATTATTAGTAACTTAAAAAAAGGGCAGTGGATGGATCAAAGGAAATTCCCTTTCATAATTTGAAATCTGTTTCCTTACAGAAATATTATTTCAGCATATATGCACCGGTTTATGACTGTAGCTGCTAGGCTGCTGGTGTTTATTTGGGCTTGTTTTTAAGGAGAAGATTGAAGAATTTGGAATATGGAAAAAGAATTATATGACCTGGCTCTTCCAGCTTGGACACTGACTAACTGTTCACCTTAATGTCTCAAGTCTTAGTCTTAGCCATTTAATATTATGTTATGGCTTCAGGCACTGATTTTATTAACAGGATTAGAGATTTATGACTTGCACAACATTTTAACTGCTTTAACATTAGAATCATAGAATAGAATAATAGAATATCAGGGTTGGAAGGGACCTCAGGGGGTCTTCTAGTGCAACCCCCTGCTCAAAGCAGGACCAATCCCCAATTTTTACCCCAGATCCCTAAATGGCCCTCTCAAGGATTGAACTCACAACCCTGGGTTTAGCAGGCCAATGCTCATTAACTGCTGCAGAAAAATCCAAAGGTTTTCTCACTAGAATATGAGCAAAAGAACAATGATGTGTCCACCAGTCAAAAGTGGCTGGCTCTCAGTGGTGCAGCGAGTGCTGTGTCTTGTGCTCTTTACGTAACAAATATAATATGAAGGGACTACATGGGAACAGTGGGGTCCAAGTAACTTTGTTCATTAAATATACACAACAGGCAAGGCCTAGTCGCAAATACTACTGTGGCTGGTGTCTGGATGGCTCTAAAACACAGGACACAGCAGTAAACACCACTGGAGGGCTTGAGAACTACTTAAAGGGAAGCAATGCTGCTTAGTGGATTCTGCATTAGACTGGGACTCAGGAGACCTGGGTTCTATTGCTGGCTCTGCCATTGGCCTGCTGGATGGCCTTGGGCAAATATGACTCTATACCTCAGTTTCCCCCCTGTAAAATGGTGATAGTGATACTGACCTCCTTTGTAAAGCACTTTGAGAGCTACTGATGAAAAAGTGCTGCATAAAAACTAGGTATTATTTATTGCTACACTGTTCCTATACACTACAATGAGCTGGAGCTTTTTTTGTGGTAGCTGCCCTCTTCTGCGCTAAAGTGTAAGCTTACATTGAAATATAAACCAGTTGGTGGCGCTTTTGAGTTCCACTACTTTTTTCTTCTAATTTGACCCCTCAATGCAACATTTTGTATTGCTGCTCTCACAAGTAAAATCAGAATTTATCGCACCCATCTTTTTGTGCTTTATTCAGTCAATTAGTGATGAAGATCCCTTTTACCCTTTTCAAGTTACCAGAAAATGCCAACAATTTCAACTCTGTTGCCTGAGTCAATGATCCTGGGTCCTACCACTGAAGTGTTCTGGCTTCAGGGGCTTACACATCAAGCCATGACCTTCAAAATGCAAAATTCAGAGGCGTCATCTGAAATATTTAATGATGCCCTTAGAGTTCTGTTGAGGAGGAATGGTTTATTTCTCACTGCTTCAAGTCTCTTGGGGAATCCAAGAACAGGAAAGAATCCAAAATTTAACTCCTTTGGTGGTTTCTCAGCCAGAAGTTAATAGAAGTGAATTTCCCAGTTTACCTACAACATTTGTACTAGGGTTCTCTGTTAAAAAAAGAGCTGGAGCCTTTGTGGGTCTGTCTACACTGCAACGTAAGCCCATACTTGAGCCTGGGCTCAAGCCTAACCCCTCTTACATCTATGCTACAATTGCGCTAAACCAGGGCTCAGACCCAGGGTTCCAGGAACCTGCGGGGCTGGAGGGTCCAAACTTGAGTTAAGCCAGGACCCAGGGTCCGAGTCCTGTTGCTTTGCAGTGTAGACGCAGCCCCGCTTGACTTGGGTCCCAGGAGTCAGCCAGAAGTATCTCACAATTCCATGGGATGGCTTCCTCTCTCCCAACAATCTGTAATCTGCTCTATTGAAAACAGAAGCCACCCCCCACTTTGCAAATGGCAGCAGCTCAGGTCAGCATTAACCCATTCTCTTCTGATTATTGATCTGCAAGCACACTATCAGAGAGCCTCCTGGGTATGCAAGGAAGGGTGAACTGATCAAGCCTTTTGAAAATTGAGTTGCTTCCTGGTAACGTGTTGCAGTAAACTTTTCCCACAGTGCACCACAGTCCTAGGGCTAGAGCAGCCCACATTTTGGGGGCGGGGGTGCTAGAGACTCTGGGATATGGTTATTTTGACTTACGTCTGCACACTGCAGTGTGGACATCAGACCTCTAGGTTTGAATATGGTTTAGAAAAGTCTTAACATAGAATTAAAATATAATGTGAATACTCTAGCCCAGAGTTCCCTAACACAGGTCAGGTGACTCGAGTCCCACTAACCTTGAGCTTACATTGCAGTGTAGGCATACCCTGTGAATGTGCTGTTAAAAAAATCACAAATGTATTTCACAGTTGGTCAGCACTGAGAGGATAGAAAGAGGTTTCCTGCTTTTTGATACTGATCCCTGGTTGAAATTATTTTCCCATCAACTCGTTAGGTGTCCCTGTCTAACAAGAAACTTAAGATCAAGTGTAGTATCTGTTCTTATCAGTTTAACATCTGATATGTCCTTTATTTGAGGACTGTATATTAAATTGATTTTTGAAACATAGGGATGGAATATGAGTTTGCTCTGTCCACCCCAGGCATCGACCTGGTATTGCAGTGCCTCCAGGAATGGTGCAAAGAAAAAAAAAGAAGTTCTCTGTGTGTGTGTGTATATAAATCTCTCCTCTGTTTTTTCCACCAAATGCATCCGATGAAGTGAGCTGTAGCTCACGAAAGCTTATGCTCTAATAAATTTGTTAGTCTCTAAGGTGCCACAAGTACTCCTTTTCTTTTTGCGAATACAGACTAACACGGCTGCTACTCTGAAAGGAAGGACAGTATTTCAGAGCTCAGACTGAAAGTTCCACTGAAAATTCTGTTGCTTTTTTCTTGGATCCACTCATCTCTGGAACAGATATAAGAAGCTTCCCAACTTTAGAATTCTGGGCCCAAAGGCAAAGAAGGGGCCTGAGATGGAAGGATCAGTTTTATCTTCTGAATGGATAGACCGTAAGAAATATTGCACATTGATAGATAATGCAAAGTAGCCAATATTCAATCCTTACGATTTAAGGCACTCATACATTGCAGAATGGACTCTGCAAGGACATTTCATTGGTGTGATTATACTGACTTAGCTACGAAAGGTACCAGATGCATACAGGGCAATTTGATGCTTGGTAAGTCTTCCAGATTCATTCCATAAAGTGAAATGTTCTTGGAAGGAGCCTGGGAAAGGCTTTGGCCCAGGGCAGCAAACCAGGACATGTGGCTAAACATAGCTGGTGAAGTACTACCAGATTCCTGGTCTATGACTAGAACCCCTAGGCGCTATGGTAATACACATAATAAATAATTATAATTTCATCTGCTCCACCAGATTACCATTTTGGGTAAGATCATGTGCTTTGTAGTTAATATAGATACTACTGAATACAATTCTGCACATAGAGCACTGATTTTTAAAAAAATCATGAACACATTTCTATTAACAATATATTTTTTACATTTTTTCCACAAAACCTACATTTGAATCCTAGACTCCCTCTGTCCCTTTAATTGCATGCTTCCTCTTGATACTGTCTTTTAAAGTGCCTGTATTCATTCATGGCACTTTTATGCTAAGTCAGTTGGTAAATGGCAGAGATATGCCATGATACATTTACGCTGTGGAAATCTTTCAAACACTTCAAGGTATTTACCTTCCTCTTTCTTTTCATAAAGTTCTTCATACATCTGGTAATTATTAACGATGTTACAGAATAAATGATGGTTTGTGCCTCCCTCAGCCCATCCTTTCCATTTCCCCACCCTACTCCACCTGTTCCGCCCTGCCACCACTGCTCTTCTAGGGAAATTGGAATGCTAAATTTGTGACATCACATTCCATTCTATGGCAACAGTTTGATGTCCTTTTTCCAGCTGTGTTCTACTGTTAAAGTCTTTCTTTAACATTAAATTAATTAGCAATGGCCAGATGTATTACTTGGAAATAAAGATCTTGCATTTTACCAGATGACATCTCACATGTCTACCAGTCACTTGTAGCATGAGTGACTCTAGTGTAGGGATGGCAGGATGGGAAGGAACTAAAGATGAATCCAGGGTAGGAGCTGTCAAGTTTGAGTGTGAGTGCCAACCTCATGGCAGACTGTCAAGAAGCAGGGCACAAAACCCCAAACTGGTGGTAAGTTCTGTACTTAGATTTCACCAATCAAATAACAAGTGTGAACTCCTCAAGCACTATAGCAGCCTAACAATGGGGTCACAGATAGTCCCCTTGGTTACTCGGGTCTATCTTGCCACACAAGCGAACAAGCCTTTGTGATCGATGGTCACTTACACCCAAAATCACAACAATATTCAGATTATAACTAGTCCCAAAGGACCAATCTCTTACCCCAGGTCAATTGTACCTTAGTTCTCTCACGAAAGACAACCCTTGTAGCCAATCCTGTAATAAACTAACTAAAGATTTACTAACTAGGAAAAAGAAATGAGAGCTATTTACAAAGTTAAAACAGGTAAACATACACATAAAGATGAGTTACTGTCTTAGGTTTCAAAAGGTAATAGATGCTGTTGTAATACACAAGCTCTATATGTCCTTTAGGAACAATGTAAATTAAGCAGGTTGGGGATCCTTTACTTATGCTTAGAAATATTGCCCTCTCTGAATTCCAAACAGCATAGTGATGATAATTTCTCTTTAACAAGGATTTTTATTCCTTTCCCCCAGCGATCAAGCTGTGATGGGACAAGGGCTTGTACATGTCTATTCTTCACAGGTGTAGGGGAAGCAATCAACAAAATCTTTTGTCCACCAGTGTTCCACTATGGTTTGTCTGGTGTCTATGGGCCTTCTTTTGTTGGAGAGGAGATGATACATCTTGTGGTAAACTAGTATTTCATACTTGGTAATGCTTCTCTCCTGACTGGGGGTTTACAGTCTTAGCAAATATATTTATAGTTATAGAACAAACATTTAAATATTACCTTATAACATGGAATACAGATATTATAAACAAGATACTTTTAGCATCCTACAGGCATTTCAAAAAGTCTAAATACTAAACACATTCTTATAATTCTAATCTCTATTTTAACATTCCTAACAGAGAGGTGAGCCAGACTGGTTTCCAGGTATGCATTTGTCAGAGTTCAGTGAGGCCTAGGGGCCTTGACATGAGCTGGCACATGGTTTGCCAGCATCACAGGAACATTTGGTGCATGGGAGGCAGAGAACTCATTTATCTGAGATTTCCTTCCCCTAAGCAGCTCTATCAATCCCTGCAGCAGAAGTTTCCTCTCTCCCCTTTCACCTTGTTCAACATCCTGACTTTTCTCTAGTGCCCTAGAGAATTAGGTTCATGACATCAGTAGTGAATGCAGCCTTCTGGGGATTTTTGTTCCCTAGAAGGCTGCATATATAAAACAAGCCCATATATATCATATCTTTATAACACTGAACTGTTTTCTTAACTTTCTGAACAAACATATTATGATTATTTAGGCTGAGCAAAGGTTGGCACATAACTATACTTCTTCAAAAGCAACCAAGGGAAAGAACTGTGAACCAGAGTCAATATTTCCACTGTTCTCTGGGGGAGAAAAATGGTGTAGTTTATTTTCCCCTTGTGCCTGGCCAGTGAATGGGGAGGAAAGGGAGCAGAACCTTGGCTCTTCTCACTCACTACCAACTCCGTGCCCAGTTGCTGGAAGTGAGACGCATTCAACGGTAGGCTGGGACTACTATACACACCAACCCAGGAGCCAAGATCCAAGTAGATCAACCAAAATGAAGAGGAGGTGGGGCAAGCAGGTCAGTCAAGAGCAGAATCTAGCTGCAAATATTTATATTCAGACATGCTGTCCAAAATTTATCCCCCAGTGTAATTCCATCAATTTCAGTGAAGATATATCATAGAAAAATATGTCATAATGCCTTTTTCATTTAGCTTTAGAAAAGTGGTAGTAATTAATCCATAATTTACATGTTGCAAAATGATCATAGACCTGTTAAAGCCCAACAGGAGTTGAACTTACATCATTTGAGTTATACAACAGACACTTCTAGATTAGGGCACACAGACTTTGATTAATATTCTGGAAATATCTGGGTATTAGATTAGCCATAGGAAAATTCTTCTACTGCTCTCAAGATAAAACAGAAGCATATTTGAATTGTAAAACAAAATATCAATAAGAGGGCTAAAGTGTTCACACAAGGTCTGTTTCCAGGGCCTTACCGAAAGGATGTATGCATCAATAATTTAAAAACAGTCTTGCTAATTGGGGAGGATTGTTTAATTGGGATTGTATTACATGTCAAGTATCTTTTGGTTGATAAAGATAAATTAAGGCCTCAGTCCTGCAAACTGTTCCACATGGGCACATGGATCGGTCTGTGCAGGATTGGGACCCTCTCTACAAAGGGACTTAAGTATTGCAACACTAAGCACTGCAGAGTCTAACTTTTATGTACCTGCTGCCTAGTGAGAGACCCAGGCCAGACCCTCTAAGGTATTTATATACCTAACTCCCATAGATTTTAATGACACCTAAATACCATTGCGGATCCAGCCCCCAAGCTCCCTATACATGCTGGGTGGAGAGCCACCTAAGCTAGCCAAGAGCAGATGCTGTGGAAAAGGAAGTGTCCTAAACCCTGTCCCTCTCAGGTGCCTAAGTCCTTTGGTAAATCTGGACCTAGGTGCTGAAAAACCTAATTATTTGTTTTAACAAATAACAAAAGATATTAAAGCATAGTATGACTCAATCCCAATTTAAATACCCTACCTTTGCAAAATATGGGCAACAATTTATCTGCTAGGTCACATAGTCTTCCATTAGGGTTCATGGGAATGTCAAGGTATCTTATGAAAATAGTGTATTGAAAATACCAAGGAAAAATTAGTCATACCCTGGCATACATGACTATCACACTGTCTCTGGCACATTTCGCTTGTTAAATTTAAAAACAGAGAGGACTAACAAGAATGTTGCTACTTTTTAGCTATACTTTTTATCCATACACAGAGTGCCTATTAAAATAAATTCTTGTTTTCCACTTATCTCCTTTTAAGGGAACATTGCTTTAGACTATGTTCATACTCAAGTATCATTAATGGCAGCTATTCCACAGTCCCTTCTGCAAGAGCTGACAGGTGACAGAGTTTTTGGGAGGCAATGACGATGGAAAAGCATAGGTATCATCAGAACAAAAAGTAAACTGATTACATTGTAACTTTGACTGTGATCCATATTTACATTGAAAGACTACTGAGACTTTGCTACAACAAAACATCTGCCTTTTCCTCCCAAATATAAGGCCCAATTCTACCCTCAGATACTCTTGTGTATATCACAAATAATGGGAGTTGCAGAAGGGAATTGGGAGGGCAGAATTTTGGATTATACACTTGTCACTACTCATACACAGTGATGTCACAGTTGAGAGTTGAGGCCTTACTGGCATGAATGGATAAAGGGCTTAAGGGGAAAATATTTTTTGTTGTAAATGTGTTTTAATAATTACATTTATTAAACACTTCTAGGTAATTACAGGGTGGGGTTACAGTTATAGATAGTTACCAATTGCCTTAAGCAAGGGTGGTGATATAGTGCAGTGGTTCTCAAAGCCGGTCTGCTGCTTTTTCAGAGAAAGCCCCTAGTGGGCCAGGCAGGTTTGTTTACCTGCCGTGTCCGCAGGTTTGGCCAATCGCAGGTTTGCCACTCCAGGCCAATGTGGACTGCGGGAAGGGCAGCCAGCACGTCCCTCGACCCGCGCTGCTTTCTGCAGCCCCCATTGGCCTGGAGCAGCGAACCGCAGCCAGTGGGAGCCGCGATCGGCCGAACCTGCGGATGCGGCAGGTAAATAAACCGGCCCAGCCTGCCAGGGGCTTTCCCTGAACAAGCGGTGGACCGGCTTTGAGAACCACTGATATTGTGCACTTATACCTGTTCATAGAGGAGATAAGCTTAACTCTAGTGGGATGCATTTGACTGTATATATAGTTAACACCCAGTTGTATGAAGACAATCGTGAGTAGTTATTGAAGAGCACTCCAGAGGGGAAAAGCTGTGCCTGAGAACCCAAAACTAGTGTATATTCAGCTAGAAGAGCTTTAGGACTTGTCTGAGTTGCAGTTTCAAGCCTGTCAGTGACTCAGCTACAACATGCTGTTCTCTGTTGTGCCCAAAGTGGATGATCTCTAGTACCCACTTGTCTGTTCTTATTGCCCTCCAGTTGTGGGCAAAATTGGCAAAGCAATCACCAAAGGTTTGGGGGACCATGTGGCATAGCACCACTATAGATACACAGTTCTCATGTCCTGGGTGATGGGTGCAGTTGAATGGCAGTAGTTGAGGTGGAGGATATCATGTACCTGGGTTTTTGCACCCTCAAGCATTTACATGGTGGTTCGTAAGGAAGTAAAATGCCTGAGAGGGAGGTCTGGGTCTGTAAATTTGCTTGAGGCATTTCTCTTTGAGGCTGGGATATAAATGCCCAGGGAGTGGAGGGTTGTTCTGGAGTTCTTAAGAGAGTGAAGTGACTCATTAGTCTTTTCATTGAACAGATTAAACTCATGAAAGGAGAAGTCCTTAATGGTATTCCAGACCTCCCTGGGGAACCTCGAAGATTGAAGCCATGATTTGCACGTCATGATTATGGCAAAGGCTTTAGACACAGTATCAGTGGAGTCCACATCTGCCTGAAGTGATGTCTTAGCTGCTAGCTTGCCGCCACCGATGAGGGTCTGGCATTGAGCCATATCCTTCTGGGGGAGTTTGTCCCTGAATTCCACAAATTTGGAAAATGTTAAGGTGTTTATCACTCTTGTCATTTGGAGTGGTCTCGGGATGTTGTAGCTTGGACCTCTCTGTGGCTGCCTGTGCCACTAAGGAGTTGGTCACCAGATGGGTAAATAGGAACTCTGTCCCTCCAGCTGGCATGAAATAGCATTTTTTAGTCCTTTTTGAGGTGGGGGGACAAGAAGCAGGGTTCCATAATGGCTGTATTCACGGGAAGGGCCACTCTGCTAGGGCCAGCGGATGGCAGGATGTCCAAGAGTCTATGCTGTGTGTCCTGGACATCCTCAAGAGGGATGTAGAGCTCAGCTGCCAACATCTGCAAGAGTTCCTGGCATTTTTTGTGGTCATTAGGTGGACTTGGGGATGATGAAGTGATTGCCTAATTAGGTGAGGAGGATGACACAGCTATCAGAGTGATTACCTCATTAGGTGAGGAGAATGACACACCTGTCAGAACCATCAGGACTGCTGGATCTGGCTCGACTTTCTCCTCTGCAGACTCTGACGGAGCCAGTTGGTATTGGCTAGGAGAAGAGCACTTGTGTGATTCTGGCACAGATCCATGACGTCTATTATTTGAAGCCCAGCAGGGCCAGCATGAAGGATCAAAGGGAGAGAACAAGGCACTGGGAACCAATGGTTGCCAAGGTAGTCATATCTGCAAGGATGCTGGCTCCAAAACCTAGAGGTTCTGTACAGGCTAATCATCCTTGGGGGAGAAGATTAATTTTGAACATCAGATTCATCCAATGAAAGGTAGGTTCATGCTCTACTGGTGGTGCCACTAGCTTGTGGACATAGTAGGTGAGAATCCCCTCATCCTTGAGGTGGTTTATTTTGGTGATGAAATGTCTCTGAGGAGGACTGGATCAGATAGAAGAGGAGATTGCAAGTAGGGAAAGGTGAAAATATTCTCCAGTGTAGTAAAGCTTTCAGTCTTTCCCAGAGTTCAGGGAGTCCCAGGGGTTGGGACTAATGAATCCAGTGCATCCAGTGACCTGATGCTGAGAGGATTGCTGTGGAATATGTCAGAACTGTTAAATGGGAGTCCAACATGGAGGTCCTAATCAGAGCTGGCAGGTGCCGATCTTTCAGACTGTGAATTATCGAGTCGGTACGAGTGACAGTGTCTTCCTTCTCTCTTTTCTCTCTAGGCCAGAAGATTTATGCAGACCTAATTCCTTTGCCCTGCATGCAAGGAATATGACTTGGAGAGAGATGGAGAGGGATCTTTTTTCTTAGAAGTAGACCTAGAAAGGGATCTGTCTTCATGCCTGTGAATATGTCCCCTGCTCTCATGAAAAGGCTTAACAGTTTTGGAAGCTCTGCTTCGGAGCTTGTGCTTGGAGGGGCACTGCTTGAAGTCTGAGGCTGTTGTACATGGGGACTTTCTAGCCTGCATCCAACTGGGGTCTCATGGCATTCTCCATGAGTTGTTTCTGCAGATGGAGCTCTTTTCCCTTGTGGATTCAGGGAAGGGAGGAGCAACAAATGCTGCACTTAGTAGCAATGTGAGCCTTCCAAAACAGTAAGTCAGCACTGGTGTTCATTTCTGATGGAGAAAGACTTGGGGCAGCAGATACAGTTCTTAACCCTGGGACTCTGGGTACAGTCCTCCACAGGGAGAGACTCCCTGAGATGGGGAGAAACTATCAAACTATATTAACTATAAATACTAAAACCACTGAGGCACTAAGGCTAATATCAAAAACTATTTACAATATATTTATAGATTCTGAAAGTAGAGGAAGATCGTTTTAGACACAGAGGATTCTGACTCAGGCCATGTGATCGTAACAAAGAATTGGAGAGGTGTCTGTCCCTGCCATTCTTTATGTCCTCAGTTCAGAGCACAAGGAGAGTAACTGCATGGACTAACAGACACTATCTGCTACAAATCTCTGGTCTCAGGCACATGGAGTGCATGCGTACCCATGTGTGGCAGAGACATAGGGACCAGCACACAAGGAACTGTCTCATTTAAGCCCAAACAGTTACAGTTTGGCAAAGTTATAAGCAACTGAAATCTAGGGCTTATAATGAAAAATATTAGGAACCTTAACTTAGACATCAGTACCAGCTCTGCCTATAATATATCCACATCCAAAAACATAAAACTCTTTGCAGATTAATAAAAAAGCTCTGAAGTAACCAGTAGCCAACTTCTTGTCTTATTTTTATTGTCTGACAAATGTTTTTTTAAAGGAAAAGACTACACTGCCAACAATTATGATGAAATGTCAAAGAAAGATAACTAATCAATTAAATTAGAGCACAGCAATGCAGACAAAATGAGTCACAAATTACTTCTGATTTGCACTTAGAGTCCTTATAAAACCTATTTTCATTCCCACTGGATGATTTATATGACCCTTTTTTCCTAGGGTAGTGGATTCCAATTTTAATATATGCCCTGATAATTTAATTCATATTGCAGAATCTGTCAGAAACAGCAAACAGAATAGTTCACCATATCAACAGTTCTGATATCTTAATTAGAATAATCAAAGACCTATGTGATAATGCCAAATATGCAGTTAGAGATGGTGATAACATCAGCCAATGGTTTGCAGTGACAACTGGAGTAAGGGAAGGGTGTATTATGTCCCTGTTGTTTGTAATGGTCACTGACAGTGTCATGAGGAAAATAACCCTAGAAGGCAAATGAGGAATTTTATGGACAAATGATAAAGTGCAGTTGGATTACCTTGTTTTTGCTAATGACATTGCTTAATAGGAAAAAAAGACCCAGTTTTGGCAGACAGAGAAAAACAAGTTGTTTTGTTCATCAAGAAGGGGAAGACATGATATATGGCTATTAACAGTCCAAAAGCAAACATCTGAGTAGACGGAGAAGTACTGGAGGAAGTAAGTCATTTTATGTATCTGGAGAGCAAGATGTGCTATGATGGTGACTCCATGCTAGGTGTCAAACAACATCACAAGGATAAACTTGGAAAGATTTGGAGGAGTAGCATGACCAGCACTGATACAAAAATATGAATTTTTAACACCAACATCAGTTCTGTCCTCCTTTATGCAACAGAGTCATGGAAATCCACAACAGCAATTGATAAGAAGATCAACTCATTCCAAAGTAAATGTCTGCAGAAGATTTTCAGAGTCTTTTGGAAAGAGTTTATATACAACTGTGATGCTGGTAGACCAGGTGCCGGCTCCTGAGAAGTCTCTTGGCATCAGCTGAGAACTCACAAATTCATAGCTTGAAACCAGGCTACCTCTGTAGTTGTACTGTATGTTAGTATTGTTCAAGATAGGTGTTAGACTTGTAAGGATGTGTTTAGTGTTTAGACTCTATAAAATGCTTGTAAGTTGCTGCCTGCATTAATCTTACTGGTAATGTCTGTATCTCATGCTATAGGGTAATATGAAATGTTTGCTTTATAATTGTAAAAAATGCCTGCTCTGAACTTATGAACCTAGCCAGGAAGAATACTTCCCCCACCCATCAAGAAAGACTATCAAAACTAAATGGGCCCCATTCACCCATGAAGAAGTTATGTGCAGGAGCACTCATCCCATTGGTTTGAACTCTTGGGGGAGGGCATATAAAGAGGCTCACAAAAAGAAAGAGTTTTCTCTCTGTTGTTTGGACTCTCTCAAGGGCTGGAGCTAAGAAACAAAAGCAGAGATCTTCCGGGTCACCCATGGTTAGGTCTAAAAGACATTCAGACAGATTTCTACAGCTTTGTCACTCATGCGTGCTTATATGTTGCCTGCTTTAACCTGTAACTCTTATTTATTTTTCCTAGGTAATATAGCCTTAGTTAGTTTACTATAGGATTGGCTATCAGCATTGTCTTTGATGTGAGATTTGAGGTACAAATAGACCTGGGGTAAGTGATTGGTCTCTTGGGAATGGGAGAACCTGAATATTTTGTGATTTTTTTTGAATCAGTGACCATTTATTACTAAGTCCAGCTTGCCTGGGTGGCAAGATAGATTGGAGTGACTCCATGGTAAGACTGTTAGAGTGATCCAGGAGTTCACATTTGTTACTGGGATGGTGAAATCTAACTATAGAATATACCACCAGTTTGGGGTGTCTGCCCTGCTTTTTGACAGTCTGCCCTGACGTTGGTACTCATGGTCATGAACCACTGCAGGCAGCATGACAACAACATCAGAAATTCTAAGTTGAAGCATCAAGCATGGCAAGATGAAGACAATGGACATTTTTAGGACATGATTTACAGATGCCAACAACACAACTTCCATTTCAGGTGACAACATGGAAACCAGCTGGAAAGAGAAAAAGAGGGCAATCTACAGAAATCTATTGTTCTTATGTAGAACAATAGAGAATGAAGCTAAATCCATCAACATGACATTCAGAAGCCTGAACAGGTCAGCACAAGATGGAAATAAATGGCAGAAACTGGTGGATGCCTTATGTATCTGAGGGTGTGGGAGGATAAAGAAGAAGAAAAAAAAGAATATGAATTGAGTCCTTAATAATATAGACCCCCCCACAAGGCACTTATTTTTATTACTTATGTATTCACCTATGTAGGACTCAGTCTGTTAGGAATGAAGGCCTGCAGCTGTGCCTGCCCAATCTTCCGACAGCCAATGAGTGCAGCTGGGCCACAGCAGAACCACCTGATTGGCTAAGGCAGCCAAGTCTTTTGCTTTTAAGACCAGCAGCTGTAGAGGATCAGCAGCTGCTCAGTGCTCACGCCCATCATTTCTCTGCCTCCCTGTGCTCACCTCTCTCCTACCCCTGTTCCTGCTCTGCTCCAACCTAGATCCTGCCCTGCATCCAGCCTCATTCCAGCTTAGACCCTGCCCTGCACCTGGCCTCATTCCAGGCCTGTCCCAGCCTTGCTCCTGGCTTTGCTAACTCCACATAATCTGTTCTGACCTTCAGCTCTGATTCCTGGCTCTGACTCTCTCTTCACCTGTGGCTCTGTCTTTCAAACGTGATTCCTGTTTTGACCTTTGGCTCTGGTCCCTGGCTCTGACTCTGCCTTGAATCCCATGCGCTGGCTGGGCAGCAGTTCTACAGAAAGGGACCTGGGGATTATAGTGGACGAGAAGCTAGATATGAGTCAGCAGTGTGCCCTTATTGCCAAGCAGGCCAACGGCATATTGGGCTGTATTAGTAGGAGCATTGCCAGCAGATCGAAGGAAGTGATTATTTCCCTCTATTTGGAGTATTGTGTCCAGTTTTGGTCCCCCCACTACAGAAGGGATGTGGACAAATTGGAAAGAGTCCAGTGGAGGGCAACGAAAATGATTAGGGGGCTGGGGCACATGACTTACGAGGAGAGGCTGAGGGAACGGGGTTGTTTATTCTGCAGAAGAGAAGAGTGAGGGAGGATTTGATAGCAGCCTTCAACTACCTGAAGGGGGATTCCAAAGAGGATGTAGCTCGGCTGTTCTCAGTGGTGGCAGATGACAGATCAAGAACCAATGGTCTCAAGTTGTAGTGGGGGAGGTCTAGGTTGGATATTAGGAAACATTATTTCACTAGGTGGGTGGTGAAGCACTGGAATGCGTTACCTAGGGAGGTGGTGGAATCTCCATCCTTAAAGGTTTTTAAGGCCTGGCTTGACAAAGCCCTGGCTGGGATGATTTAGTGGGTGTTGGTCCTGCTTTGAGCAGGGGTTTGGACTAGATGACCTCCTGAGGTCTCTTCCAACCCTAATATTCTATGATTCTATGACCTTGAGCTCTGGCAGTCAGATTCCAACCACTAGGCCTGACTCCTGCTCCGACCACGAGCCCTGACTGACTACGGCCTGGTCTCCTGACATAATCCCAACTCCCATTGAAGTCACTAGATTTGTAGTTTCAGAGGAGTATTTAACAACTTCTTCTCCTCCATATTATTGAATTATTATTATTGGAGGGGCGAGTTAGAATATACTGGGCTCTTGCAATCTTGGATCAGTGGCATCACTACTAGTGAACTAGCCATGTAAATTAGAGAAATCTTGTAACTGCTAGAAAATACTGAAGAGACCAAAACCAAAGGAGGCAGAAAGGTAGCTCACTGCCATCTTTACCTCCCCACAAGTTTCAGAGTAGCAGCCAGGTTAGTCTGTATCTGCAAAAAGAAGAGGAGTACTTGTGGCACCTTAGAGACTAACAAATTTATTAGAGCATAAGCTTTCGTGTAGCTCACAAAAGCTTATGCTTTAATAAATTTGTTAGTCTCTAAGGTGCCACAAGTACTCCTGTTCTTTTTCCCCACAAGTGTGAGCCCAGTGCAGCTGGTGATCAATCCTGTTGCCCTCAGATCATGTCCTCAGTGCTAATTTTGCAATCTTTAAGCATGAATTTCCTCTGTAAATAGTTTAGTAAGTAGCTCTGCTGGTGATGCACAAGAAGGATTAGAATCCATCTCATTCTCATTCATTTTTTGGCTCTGCAGAGAGAACCTGAGTGGAAAAAAACCAACTAATACATATGGTTTTTAAATCTAAATTATGCAAAGATTAATTTTGTTATAGACTATATAGCACCATAGCTGTTGCTTCATAGAACAAATAAAGACAGATTGCAAGAAAATGAATCTGAATACTCACAAGGAGTAGCTGTTGATAAAAAATGTACTGTTTTCACAGTCACTTCTCAGACCTGCGCTTTAAGTTGAAATAAGTCCTGAGAATTGTTAGAGTGTAATACATCTGCTGAAATTCTGGGTGAGTTTTCTTCTATTGTTGTTTCACTAATTCACATGTTAGCATAGTGATGCCTTTTAAAGTGTCATCTAGAACTGCTCAAAAAATTTCCATTAGTAAATGCTGATTCCACTAAATCAAAATGTTTTGCGGGAACATACAGATTTCGTCAAAATTTTTGACAGGGAAACTATTGAAATGTTTCATTTTGATAAAGTTGAAATATTTCATGTTGACTTTATTGTTTTGACATGTTATAATTATATTTATTGTCAAAATGAAACACTTTAACTTTATTGAAATGAAATGTTTCAGCCTTATATTTTATTTTGCGAAAAATTCCAGGATTTATACTTTTTGTCCTAATTTGGGACAAAACTAAATAATTTCCCATGGGAAATTCTGTTTTTTGACCAGATCTAGTGTTGTTTATTAAATTACTGCATCTATCCAGTGTCTTGCCTAAGTATGTTTCAACATTTCCTTCAGGTATGCAATATAAACAAAGAACCATAAGTTGCCCTCAGTTTGCATGCAGAATTTCCATTGACAATGACAATTTTACATGCATGGCTACCCAAGTATTTAGTGAACTGCCCAGTCACCATGGAAATAAGAATAGTATATAGCTGTTACATTTAATATCAAACTTACCCATCAGTGATTTTGCTTGTATAGGTAAAGTAGAATATTTAACTAAAAAAACCTTTTGAGTCACATTATAATACAGCAACAATATTTTGCTGAAAATATCAATTATTTTGCTCAAAAGAAAGAGATATCAAATGATGTGAGTAAAAACCAACAAAACATTGTACAAATTGTGAAGCAAAAAGCACAGAAATGATTTTTAAAAAAATCTTTTTTTCTAGAAAAATACAAAATCAAACAAATACAAACCAATGCAATGAGCAAGACACTTAAATTAATACAACAATAATTACCACCAAAATCAGGAGAAAGCAATGCACACATATAACAATTGCTTTATAATTTTAGCTCCTGGGTTTTTTCATTTTGCTTTTAATTTTGGCGTAGGAAAAGCTATTGCATGACCATGGGATAAATGTATATTACTTACAAACGTCGTTCAAGAAATGTTGCTGTAGTAAGGGCAACATGTAGGAGCCGTGCTACAACTGCATTCATGCAACACCAAACGTTAATCTATTTTTCCCCATTTTGTCACCATGTTGTTGTTTTCTTCATCAAAGCTGAGCTTGACTGTCCATTCAGTCATTCTGAATGAAATATTCACATCAGTACAGATTTCTTGATCTTTGCTGGAAGTCTTAATTCATTTACTAATTCCAGTGTACAGACTTTTAGGGCGGGGAAGATCTTCGTATTCAGAACTGTGGAGGGACATTTGCGCATATTGCTGCAGTATTAGTAATTTCTGTGAAGAAAAATGTACATGGGACACGTCAGCTGATGATTAGCAGAATCACCAGCATTTACTATGGTTATCTAAACCTGTTTTATATAGACATCGTGATGTCTAGTATAATCTGTAATATTTTGCTTTGGAAAAATCACAGAGATAATGAGGTGGATGTATTTGACTGTTTGCCATATTTGTTTCTAATCTTCTCCTGACAATGAGATATATCAACTCAGTTTTGCACTTATACAGAAACATTTTTTATAATGCCTGTTTTACTCCTCCTTAATGTAGAGATGATCAGAGTTCTCGCAGGCTAGTAATCTGTCGAATTGCCAGCAGAGAACCTCCAATCTGACAGCGGACTCAGAAATTCTGGCCTGATTGATTGTGATGGTACCAACTTGTGTATCCTCTGGATCCACTTCACTTCTCACATTTCTCCTCCCTTTCAACTGCTGCATGGAGCAGTAGCAGCATTGACTCCAGCTGTTGCTGCCCAACTGACCTCCTAGACAGATCCACTGTATGATGTTTTTAGCAGCTCCCCCATGAGGTAGTACGATAAGCATGAGAAATATAAGAAGGTACTAAAGAGAAGATGATAATACATTTTCAGGAAACTGCATCTCTTTAGCTGAAGGGTGAACTTTATCAGAGGGAAACCGTCTCCTGAGTGAGTTGCCAAAGTAAATTTCTTTGATGAAAATGAGTCAAGCAGAAACATTTGCCTTCATTTACTCTATGACAACCTGGCATGTGAATATATTCAAACTAACATTCCAACACATGTAATATTATAGGCATTTTCAGAAATGCTGTGGATTCCAAATGCTCCACGTCTAAAATAAGTATATACAATGTCCCTGCTCAACAGAGACCATCATTCTTTGATTCTGAAGTCATCTAAACCGTTCTGATTTTTTTTATGTTGTCTAATTCTTTATATGGTATCTAGTCCCTTTATCTTTCACCATGTGAAGGGAATGTTATACCTTACATTATTGTGTGTTACTGCACATGTGCTAAAATGATAATCCTTTCACAAATGTCCCACAGAAATGTTATACACAAACGATTGAACAAAAATGATTACTAGGAGGAAAAAATGGAAAGAATTATGTGCAGCTGTTGATGTTAATGCTTTCATTTAGGCTGGTGTTTGTGCCAGGTTGCCAGCTTGAACAATTTCACTTTAGTTTATTTGTGTTGTCACAATAATGGCAGTGTAGTTAAATATAGTCCTTGAAAGCAGGATCTCTGCCTGTTTCATTTGTATTTTACTGTTCTTTCATTAAACATTTCTTCATCTCTGCAGAGCCAAATTCTTACAATAATAAATCAGAGACACCTAGAGTACTTGCCAAGTCAAATATCTACAGTTTCTGGCAATTATGTAATTTCCAGATTTGCTACAATGGCTATTGCTGATAAGTCGATTGTCATAAAAAGAAATGTTCCAGACCAATCTTTATTAAGGTGTCCTTTACTGATCCATGTAAAATAATCTCCCTTCCACCATACCCTTTTTTAAAAAAGAAAGAAAGAAAGAAACATAATTGCAGCTTTTTTCCCTTCTTTGAGTGACTCTTCATCATAACAATTTATATCTGGAAAATGTCACCAAAAATGTGAAAAAGGTAATCTTAAACCAAAGAAATCAGTAACTGCTGTTATTAATAGAACAGCTCAAAAATGTTTCCCGTGATGTTTTTTAACGGCTCTGTCTTGTAATCAAATGTAACAGTGATGTATTTCCCCATTTTCAAGTTGATTTTATATTAGAAGTCCAGACAAAAGTAATTTGTAGTAACAGTCCCTCATTCAATGTCTGTATGTGGAAAGGATTCAAAGGACTTCATGCCCATTTAAAAGCCCCTTAATATGATTAATGGCTAAATGCATTACAAATTATCAAGTGTTTCTCACTGATAACACAGGTAATTTGTTCTGAGTTTTAGGCCAAATTTCCCTTTCTTGGTATCTGAGGGTAAAATATCACAAAGAGACAATAATCACAGGCACCCATTTGGAGCAGGAGTAGAATGAGAGCAAATTATTTGTAAAGTTGTTCAAAGATTTTTTTTCACATATTCATGCTTTTATAATGTATGTATTTTATTTAGAAAAGGTCACCCCATCCTCATCACAGTCTATACCAGCAAAGACATTATGAGGGCCACATAGTTACAAATATAACAGAAAGTGAATTGGGGTAAGCCTAAATGACTGAGCTGTGAACTCTTGCATTATTACTCCTGAGAGAATTCTGCACCAAAAAATTAAAAATTCGGCGCACAATATTTTAAAATTCTGCAAAATTCTGCAAATTTTATTTGGCAAATAAATGTGGCGGTTCCAGCATGGCATTGGGGAGCACAGGCCACTGGCTGCACAGAAATGGGAGATCACTGTGCAGCTCCCCCTGGGACACAGATTTAGCGGTGAATCTGGGTGCAACGATTAATTGGACTCTGTCAGAGGTCCAGGTGAAGGTGGTTGGGGCTCAGCAAGGGCGGGTCTGGGTGTGGGGAGGATAGAAGGGTCTGGGTGTGGGGAAGTCCAGATGCTGGGGGAGTGGATCTCAGTGGGGTGGGGATCCAGATGCAGCTGGGTGGGGCTTGGTAGGGTGGGGATCCAGTTGCGGGTGACTCATTGGGGAAGTCCAGATGCAGGGGGGAGTTGGGCTCATCGGGGGGGTTCTGAATGCGGGGAGCTGAGGCTTAGCAGGAAGGTCTGGGTATGAGGAGGTCTGGATGCACAGGGGTTGGGTGGATGGTGAAGCAGCTCCCTGTGATCCTTCCTCCTGCAGCTGAGGAGTGATGAGTGCAGGAAGCACAGGGGATGGGGGAGACTTTGCAGAGCTTTCTACAATCAGGGGAGAGATCTAGGGTTGGGTCTAACACAGTCCCAGATGCCATGCAAGGGAAGAGGAAGTCCTGTTCTCCTCAGACCAGCTGGGACTAGCTGCTGAGCTCAGTGCAGAATAGGAGCCACCAGTCTTCCCAAGTCCCACCCTCTGCCCCACAGTGATTTACCTCTCTGCTGGCTGCCCTGGGCACCTGAAACATACTGCTGGGGAGGATCGCATGACCACTCTTGTGGCTTCCCGTTGATTCCCTCTCAGAAAGTCATTTTTCTGTGGGGAAGCAAAGAAATCTACGGGGACATAAATTCTGTGCATGCATAGTGGTGCAGAATTCCCCCAGGCATATGCATTCTAATCCTGCCTGGAATAGACTCTGTTCCCAATTATGCCCCTGTCCGCACTGAGGTTCTACCGTTATTCCAGTTTTTGTTGTAGCTGCACCAGTGCACATAGGCAAAGCTGCTATTTGCAGAGATGGCGCTAAAAGTTTGGTTCATTAAATTGGTAGTGTTAATTTATATACTCAGACTTCTGTAAGGCATTCAACTTGGTACTATATAGCATTTAGATTAAAAAAACTAGAAAGATATAAAATTAACATGGTACACATTAAATGGATTAAACACTGGCTAACTGGTATGTCTCAAAATGTAGTGGTAAACCAGGAATCATTATTGAATGGCGTTTCTAGTGGGGTTTTGCAGGGAATTGGTTCTTGGCCTTATGCTATTTCACATTTTTGTTAATGATCTGGAAGAAAACATACAATCCTCACTGATATTTTCTGTCATATGCAAAGTTTGGGGAAGTGGTAAATAATGAAGAGGACAGGTCACTAATAGAGAGTGATCTTGATCACTTGGTGGGCTGGGCACAAGAAACAATATGTGTTTTAACATGGCTAAATGTAAATATAGAAACAAAGACTGTAGATCATATTTACACATTGGGGAACTCTATCCTCTGAAGCAGTGACTCTGAAAAAGATTTGGGGGTCGTGGTGAATAATCAGCTGAACATGGACTCCCAGTGTGACACTGTGGCCAAAAGAGCTAATGCAATCCCGAGATACACAAGCAGGGGAATCTTGAGCAGGAGTAGAGAGGTTATTTTACCTCTGTATTTGGCAAAGATGTGAACACTGCTGGAATGCTGTGTCCAGTTCTGGTGTCCACAATTAAAGAAGGATGTGGATAAATTGGAGAGGGGTCAGAAAAAAGCCCTGAAAATGATTAAAGAATTAGAAAACATGTTTTACAGTGATAGGCTCAAGGAGCTATTTAATTTAATTGAATAAAGAGAAGGTTAAGGAGAGTGACTTGATTACAGTCCTGTAGTACCTATATAGGGAACAAATATTTAATAATGGGCTCTTCAATCTAGCAGTATAACATGATCCAATGACTGGAATGTGAAGCTAGACAAATTCAGATTGGAAATAAGGCATACATTTTTAACAATAGGAGTAATTAACCATTGGAACAACTTAACAAGGGTCATGGTGGATTCTCCGTCACTAACCATTTTAAAATCAAGATTGGATGTTTCTAAAAGATATTCTCTGTCTAGTAAATATTTTGGGGGAAATTCTATGGCCTGTGCTATACTTGAGGTCAGACTAACTGATCACAATGGTCCCTTCTGGCCTTGGAGTCTATGCAACCTGGCCAATGGATCCCTTTTCTTACGATTTAATGGGAAGGGAGTCCTGGAATCTTTTTCATGTGGTATGGAAAACCATGGCAATTACTCGAGCAACATTAAAGAAAGTATCCCTTGCCATTAGTCAAAGATGGAAGCACTTCAAATAATTTTGTCTCCTGTTTAAGATCCACCAATTCTGAATGTATCTGTCCTCTGATTGTTAGATTGATCCATGGTCTTGATGTCCTTTTGGATTCCTCTGTTATTGGGTTCCCAAATAACTATGGGGGAAAATAATGACCGTTTCCATCTGCAGTGGGCCTAAGAGATTGCAGCCCTTCCTACCAGACACAGACGTGGACAGGGGAATCCACATATCCATGACCTCCTTTCTTAATTGTTGCAATGAACTATATCTAGGAATGAAGCCATCCATTCCGAAAAAGCTTGAATGTACAAAATGCAACAGCCCATATCCTTAGCAACAGTGATTGCCACAAACTGGTCATCTAAAACTGTAGTCTCTGAATTACCTTCCTAGTAGTCAACACTTACTCTTGCAAGACATTTGCACAGTGGTCCCCAAACTTTTTCAATCATGCCCCCCTGACGAGATCTGTGCTTCCCCAGGAGCTGGGGCGGAGGTATGTGTGAGTGGGGCAGGACGGGGGAAGGGGAGCTGTGCTCCGGAGATGGGGGGGGTGAGTGAGGCAGGATAGGGCAGGTTGAACCACGCTCAGGGGTTGCAAGGATGAATGGAGCAAGACGGAAGGGTGAGCTGCACTCTGGTGTTTTGGGGGATGACAGGGGTAGACCAGGGGAGTAGGAGCTGGTGGTACCTCTCTTGCCAGAGCTGTCCCTGTGTGCTGTTCCAGGCTCCAGCAACAGCTGCTGCTTTCCCCCACCCTCCGATGGTGGAGGCCAGTTACTGTGGGTAACCTGACTTATAATATGCAGGCAGCTGGGACTGGGGCCGGGGCCAGAGCTGAACTGGGGGCAGAGCAGGGCTAGGTGGTGCTCCCTCTCTGCCTCCTGGGGGGCTGGCCCGGGCCCACTGTGCCCTCCCTTCCTCCTCCCCCCCCGGATGTTCCTCTGAGAACCCTAGAGAGGCATGCCCTACAGTTTGGGGATCACTGCATTAGAATGACCATGCAACTAAGACTTTCAGGTCTAAATACAAAACTGATTCCACCCACTTCAGTTTTCCTTCAATAACTTCATTACACATCCAACACACTCAAACACAGAAACATAAATTACCATCCCAAAATACTGAAAGAGCTGGCACATGAGATTGCTAGTCCAATAGCAAGGCATTTAATAAATCCATCTGTTCAGGGGTATTACAATATGACTGAAGAGTAGCTAATGTCATACCTATATTTAAGAAAGGGAAAAAACATGATCTGGGCAATTACAGACCTGTTAGTATGACCTCAGTAATATGGAAGGCTTTATCCCTTCCATATTACTGAGGTCATATTAACAGGTCTGTAATTGTGAAGGAAAGCAGCATAGTTAAATTAATACAGGTAAATGGGAAAGGGGATATAATGCAACATGGGTTTACCAAAGGTAGATCATGCCACATTAACCTGATTTACTTCTTTGAGAAAACAATTGATTTTTTTATATAAGGGAAATGCAGTAGATTGAATATTCCGGGACTTTAATAAAACATTGAACATGGAACCACATGAAAAATTATTAGTTAAATTAGAGAACATGGGATTAATACAAGAATTGTAAATTGGATAAGGAGCTGTCTAAAGAGCTGAAGGCAATAGGATGTGGTGAAAGGTGAACAATCAGACTGGAGGGAGGTTACTAGTGGAATTCCTCAAGGGTAGGTCTTATTCAATATTTTTATTAATGACTTTGGCACAAAAAGTCAGTGTGCTAATGAAATTTGTTGATGATACAAAGGTGGGAGGCATAGTTAACACAGAGGAGGATCGGAATATTACACAAAAAGATCTGGATGATCTTGCAGACTGGAGTGATAGAAATGGGATAAAATGCAATAGTAAAAAGTGCAAGGTCATGCACGTAGGGTCTAATAATAAGAATTTCCGCTACAAGCTGGGGGCTCATCAGTTGGAAGCGACAGAGGAGGAGAGAGACTTGGGTGTGTTGGTTTATCACAGGATGACTATGAGCCACCATTGTTATGCAGCTCTGAAAAAGGCAAATGTGATTTTAGGATGTATCAGGAAAGGCATTACCAGTAGAGATAGAGACGTATTAATGCCATTGATAATCATAATGGTCCCTTCTGACCTTAAAGTCTATGATTCTATGATTCTGTGTCATCTGGAATACTGTGCACAATTTGTGGTCACTCAAGTTCAGGAAAAAGAAGTTACTTACATTTACCGTAAGGATGATTCTTCGAGATGTGTGTCCCTATGGGTGCTCCACTTAGGTGTGCTTGCATTCTTGAGATGCTAATCGGAGAACTTCTGTAGTAGTGTCCATTAGGCCCACATTGGCTAACCCTCCTCAGCTCCTTCTCTACCGCAGAGCCATTGACAAGAACTCTGAAGTAGAGGGGAGGAGGGTGTGTTGTGAAGTACCCATAGGGACACGCAACTCGAGGAACCATCGTTACTGCACAAGGTGAGTAACTTCTTCTTTGAGTAGTGTCCCTATGCATGTTCCACTGTAGAAGACTACTGAGCAGTATTCCTACTGGTGGGTTGGGACTTCAGAGTCAGGTCAGTTACAGATGGCAGTTCTGTGGAGCTAAAGATGGCATCTGAGGTGGAGTCCACAGTGATCACATAGTGTTCTCTGAAGGTGTGGACTGATGCTCACATTGCCGCTCCACAGCTTTCTGAGATAGGGACATTCTTGAAGGTCGAGGAGAGTGGAGTGTGTGCAAATAGTATCCAGAGAGCTCATATTACAAACTTGATAAAACATTGTCTAACGCAGTTCGAGACCCTTTTGGAGAGTCTTTGGGCTGATATAGCTGGACCCTTGGATCTCTCCGCAACTGAGAGGGAAAGTTTAGGATATCCTGAAAACCTTCATCCTATCCAGATAAAAGAGCTAGGGCTCTTCTGACATCTAGTGTATGTAATATAGCCTCCTTATTGTCTCAATGAGGCTTGGGGTAGAAGGTTGGAACATGAATTAATTGGTTCACGTGAAACAGGGATGTTACCTTAGGGTTGAATTTTGGGTGAGGCCTTGGCATAACCTTATCCTGAAAGAATACCATGTAGGGGGGATGTGCCATCAGGATCACTATTTCCCCTATTCTCCTAGCTGAGATAATTGCTATCAGGAAGGCCATTTTCACTGAGAGGTATGTAAGCAAACAGGTGATCATGGGTTTGAGAGGAGGTCAGGTCAATCCTTTCAATACCAGGTTTGGGTCCTGTGTGGGAGTAGGAAATTGAGATTTTGGGAAGAGGTTTACTATAGCTTTGGGAAACCTTTTTGTGGTCAGATATGATAGTGCTGAGTATCCCTCTGCTGGTTGGTGGAAGGCTGTTATAGCCGGTCGACTTTGAGAGAGCTTAGAGATAGTCCCAATCTTTTTAGGGTCAGAGCATAGTCTAAGATATGTGGAAGAGTCAAGAATGTCAGGCAGGTTTGTTGGGAAGTACATCAAATCTGAAACCTGGACCATTTTTGCACGTAAGTATGTTGTGTTGAGGACTTTCTACTGTGTAATAATACCTCTTGCACCTCCGTTAAATAGGAGCTTTCTAGGTGTTGGAAATAAGAAGGAGACATATCTGGAGCGGAGAATCTCCTGGTTGAGATGTAGGATACATCCACTGTTCTGTGAAAGGAGGTATAGAGTCGCTGGGAGAGGGATTAGTAGGCATGTTATGAACTGTGAGAGATACATAAGAATGGCCATACTGGGTCATACCCAACACCTCTCTGTGTATTCTCTTTTTTTTTGGTCTCCTTCCTTTGAAGAATCATGAATGGCCATGGCTGGATAGGGGACATTAGATAGAGAGGGCCAGGAGTCCAAGACAGCACCGAGCATTCTCTCTCTCAGGTGTTTGGCAGGCTGGTTCTTGCTCACATGTTCAGTGTCTAACTGATCACCATATGTGGGGTTGGGAAGGAATTTTTCCCCCAGGTCAGATTGACAGTAACCTTGGGGGGAGGGGGGAGTTACCTTTTTCTGCAGTAGTGTGACCAGATAGCAAGTGTGAAAAATCGGGATGGGAAGATGGAGGGTAATAGGAGCCGATATAAAAAAAGCCCCAAATATTGGGACTGTCCCTATAAAATTGGGACATCTGGTCACCCTACTCTGCAGTGTGGGATGTGAGTAACTTGCCAGGATTATCGGGGTGTGTTTTACTTAATCACTTCCCTGCCATTGCAGGGGTCTGGGCATGGTGTATCTGAGTCCCCCCTAGTCTCTCCCTGTGGCACATAATAGCCTAGTCTCTTATGGGCTGTCATACTTTTGTCTAATTTCAGTTGTTAGTTCTGTGCAGGTGCTGGGCAGTGTTGGTGGCTTGTGATATGCAGGAGGTCAGACTAGATGATTTGGTGGTTTCTTCTGTCCTTAAACTTTATGACTTTATAAACAAGCAAACAAAGAAAAAACTGAAAATATTCATGTATTTCTCCTATAGGCTGAAAAGGAAGGAAGACAGTATTTTTGTTGTGTGTATGTTTAAATAGATGGGAGGTATTTAGATCCTGGTGATTAAGGCAGACAGTGAGATAGTGTGATTTCACAAGGACCGGGACGAAATGACCAGAAGGATTGTGAGATGTCAGGTCCTCTAAGATAGTGTAAATCAAGGCACCACTATGTTGCTACTTCCATATTTGTGTGTCTATTAGGTCTCTCCCTTATGTAAAACAAAATCAGAAACCCTAGAAAAATAGTGGTGAAAAACAAGAAGAGCTAGAAGAAGGGTCTTCAAGTAACAAGGGAGAGGGGTTTCCAGAGATGCACCATACCACTAATGGCAGTGGCCAGAGGCAGAGCTGAATGTATTCATGGATGCTGCAGGCAGCATGCTGAAAAGTGGTTCATATGCTTCCTTTCAGATGTGTTGCAGAAAATCACCTTAAAGCTCCAACCTTGAACCAGTAGCCCCTGTGCAGGGGAACTGGATCAAGACAACCCTACAGCCTGTTATGCAGGAGACTAGATTAGATCAGTGGTTCTCAACCTATTTACCATTGTGGGTCACATATGCAGCTGTCTATGTATTATGTGGGCTGCATCCACATGATATATATATACTACCTGTACATCTACAAAAGGAAGAAAGAAAAAAAGAAGCAGGTCAAATATTACAGATTTTTTCTTTAATTAACAGCTATTTTAAAGCTTGGTATTAATGGATTCACAGATTCCAAGGCTATTCCATCAGACTACACACCTTAGTGATCATCTCCAGCGGTGGTGGGCAACCTGTGGCCTGTGGGCCGCACGTGGCCTGTCAGGGTAATTCACTGACATGCCTCCAGACAGTTTGTTTACATTTGCATGGTCACCCACAGCTCCCAGTGGCCATGGTTCGTGGTTCCTGGCCAATGGGAGCTGCGGAAAGTGGCAGCCAGCACGGCCCTGCTGCCCTTGCCACTTCCCGCAGCTCCCATTGGCTGGAAACGGCAAACTGCGGCCACTGGGAGCTGTGGGCAGCCGTGCAAATATAAACAAACTGTCTGGCGGCCTGCCAGCAGATTACCCTGGCTGGCCACATGCAGCCGCAGGTTGCCCACCACTGATCTAGAGTCTAGCCTTGTACTTTTCTACCTTCTACTACCAAACTGGGATGCTTCTTTCCTTCATGTTCCTTTTATCTTTCATCGGTTTCTGAAGCTTCCAATGGTCATTTCTCTCCGCGAACAACAAAGTGATGGGTTGCCAGATTTCTACAGCATTAATAACCCAAAGTGACTTAAAAAACTAGCCCCAAAGTAGCCAGTCTATTTATTGAAATAAAGGGTTTTTTCTATTAACACATTGGTCTGTAGAGGTGTGGCCGAGTGAGTGTGCATGTGTATGAGAATGAGCAAGTGTGTATAAGTGAAAGTTGTGTGAAACAGGCAGGAAGTGTGTGAAAGCCAGTGTATGTGAGTCATGGGATACAGACAGTACCAGTGCCTATGATGAATCAATCAGTGTCTGTACAGTAGTCAGGATTGTGTTGATCACTGCACAATAATTGTGAATCCCTGAGCTGTGTGATTAAAGTGGCCTGGAAAAATCATGTGTGTGTGGGTGGGTCTATGATAATCCCAGCTGAAATAAATGTTCATGCACTTGGTAGGGCAGCGCTTAAAGAGCACCCCTCAGTGACTCGACTCCATTTTTAATTCTTTTTTGCCAGGACTGTGACCCCTTATGACTCTGTCCATTTTAAGCCTTGCCTGAGCTGGACCCACCAAACAGCTGCAGTGTCATCTGTGTCAGTCCTCCCCAGGGCTGCTGTGCTGTAGTGGAGGGGGCAGCGTGCATGGCACGTGGCACACACTAGCTCTGTGCCCTGGGTGCCTCTCACCTGGAGCTCATCTGAGATGGGGGCAGAGCCCTGCTGGAAGCTGCCCAGCTGCAGTCTCTGTGCATGGGTGAGCGGGCACTGATCTCTGATTGGCAGTAGTGCCTATGGAGGGAGTGCAGTGGGGATAAAGAGGGCTGCTCTGAGCTCCGCTCAGTGCAGCAGGCACCAGGAGTGTGTACTTAGCCCCATGTGGGGGTCAACACTGGGGAGCTATCCAGGCCAGAGAGGGTCACTGCTGCCAAGGGCATTAGAGCCTTGGAGCAGAGATTGCAAGGGAGGAGGAGCAGGAGAGGGCTCCTTCCCACCCTGCCTGCTGTGGTTGCCTGGTCATGCACATGTCCCACCCCGGCTGCTCCCAGACAGTCAGCGGAAGGGTGATCCCACCCACTGAGCCATGGGGGATCCTACCTGGGAAGCCATTGAACAAATTTCCGCCCCGCTCCAGCTCTCCCACCCAGAGACGGGACTTGCAAGGCAGCCTCCTGCTCTGGCTGTGAGCTCTGGGTCTGGATATGACCAGGAGGGGACGGCCAGCCCAGGGCTGGGCCGATACAAGGAGTGCTGCAGCCCAGAGCAGTCGCATCTCCCCAGGCAGGGCAGGGAGTGAACATAAGAACTGCCATACTGGGTCAGGCCACAAGTCCATCTAGCCCAATATCCTGTCTTCTGACAGTGGCCAATGCCAGGTGTCCCAGAGGGAATGAACAGAACAGGTAATCATCAAGTTCCCCCATCACCCATTCCCCGCTTCTGATAAGAAGAGGGCTTTGTGGTGCTGCCTCTCCCTCAGCCAGCCCTGGCCCTGCCAGGACCCAGGAGTGAGGCAATCTGAGTGGCAGTCTTTACATTATTTTAGCAAGATGTTACATGGGCCACAGCTGTGTGCTGACTGGGCCGCAAGCAGACTGCAGGTTGAGAACCACTTGACTACAGAATCACAGCAGTCCTTTCTGGCCTTAGAGTCATTGAACATTTTAAGGATATATCTGCTGCCACTTCTATCCCTTGCACACCTCTACAAGAGCAGCTAGATCCTGCCCTAAAATTATAAAGAGCTCTCTCTCTCTCTCTGTATTTATATATGTAAAAGCAGTGATTTTGTTTTTGCAACGATATAACATACACATGAAAAAAAGATTTAATTGTTTACCATCTCAGCCACATAATGAGGGGCATACCATGGAGGGGACTAATTAATCATATATGAGACCTGGCCAGCCTGTAAAATATCAAAGAAGAAAAAAATGGGCCATTTTATGTCTGCTTACCCATTAACATATTATTTTCCCATTTCTGTCTGTAACTACAAAACATTGTTTTTCCTGCTTGCTTATTGTGCCTTGATACTGTGCATATAATTCTATAAGTACTCTAAAGTTTGGCAAGTCTTCAACAATACTCATGTCATCTTTAAGAAATTCAACCACATTAAGGGTGTACATGTTATCTCCTGAAGTGATGATATGATTCATTATTCTGCAGCCCTTGTTACACATGTGAGTATAAGAAATTAGTATTATGTAGAAATTCAACTATTTAGTAGTTCATCCATAGAGAATATTAGTATGAAGTTAAAAATGCAGACCTCTTCCATCTTTTCTCCCCGATCTCTCCCCACACTTTTTATTTACTGATTGCCCTGTATGAAATAGAAGACACTGTACCTTTCATTTCTGCTACTGGAAAAGTATAGATTTAACTGAAATCTTCAGCAACTAGAACAGGTCCCAGTGTATTCTTTCAGGTGAAATTCACAGCTGTGTAGATAGCTTGCACAAGGAGTATGAGAAACATAAATCCCACACAAGTCCTCAATGTAGGGCATAACTGGGGTCTTTATCTAGTGCCCCCTGTTTACATGGAAGCGGGTATATTAGGCCAGGGGAGGCTAAAGCTCCCCTAACCCAGGCCCTGGCCCTGCCTATGCTTCACCCTCTTCCCCGAAGCCAGTGGGGGCTCAGCTCTGGCCAGAGGTTAGCAGGCGGCTGGGCCAGCGGGTCAGGCCAGCGGCTCAGCCGGCACTGGGGCTGGTTGGCGGCCCATTACAGGTGCTGGTTGGTGGCCTGGGGCAGTTCGGCCAAGGGTCTTCTGGCTGGGGAGTGGAGGGAGGTGTGTGTGTGATTGGGGCTCAGGCGGACGAAGGGGGGCAGTAGAGGCAGGGCCTTGGGTGGAAGGGGCGGGGCTGAGTGGCTGGCCTCCCCAAAGGGAGGGCTCATGCACCACCCAGGCCTTTTTATCTCTTCTTTGGCTTCTTGATGTCCAGTTTCTATATGGCTCTGTCTACGTCTACCATGGTCCAGCCTTCCAGCCAGGTCATCTCTTAAGGTCACTCACCTTCCAGACAAAAGTCCAACTGAAAATCTGAATACACATCAGAATTAAGGTTCTTCTGCCCATTTTGGGCTACCCTGAAGTTCCATGCTCATTGCCCCCACTCCTAGACCCTGCAGAGTTCTTCTGTGCTACTCAAGCTGAGCACTGCCTCCCAGGGCTCTTCCCCTGGAGTTCCTCTTTTCCAGCAGGTTTTCCCTACTTCCTCCCCTCCGTAGGGATCCTGGCAACTTCTCCCTATTGTTGGAGACTTGCCAAACTTTAGAGCACTTATAGAATCTTACAGGATCTACTTCAGGGCCTCCCATAAGCACCTACCCTGTAAACCCTCTTCAGCCTGCCTTCACCAGGTCTTTGCCAGAGGAAGGGAGCTTCTGAGCTCCTCTGTCCTGAATCTCCCTTGGGACTAGGATTGCCAACCCTAGAGGATTGGCCTGGAGTCTCCCAGAATCGGCATCGATCTCCCGCTGACTATTGAAAGCAATCCAGAAGATTTTAATAGGATATTTTAAGAAAATGACATTACATCATGTTGGGGGAAAAAATCTCCCAGAATAGCTTCAGTCAGAGTTGGCAACCCTACTCGTGACTGAATTGTTCTCGCTCTATCTTTGACCCCTTTCACTACCAGGATCACTAGTTGTAATTAAGTCACCAGATAAAGATCAGCTGGGGGGGGTAGCTGCTGTGTCACAGGCAAGGCAGAGTCTAACTCTCTTTAAAGGGCCAGCCAGCTTGTGACACCTAATACAGATGCAATTATACTGGCAGAAATGTGTTCTTATCGGTAAAGCTTATTTCATTCAGTGAACTAGTCTAAACTATACCAACTGTTTTACTAGTATAGTCACATCTACACTGAGAGGGTTTGATGGTTTAGATAGACCTGTATAGTAGAGCTGGCCAGGAAATGAGTTCTCTGTCATGTAATAATTTTTTAGAAGTTGAATAATTTTCTTATCCCATGTCAGGACAAAAAGTCAAAACCTAATTTTTTTTTCAAATTGAAAATGCCCCCCAAAATTCAGTTCTGGTCAATTGAAATGTTTTATTATTTTCATAATTTTGACACACTTCAAGTTCAACCATTTTTTGTAAATATAATTATCTTAAATTCCTTAAAAAAATCAGTTCAAGCTGGATAAACCAGAATTTTTCATTTTGAAAATATCAAAACAAAATGTTTTAATAATTTTGAAATTTACAATCCAAAAAATGTTTTTGAGTCAAAAATTAGTCAGAACCAATCTTTCCCTATAAACATTGAATTGTTTTAACATAAAAAAGAGTTGTCTAAAAATTCTGACCAGCTCTACTGTATAGCCTTTTCTAATGTAGACCAGGGCCTCAGAATATTCAAGCGAGAGTTACATGTGTGAGTAAGTGTTGCAGGACTGGCATATTTTTATAAGACTAGCTGTTTAGTATTTTGATAAGCCTTGTTTTCTTCTTTATCTGTTGGAGTTGAATGTTATATTTTCTTTATTGATAATATAGGGGCCCATATTTGCAGACATTACTCACATGAATTGGATTCAATACTGTTGCTCCCATTTATTCATATACATATTCTGGATAGGAAGGTATTCAGAGTTTTGGAAGATAGAAGTTTTGAAGGTTAGTTGGCTTGAAAAAAAATCTGAAAAAAATCCCTTTTTAGTGGTGTATTGTTGTTGAAGTACAAAATTTCTACAAAAAATCAGAAGTTTGAGTTCAGAAAAATTTTGAACATTTTGACCAGCTTTAGTAGTATATAATCATCTTGATCTACAGTTTTCAGAGTAGCAGCCGTGTTAGTCTGTATTCGCAAAAAGAAAAGGAGTACTTGTGGCACCTTAGAGACTAACAAATTTATTAGAGCATAAGCTTTCGTGTGCAAACAGATCCGATGAAGTGAGCTGTAGCTCACGAAAGCTTATGCTCTAATAAATTTGTTAGTCTCTAAGGTGCCACAAGTACTCCTTTTCTTTTTTTGATCTACAGTGTGGTTTATTCTGATATACGTAAATATGCACCACAACATAAAAACGGCCATACTGGGTCAGACCAAAGGTCCACCTAGCCCAGTATCCTGTCTTCCGACAGTGGCCAATGCCAGGTGCCCCTGAGGGAATGAACAGAACAGGTAATCATTATATGATCCACCCCCTGTCATCCATTCCCAGCTTCTGGCAAACAGAGGCAAGAGACACCACCCCTGACCATCCTGGCTAATAGCCATTGAAGGACCTATCCTCCATGAATTTATCTAGTTCTTTTTTGAACCCTGTTATAGTCTTGGCCTTCACAACATCCTCCGGCAAAGAGTTCCACAGCTTGACTGTGTGTTGTGTAAAGAAATATTTCCTTTTGGTGTTTAACCCCTGCTCCCTATTAATTTCATTTGGTGACCCCTAATTCTTGTGTTATGAGAAGTAAATAACACTTATTTATTTACTTTCTCCACACCTGTCATGATTTTATAGACCTCAATCATATCCCCCCTTAATTGTCTCTTTTCCAAACTGAAAAGTCCCAGTGTTGTTAATCTCTCCTTGTATGGAAACTGTTCCATATCCCTAACCATTTTTGTTGCCCTTTTCTGAACCTTTTCCAATTCCAATATTTTTTTTTGAGATGGGGCAACCACATCTGCATGCCGTATTCAAGATGTGGGCATACCATGGATTTATAAAGTGGCAATATGATATTATCTGTCTTATGATCTAGCCCTTTCTTAATGATTTCCAACATTCTATTAGCTTTTTTGATTGCGGCTGCACATTGAGTGGATGTTTCCAGAGAACTATCCACAATGACTCCAAGATCTCTTTCTTGAGTGGTAATAGCTAATTTAGACCCCATCATTTTATATGTAGAGTTGGGATTATATTTTCCAATGTGCATTACTTTGCATTTATCAACATTGAATTTCATCTGCCCTTTTTGTTGCCCAGTCACCCAGTTTTGTGAGATCCCTTTGTAACTCTTTGCAGTCTGCTTTGGACTTAACTATCTTGAGTAGTTTTGTATCATCTACAAATTTTGCTACCTTACTGCTTACCCCTTTTTCCAGATCATATATGAATATGTTGCTTAGGACTGGTCCCAGTACAGACCCTGGGGGGACACCACAATTTATCTCTCTCCATTCCCATAAACATGTGCACAAGATGTGCATAGATATTGGCAGCAAAATAGATCTTAGCTGAACAATTATATTAAAGTGCATAGAAGATGAGAGACTAAATTGCTGAAAAACAGATAATTTGGACTGAACTGCATATAATTTTGACCAAATTCTGTCTTCAGTGAAATTAGTGGAATTACAACTATGTAAATCAGAAGTATCTGAGAACAAAATCTGACCCCTTAATTTTGATAAAGAAATACAGTAATCAATATACTTTAAAATGTACAGTAATATTTCATGTCATATCGGAAATGTGTAAAATATGAAATATTTGGAATCTGTCTTTATAATTTATCTCTAGAACTGATCAAAATGGGTAAACTTTTGGTGAAAAATTCCTCATTTTTTTTTACCAGCTCTACTGATGTCTATTTAAGTCTAAATAAATATTGCTGTTGCTATTTGGAGATTGTGAGTTAAGTTTGAAACAACTGCTAAATCAACATTAATTAAAGCATTTTGCCTGAGTGTGGGACCATCACAAAAAATATTCTCTTGGAAACATTAGACATCACTCTCTGTATCTGGTTGTGAAACACTTGTTCCTATATGCACATTGGTAGAATTTCTGTAGTATTATATTAACTAATGTTACTATTAGCCCTAATTGAACCCTATTATAATCTACACTACAGGCTCCTTAGCTCTTGTTTTATAACTGCTAAACTCAAATTACATTACAAGATGAAGAGAGAATCTTGGGGTCATTTTGTTCTCTGACCCTTAATGTTATATACCTATAGAAATTATGTTAGCTAAAATCTCTGCTGAAGTCACGGGCAGCCTATTGTTTAACAGGGTCTGCGAATGATCAGATATGGCCACATGGCAGGTCACTGCAGTCAGAGCAAATGACTGGTGCAATTCAAAAGAGATTATTTAAAAGGTATTTTAACATATTTTCTGAAGAGAAAGATATTAAAAACCTCATGACCATTAATAAACCTTTCTTATGGAAACAACGTTGAAAACATCTCTAGAAAAAGAGATGGGCCCAACCCACAAAACACACAACTAGATTTTGAAATTTGGGATATTTGGGTCTGAAGTTTTGCTTCTGCCAATTATAAAAACAGGGTTCATTTGCAAAATTCAAAACTAGAGCTTGGTTTGGATTTGAAATTAAAATAGAGTATGGGTGTGTTTGCATCTAGACAGTTTGGTTTAAACCCATCTCTAACTATTGTTCAGATTGGTGAGGCATTTATTGCTAGTACATGTCATTCAGGAACTCTCTACCAAGTCAATTCATGTATATTTTTGCAGAGTTTTCATTTTACCAGATTCAAAGCAAATGCAACTCTTGCAGTGAGAACTGAGTTGTCCATAAAGAATGTAAAATTACTATTTTAAAGTCTAAAGGGTTTGGTTCTGCAGGCAGTCAAAAGGATTTACCCCTATAGTAGCCTTGTTATGACTGGAAAATAGTGCAACATAAGCCCATTTTAAATCTGAATAAACTGTAATTACTAGAGCAGGGCAAATTTCAACATTTTTGCTTGGCTCCGGTTTATGTGACCATTACCTTCTGTTTTGGCCCTTGTTGGTTTGCACTTTTCAAAGTTTGCTTTATGTTGTGAGTGCAAATGACCCTAACACTAGAAGTGAAGTTTAACTCAAATCACCAAATTTCAGCTGGTTTTATGTCAAAGCAGGAGCTAGTTGAATTGTGGAGAAAATTATTAGCAAACAGGTTTCTGAAATATGAATCATGTGTCCACCAGACCATCTTTACTTTTCCACTAATGTCTACTTTTACTTATACAAGTGTTTGCGGGAGGAACTCTAATTCATGTGAATGAGGTATAAACAGGAAAAAACTGCAACTGCAACTGATCAAGCAAATTCAGACTGTTTTCTCAGCCACCATATCTACATGTGCAGCTACAGGGAAGGAATGTGTCAAGAGAAACTTAAAGGTGAAATCTTCTAGGACGCCAGTAAATGTGGTTTACATCATCCCTCCTCAGATAAAAAAAGAATTCAACTAATTTTAAGTCTGAGGTTCATGTATGTAGGAACATTGGCACTGCTGTAATGGATCAGAGCTGTGGTCTGTCTGGTCCAGCACTCTGTCTCTGAGAGTCACAAGATCCTTCAGAGGAAGGTGCAGTAGGCCTATAGGTGGGATAATCTGTCCCACCTTCATGCTCATCTCTAACAGTGAAAGATTGGCTTAAATCTTGGAGTCCTGAGGTTTAATATGTCGCCCAGTATACTGATCATCCTTGTGCAAAAGAGGACAGAAAAAGAACATGCATCCGATGAAGTGAGCTGTAGCTCACGAAAGCTTATGCTCAAATAAATTTGTTAGTCTCTAAGGTGCCACAAGTACTCCTTTTCTTTTTGCGAATACAGACTAACACGGCTGTTACTCTGAAACCAGAAAAAGAACAGTTTTCAAAAACGCTTAATGTTGGACTGAGCTGAGTTTTTTCGAAAGCTCCACCACAAATAGCCTAACATTCTGCGTGTGTGCTCATCTCCAGCTATAGGAGTACCATTATGGTCTCAGGTTTTCTTGCAAACATTCAGGTTAGGTATATTTATAATCATGAGGTCATACAGTTTCAGATCATTTGTATAAGCCCCCTCCCTGGCCAAGAAAAAGTACTGTCTAATACCTTTATAAAATAATTATACATTGTACAGAGGCTGTGGAATCTCAAGGTTTTTAAGAACAGGTTAGACAAACACCTGTCAGGAGTGGTCTGGTTATTATGTAATCCTGCCTTGAGTGTAGGGGACCAGACAAGATGACCTATTGAGATGCGTTCCAGTCCTACACTTTCTATGATTCCATGAATCCTTCAAGCATTTGCCAAGTAATGTAATACTGAATGACCACTGGGTGGCCACAGTTCCCTTGATATATGGAAAAAGAAAAGGAGTACCCGTGGCACCTTAGAGACTAACAAATTTATTAGAGCATAAGCTTTCGTGAGCTACAGCTCACTTCATCGGATGCATCCGATGAAGTGAGCTGTAGCTCACGAAAGCTTATGCTCTAATAAATTTGTTAGTCTCTAAGGTGCCACGGGTACTCCTTTTCTTTTTGCGAATACAGACTAACACGGCTGCTACTCTGAAACTTGATATATGGGTCCTTGATCCATTCCTGCCATCCCAATATATATTTGTTAACATGAGTGATGGGAGGATACACCCAGTAATCTGGAATCATTCAAAAACCAGAATGTACCACCAATCTCATATTTGTGCAGTGTGACTCATCGCCTTGTATTTTGAAAAAGTACACTGCTATAGGAAAATATCATCAAACAGCAGTAAACATACAACATAGAAGGGACTAGAGAGAGAATTAGGAATAAAGAAAGCATATTTTGCAAGTGTAGCATGTTAATCTCCATGTCCTATCCACATTCCAATTTGTGTAATTCAGTTTGCCTACCCTAGTTGTTTTCACCATTTCCCATCCTCCAACACCTTTTCCATCCCAGAATCAGCCCTCCTTCCATTAAGTCAGATCTAACCAGGATTCTCCTTCCATTTTGCAATCTGGGAAAGGGAGTTTGGCCATAATCCCCTGACACCTGTTCACAATCCTACCTAAGTATCCCCAGCAATTTCAGTTAGATAAGTCTTTCTCTTCACTTTGTCTCCTAGTTCCAGGCATGATCCTGCAAACACTTACTACCCAGGAAACCTCTGCAAATCAGCTCAGTGAACAGCCTCCATGCTTCACCCCAGAAACACCTGCATTTCAGTAGATGTATATGTATGTGAAATGATCAGTCTATATAGTTTGCATATCAGTCTAAGGGCTGACTCCTTCAAAGACTTTTTTCCGTTATAAGCTCTTTAGGGCAAGGCCCTTCTTTTTGGTCCATACAGCAGCTTACCACAATGGGGTCCATGTTCATGAGTGGGTTCTAGGAACTATTGCAATACAAATAATAATAAATAAATACATCATTTATATTATTTATAAGCATTTATTGTTATTTATCATTAAGACTGAACACTGCGGACTGCCATAAACAGCCTCATTGAAAGCAGTGGGAGCTTTCAGGATGAAATGTACATTCCATATGAATATATGTTACTAGACCATATCCTGGGAGTGTTGATCACTGGGAATCCCCATTGTGGCAAATTGGTTCTTAGCATCTCCTATGTTTTGTCCCATTTTATGAAGCAAGAATGGAGAAAGAGCAAGAAATGTCCTGCTGAACCAAGTAGATTTTTATTAAAAACAAGCATTGCCTTTACACAAGGAAGATTATCTTGAAAACAGAACAAGACGAAATGTTTTGGAATTGCCAGATCTAAAATTAAAATTAAAGCCAGCCAGCAGACAATGCAAGTCATCCATATAAACCCAATGAATGGACAGATGTGCTAGGGAAATGCTGCCAGTCAGCATAAAACCAGCAGACATATTTTCTATTATGGCTGATAAAGCTCAAGATAATGAGAAAAAGAAAAGGAACAGCTGGCAGCCTGTATATGTTACATTTTAACCAAAGGGGGGCAAAATTTATAGAATTTAATACACCGGGCAAGTTTAATCAAGTATGACTAGGATGAAAGAGGAATGCCAGGATAAAAAATAACATTGGTCAATTACCATGCTCCGTGCAGTCCTGCCATGGCGGCTCTGTCCTGTGTGGCTATGTGCAGGGGCACAAGCTCTTCATGTTTATGCCCGGGTGTGTGTTGGAACTTCCTGGTGTATTAAGTAGTACACACACTGAGCTGCAGAAGCTAAAGATTTATTCCAGTCTCTCAAATCCATGCATGCTCTCCTTGCTGTCTCCAAGAAAGAAAGGACATTTAGAATGTGTTGATTAAAGGCACTGCCATGGACCGATTTTCACCAGTCCTGCATTAACTTGTGAAAGCTTCTGTCTCAGAGGTCATTAGTATTTTGCTGTCCCTCAGATGATGTTTAAGATATTTCTTGGGCAAGTCATTTAACCCCTCTGTACCTAAATTTTCCTGAGTTGCAAAATAAGGATAATGATTCCACTCTTGTAAAGTGCTTTGAGGTAACTGAATGAAAAGGGCTACTTAAATACCAAGTCCTATTATTAGAGAACTGCGGTCTCACCATTCAGATGCAAATATTTAATGCTACAATGCTATCATTTCAATAAACATTGATACTTCCAGGATAAAAGCCCGAGTGCTGAGGGATGCAGACTCTGAGTTACCAATGTCCCGTCCAGCTTCTACTCCTATTGGAATAGTGCATATTGAAGACATGGAAAATATTATTTCTTGCATCATCCATGCTTCTTCATTGATCTTCTTTGCTTTTGCATCTATTAAATGAAACAAATCTTAAAAAGAGGTCAATTTTTTTTTTAGTTTTGAACCCAAGAATCTCCCAAGTTCACACGACAAGTAAGAGCAGTGCCAGAATGCTTCAGCTGTGCACCACATGTGTAGGGGGACGGAACATGTGATTGTGAAGAGTGTGATGACATGTGAGTCGATAAAACATTCGGCCCAAGGTGCACTGGTGTATCTGTTACATATTGAGGTATTTTCCTTTACCAGAGGACTTAGAACAATTTAAAGCATAAAACCATAAAAGGAGAAAAGATCATAAAGAATTGTGATGAGGAATGACTGCAGTGGAGGGGAGTGCTTATCATGAGCAACAGCGATGAAAAGACTGGGAAGTATATAAATGGACTGCAACCATTCTAAAATTCTCCCTCTTGCACATAAAATACAATAAGAATTGCTGGCTTTTCAAAGATATTTTTATTACTAGAATTATTTGTTGGTTGCCTCTTACTCCCAGTAACAATCCTTTTGTTCACATTTTTTCTCCCTCTTTCTATATCTCACAATCCTCCCTCAAGAGCACCTTCTAAAAATGGCACCAAGTGAGCATGGCACTTAAACGGACCAGCTCAAGATATCCAAGAAGACAGATGCAAGTAGCCCTGCATAAAATAAACCTCTCTCTCCCTTTACCACTTTTTCTCTCAGGGCGAAATTCACCTCTGTGCAGAGGGCCATCAAAAAGTCTATTCACCACTTGATTCCTACTTTAAACCCTCCTAATTAGACTTGATGCGTGGTGCGTAGGCATTGTGCTGGCCCTTTGCATATATTGAATTTCGTCCCCAGTGTATCTCTTTGGACATTTAAAGAAAACAGTTGCTATTGCTAGGTTCTTTAAGAAGTGGTACTGATCAGCTTCCTGTGGCATCTTGACTTCCTCAGCTCACCTCTGATGATTATTGCTTGCTATAGTGGAGTTCAGTATTTCATGCATGCTCTGGGCACTTTACATGATATCCTTTGCAAAAAGAGCCTAACTGGAATTGGTAGACAATGGGTCTTTTGCCACCTTGATTTTCTGCTACAACTTATTTTGGGAATATAATGGTTCTGGATGTTTGGGTTATAGGAGGGGCTTGAGGGAGTTATTTATTTAGTCATTTGTTATTTACTTTTTGTAAACAGTAACATGGATCATAGCCAATATTTGTTTAACCAAGAAAATAACTTCTTTCCAAGATCAGTTTTCAGGGGATTTAGGAGACCAGTGATGAAGGTTTAATAGCAAATTGAAAATATCAGATAATTGAATACTCAACAATTAATGGTTCAGAAACAATCTAGAGCTCAAATAAGTTCATAAAAATTATGCATTGAAATTTGAAACAACGTCTTAAAATGATGATCTCTTTGCAGATAGTTCACAAACAAAAAGATTGCAAATGCAATCAATACATTGTTTGCAATGAACACTTTGATCTGTGTAATAATAAGAAGAAAACCGAAGAATATTACATCCAACTGAAATTTCAGAAGGAATTTGAGTGTGTAGAATACTCTGTGTTGAAGATATTCCCCCAGAAAGTCTTCCTGTGTACTTTTCAGTTCCCTGATAGTTTTTAGTGAGTGTCTTCTTGAGAAACAAAGGTCTGTGTGATCACCAAGAAAATCACCAAGAAAGTATTATAATAGGATTATATATTTTTATTCAACATAGTTTAATACCGTCATAATGCCTGATATAAAAGTCTGAGATAGCACATCAGCCAGTGGTGCTTCATCGTTTACTAGCCATAGTGAAACATACAAATTTGTACTGCTACTGTAAAACTTAATTGGCTGTTGCTTACTCTCAGAACCTCATCAGTTTTAAGAATCAGCATGTCACCAGTTTTAAGAATGGATCCATAAGGACATATTTCATTGATGATTGCCTGAGGAAGACTCTGAGATAGACTTATAGTGAAAGATTAAAAACTTTTCCAGAATAATTTATGGACTTCCTATATTTGTAAAGGTTACTTCATGCGTTACTAGTCAAATGTAATTAATGTACCATTACAATGTACAGTGGTGAAATAAAAATGGACCAAAATTTCATATTAAATATATAGTATGCATATATAAGAAAAGATATTGAATCTGTTTTGAACCAAAAGTGCCTGATTAAGTGCTCAAGCTTCTTGTTGGCCAAACATTGTGTTGTACATTTTACAAAGTTTTACACTTTTGTTTGCTATTAAAATAAATAAATGTATTAAAATATTATAGTTTAATAATAATGCTAAGTACTTATTTAATATTCCTAGCATATCACCATCATCAAAAAGCCTTTGTGAAGGAGGTAGATATTATTATTCCTGTTTGACAGCTGGCAAAAATAAAGGCAAGAGGTTTACAGGACTTGCTTAAAGTTGCACATCAAGTGAGTATCCAAGTCAATGAAACCCTGAATTCCTGATTCCCAGAACTTTTCTCCAATGACTACATGCCATTGTTTCTCCCCAACTGGAATGATGTGATTAGAGGAATTGAGATATACCACTTTTATTTTAAATATTTCATACTTCATATTTTATACTTCATACTTCATATTTCATACTTCATACTTCATATTCATGAAATATTTCTGAAGTTAGGGCACCATCCTACAACATGTTGCATGAGGAAAGACTGCTGAGCCCTTCCTGAATCCCAGTGAAGGCAACAGAGCTCTATGAGGGTGAGGCAGTCCCTGCACATGCAATGACTTGAAGAATTAGGTCTTTTGAGAAGTCTGTTATTATAGGCTTGATGTCTGTAGAATTTAAGCTTAAATCTTGGCATTTATACAAGTTGAGCTTTTTACTAATATTATTTAATTAGGGTTTGGAATGTCACAGGCAGCCAAAATTAGTCTTTCCTCTTAACAAACCTTTAAGCCTTCAATCTTTTTAAGCAGGGGAAAGTAAAATCAAACATTTACCAGTCAATACACCGCTGATAGCAATGTTATATTTAAGTGAAGTTCAGAAAATTGTGATGGAGAAGCAATTTTTATGAAATAAAACTGCTGTAATAGGAATTCCTTAACAAAATCCAGGTATTTAACTATTCCCTTGGAATGAGAGCTGACATATATAACAGGGAACTTACTGCTAAAGCCGTGCAAAAACTATCATTAGACAACACCATACTATAAGAAATGTAGGCTCCAAAATTGAAAACAATTATGGTTAGATTTATATGCAAGTAGACCCATAAATGTCAGTGACATTGTTCATGTGCATAAAGTTAAGCACATGTCTAGTTTTTTTCCAGAATCAGACCATATTTTTTTCTATTGGTTGTTTTGTTTTTACTATAAATGTGAAATTCAGCTCCACTTTATCACAAGGCTCATGAGCCTTTTGATAATTGGGGGCCCAGTTTTGAGTACAGAAGGGACCAAACCAAAATCCTGGATCTGAACGTTTCTGAACTTTGCACGTTGTTGATCAGTTGGGCATCTCTCTCAGAAATATAAATGGGCTGAACCAAAATCACAGATCCAAACATCTCTGATCTTCTGAAAAAATCATGTCACAATATTGCAGCTCAGACCCATCTAATTTTGTGTGAATCTGAGCCCACTTTGAGAGAATCCTGGCCAATTTGTGGATATATGCTGAAATCATGCAAAACTGGTTTCAGCATGAAAGCAAGTAAACACAAAAGTTTCAGTTTGAGCTTTTGGTTTACTCTAAATGCAAAACTTGAGGGATATGAATTTAGCTGAATTGAAGCTGAAGAAAATGTCCACACAGCTCTTCCTGTGTCTTTTGGACTTTTATTTTGAGAATTGCAGATTATTGTCCCTGATCCTCCAAACACTAAAGCATGTGCTTAATTTTGTGCACTCACATTGATCCATTGAACTCCTGGGGACTACTCCTGTGTGCTGTTTGTAGCACTGTGACATATTTATTCTGTGTAATCAAAGATGACACAAATAGAATTTGAGGATTTCACATTCTAAGAATAAAAAGGCAAATTCTCCTCTTGGGTGCATATATTAGATCTCAATTGCCATGTTCTCCTCTTCCTCAGCAATACAGTCAGCCCAACCTCCAGCTGGTACAGGTGACTCTAGGGCAGCACATGTGTACAAACTGTTATAGCCCATTCTGTACCTTTTCTGTGGTAAAATGGAGGACTTCAATCCCAGATCAAACCAGCACCTTTTATTCACATTAAATTCTTGTCAGACAATGCCCTGGAGTGGGTGTCAGAAGCTGGAATTAAACACAGGACTTCTAGATCTAAAACCATAACTACACTGTGTAAGCATGGTTTACCTTAATGTAGGGTGACCATATGTCTCGTTTCAGCCAGGACAGTGTCCCTTTTAAGCTCTGTGCCAGACATCATGACTTTTTTGGCAAAACTGAGCATTTGTTCCATTTGCTCTTGCCCTAAGGAGCTGTAGAGGAACATCCGGGAAAGTGCAAACAGGACAAATGCCCAGTTTGCCAAAAAAGTTGCAATATCCATGATGTTGACTCGGGCCAGCCCCACACGGTGAGCCACCTGGCATCCCCACTTATCCGGTGTCCTGTTTTCAGTTAGGAAAATATGGTCCTTATTACCTTAATATAATATTTTAAAATTTTTATTATACAAAAGAGTACAAACAAAAAAAGATTCTATGCTGATTGCTATATCTGTAGACACTAGGCAAGTTGTGACTCCAAACAAACCACATTGATAAATATCCTTCTTACACTGCTAAAACCCCACTTGTTTAAATAACTGCTGTTTGTTATTAAAGCTTTGTCCAGTAGAAGGTAGCATTTGTTATAGATAGAAGTGAAGCTTTTAATTAAAATAAATTCTTAGAATGTTTCATTTGATAAAGAACACTGCAGATAACGTCATTCCTCAATGGGGCAGTTCTGCCACCTCTGTATTAATCCAATGGATTTCTGTTACTTAAAAGAAAAAAAGAAAAGAAAAAAGAAAAGCTATAAAGGTTTGATTGTCCTTTTATCTTTATTCCATTTGCCTTTGGCTTCATTTTAAAAAATAATTTCCTTATCCATGCCGCAGCCTTTGTCTCAGTCTTTGTCAAAGAAGTGTTTCTTGCTTGACACTATCAGCATTAGTACATTTGCTGAAGTTAAATTATATGTGTTGACTAGAAAGTGGTTACTTTGCTGGCTCTAAACTTAAAAGAAAAGAAACAAAACACCTTGATGAACTTCTTATTAAACCATGTCTGGTTTAATTTAGCATTCTTAGCTAGAAAGAGGGTAACATTAAAGGTGAACTAAAAAACTAACCTGAAAATTGAGGTTGTCCCAGAATTATATTGTTGCCCGTTCTTCTGAACCAGTTCCCCCATTTTGACACTAACATCGCCCCTTTGCCAAACAGTAGCAGATGTATAGGGTTTTTCAAGTCAGCTTCCTAGTGAAGGAGAAATCAGTGATGCAGTTTCGGTATAATTGAAGAGTAACTTGTTCCTTTTGCACATTTGCACCAATTCTGGAACAGAGGTGGTCAATCAGCATGCAGACAATCCTTTTTTTCAGAAGTCTGAGCCCAACTCCAGTGCATGGTTCCCCAGAGACAACTTTCCATCAAGAAATTATTTAAGTCAGAGAACAAGGTAGAGAACAAACTCTTTGGCTGCTAACATTGCTCTCTCTTCAAGGACCACTGCTTCTACACAGAACTGGGTATAAAGAAAAAGAAATACAATGTGTTTTCCCAAGACTGAACAACTGCTCACATGCAAAGAAAAAGAACTCAGAAGACTAGTGTAACAGTGCCACCTAGTGACATCTGCCAAAACAATATAATGAACTTCCTCACAGAGGTCCTGATGCAGCCCTGAACTCAAAGCAAGCAGACTCTGATCAATGGGATACGTAGCATAACTCAGTGAAGGATCAGAGACTAATCAGGACTCTGTAAAATCAGGGGCCTTTCAGGACTGAGCTGCTTGAAGGATTGGGAACTGTGGGAATAATTCAGCATAGAAACATTTTTTAACATTTAAAAAAATGGAAAATTCTTTGCCCTCCATGAAACCCACTGGCACTTGCAGACTAGATTGCAGCATTCTGTCACATTATCAATACAAGTAGATTCATGGCATCTGCTGATGTATTCCACGTCATTTTCAGCAAACCTGGAAATCCTGGCACATTTCATAGAGGGGAATAGGAAGTAATTGGAGTTCTATGCAAAGTGTGGTACATATCCCTAGAAGAAACACCCACTCCCTTCCCTGGTCCACGCCCAACTGAGCTACAAGGCCCTCCCTTTATACTTCCCATCCCGCCCCAGTACTTCTGGTGAGTGGGGCGGGGTGGGTAGTGGTCTCTCCCCCTCAGGTGCAGAGGAGGCCATTCTGCCTCATTACGCTGTCCATCGGCACATAAGCCCTTGCCATGATTGAATTTAGGGATACTCCAATAAAGTCTAAAGTCTGCTTTGGAGTCAGGACAGATTTTTGTGAGTTCACACTGACCCAGGGAAGATAGGAGTAGAAACATTGACGAAGTTGACTCATAGACTTCTTGATGTGTCTTGGCAACAAGAAGCTAGTCACTGAGATAGTGGAAAACAGGGTAGCCATCACACCTGATATGGGCTGCTACTACAGAAAATAACTTGGTAAAGACCCTGGGAGTGGTAGCAAGTCCAAATGGGAGCACTGTGTATTGAAAGTGGTCAGACCCCATCGTGAATCTGAGAGAACGTCCATGTGAATGTCCATGTTAAAATGTGCATCCTTCATGTTGAGAGCTATAAACCACATGACCTTTTCTGAGGATGGGATCATAGATGCCTATGTGACCATGTGAAATTTCAGTTTGCGAATAAAATGATTGAGATGGCAGAGATTAAGATTGGGTATCCAGCTGCCTTTCTTCTTGGGTACTAGGAAATAAGCTGAGTAAAAACCCTTTCCCTGTTACTGTAGAGGCACCTGCTATATTGGTCCTCAATGCAAGAGGGATTCTCCTTTTTGTTTGAGAATTTCCTCATGTGAATCGTCCCTGAAAATGGGGATAGGTGTTTTGGAGGGAGCAGGGAAGAAAACTAGATCATATAGCCAGAACAGATGATGCTTAGTATCCACTTGTTCATTTTTATTCCATTCCAGATGTGGAAAAATGAGTGCTAGACAAAGGGCGTGGGAGAATCAGCAGGTGGGTGGTATTATTGGTTTGCAGCTCTTGAGCACCCATCAAAAATGACACTTGGCCCAGGACTAGGGTGATGATTCTGCCACAGAAGGTGCAGGAAAATGGGACTTCTGAACTCTTTGCTTCTTCCAGGGGGGCCCATAAGGTTTCTGGTGGTAGAATTGTTGAGTCATTGGCCTAGGCCAGTATGAGTGCCTATAGAATTTCCTCTTTGGGGCAGATGTATATATTCCCATGGAGTGGACGGTGGCCCTGATATACTTCCGGGTGTGTAAAGACTCATCTGTCTTTTGATTAAGCAAATGAGTTTAATCTAAGGTCAAGTCCTCCACAGTGTTCTGGACTTCCCTGGGAAACCCTGAAGTATGAAGCCATGATTCTGGGCACATTGCAATGGCAGTAGCCATTGCTCTCAAAGATGTATCCACTACATCCACCACTGATTGAAGAGTAGTCCTGACAACCATCTTGACTTATTCTATGAGAGTCTGAAATTGAGCTCTGACCTGATGAGGAAGCTTGTTAGTAAAGTCCACAAATTTAGAATAGTTCAGGCAATCATACTTAGCTTGGTAGCTGTCTATCCTGAAGAGTGGTAGAAGAGAAAACCTTCCTTTCTAATAAATTGAACTGCTTGCCTTCGTTGACAAATGGAGTAGATCTAAGTTGTTGCTGTCTCTATCTCTCTGTGGCAGCCTGGACAACCAAGGAATTAGAACAAGGATGGGAAAAAGAAATTCTGCCCCACTGGCTGGGACAAATGTTTTTCTGTCCTCTTAGGGGTAAGGGCACAAGTGCTGAGGTATGCCAGACTGTTCTGGCTGGCTGTAGTCTGGCTTTGTCAACAGGAAATGCTATTCTGCTTGAACTGGGGGAATGAGGGATATCCAGGAGCTTATGTTGAGGATCCTCAAGACAAATGTGTAACTCCCCTGCAATTCAATATAACAGATCATAGAACTGCTTATGGTCATGAATGGGAGATGGAGGCATCTGAGCCACTGCTTCATCTGGAGAAGAAGAGGGCAATCTTGTTAGTACTGGCAGAATTGCGGGATCCAGCACACAATCCTCCTCTTCAATGAGATCAGGAGGAAGCTCTGGCTAACCTCTTGGAGAGGAGGGATGGATAGACTCCCTAGCTGATCAACCCCATGTGGAATGGAATGATCCCCACAGTTCCCAGTATGGCCAGTAAGATGAGTCAAATGGAATACCAATGGCTCTGAAGTGGATGTTGAGATGGAGGTTGGTCCCAAACTAGTCCAGGTCACTTGTTGGGAAACATGCCACAGAGGAGGAAACATTATTCAGGTAGTTCAGAGTCTCCCAATGAAGAAAAAGCTGATTACAGATCCACTGGGAGTATATATGATCCCTCTGGAGGGAAATCATAAGCAAAGGATGGAATGGGAGACAGACACCTCCTATAAGTCGCATCTCCCAGTGGAGTTAGGATCTCCTTCATGAGGAAGGACCTGATAGAAAAGGAGACTGAGGATCCATGAGAGCAAAATGTCCTCAGGTGGAGTGAAAGACCCAGCTCTCCCTGGTGTGTGAGGGGTCCCGTCCACCCTGGATTGACAGAGCCAGAATAGTTACAGTCTTTGCAACAGTTGTGCAAGACAGAGTTGGTACCATCAGCAGTCAAGGCTCTTGATGGTTTTATTGATAGTGCTGTATCCTGGAGTTTATCCTTGGATGGTACCAGAGGCACTGTGGTTGCTGGATCATCATGGACAGGTACCAATGGAGCGCTAGATTTGTGGACATTCTTGTTGTCCCCTTGAGATTTAGGAAATTCTTGAGCTTGAAGACTTGCTCATTTTAGGCAAGGTTGTGTGCAACTTCTTCAAAGTGGATTTGGAAGAGGATTCGCAAAAAGAAAAGGAGTACTTGTGGCACCTTAGAGACTAACAAATTTATTAGAGCATCCCAATAATGTCACGGCTAACCTGGTGGCTGAACTTTGTGACTTTGTCCTCACCCATAACTATTTCACATTTGGGGACAATGTATACCTTCAAATCAGCGGCACTGCGATGGGTACCCGCATGGCCCCACAGTATGCCAACATTTTTATAGCTGACTTAGAACAACGCTTCCTCAGCTCTCGTCCCCTAATGCCCCTACTCTACTTGCGCTACATTGATGACATCTTCATCATCTGGACCCATGGAAAAGAAGCTCTTCAGGAATTCCACCATGATTTCAACAGTTTCCATCCCACCATCAACCTCAGCCTGGACCAGTCCACACAAGAGATCCACTTCCTGGACACTATGGTGCTAATAAGCGATGGTCACATAAACACCACCCTATATCGGAAACCTACTGACCGCTATTCCTACGTACATGCCTCTAGCTTTCATCCAGATCATACCACTCGATCCATTGTCTACAGCCAAGCTCTACGATATAACCGCATTTGCTCCAACCCCTCAGACAGAGACAAACACCTACAAGATCTTTATCATGCATTCCTACAACTACAATACCCACCTGCTGAAGTGAAGAAACAGATTGACAGAGCCAGAAGAGTACCCAGAAGTCACCTACTACAGGACAGGCCCAACAAAGAAAACAACAGAACACCACTAGCCATCACCTTCAGCCCCCAACTAAAACCTCTCCAACGCATCATCAAGGATCTACAACCTATCCTGAAGGATGACCCATCACTCTCACAGATCTTGGAAGACAGGCCAGTCCTTGCTTACAGACAGCCCCCCAATCTGAAGCAAATACTCACCAGCAACCACACACCACACAACAGAACCACTAACCCAGGAACCTATCCTTGCAACAAAGCCCGTTGCCAACTCTGTCCACATATCTATTCAGGGGATACCATCATAGGGCCTAATCACATCAGCCACACTATCAGAGGCTCGTTCACCTGCGCATCTACCAATGTGATATATGCCATCATGTGCCAGCAATGCCCCTCTGCCATGTACATTGGCCAAACTGGACAGTCTCTACGTAAAAGAATGAATGGACACAAATCAGACGTCAAGAATTATAGCATTCAAAAACCAGTTGGAGAACACTTCAATCTCTCTGGTCACTCGATCACAGACATAAGAGTGGCTATCCTTCAACAAAAAAGCTTCAAAAACAGACTCCAACGAGAGACTGCTGAATTGGAATTAATTTGCAAACTGGATACAATTAACTTAGGCTTGAATAGAGACTGGGAATTGATGAGTCATTACACAAAGTAAAACTATTTCCCCATGGTATTTCTCCCCCCCACCCCACCCCCCACTGTTCCTCTGATATTCTTGTTAACTGCTGGAATTAGCCTACCTTGCTTGTCACCATGAAAGGTTTTCCTCCTTTCCCCCCTGCTGCTGGTGATGGCTTATCTTAAGTGATCACTCTCCTTACAGTGTGTATGATAAACCCATTGTTTCATGTTCTCTGTGTGTGTATATAAATCTCTCCTCTGTTTTTTCCACCAAATGCATCCGATGAAGTGAGCTGTAGCTCACGAAAGCTTATGCTCTAATAAATTTGTTAGTCTCTAAGGTGCCACAAGTACTCCTTTTCTTTTTGCGAATACAGACTAACACGGCTGCTACTCTGAAACTTGGAAGAGGATTGACTCTCATGTTTATGAGAGTGCTCCCTGCCTTCTGACAAGACCTCGATGAGGGATCTATGGGATAGACTCCCTTGCTCCTGATTTGGACTTTATGGCAGGACACTTCTTTCTGAGTCAGGCCAATGTACAGTGTGGGAATGTCCTCTGACTTGGGTCTGACTGTGGCCTCATGGCCTTTTCCATTAGGTGCTTCTAAAGGCCATCACAGGTATGATTGGGGAATGAGTGGCAGATACTTCTTCACCTAGCCGTGATGTGGACTTCCCCAAGGCAATACAGGCAACATTGATACTCATTGCTGACTGAGAAGGAACATGGACAACATGCACAAATCCTAAAACCCAGAGCCCTGGGCATAGTCCGGTACCCAATATGAGGCATGGGGAGAGAGAGAGAGGGCTCCCCAGGATGGGGAAGCTAACTAAAAAGTCTAAGGAAAACAAATAAAACTCTAAAACTCTAAAAACTATTTGTAAATAAGTATTTACAGATAAACAGATAAAGAAGACAAAGCTCTTGACACTGGAAGTTCCGACCTGGGCCAAGTGGTGGTAATAAGGAACTGGAGAGGTGGTTGGTCTGGAGAGGTGGTTGGAGGCACAAGGAGAACAAGGGTGCATGTGCAGACCGACAGACACTGCTTTCAGGATTCTCCAGTTATGAGCACATGGAGCACATGCGTATCCATAGTGGAATACACATAAGGACAAGCACTCAAAGAAGAAAAACTTGTTATATTTTAAAATTAGCTCTTTTAAAAATTTCAGTGCTGAATACTCTCCCCAGTATCTTTAGGGAGTCATTTTAGCTTTCCTGGATATGTTAGTAGTAATATAGCCCTTTTCCACTGTTCTTCTTGGGGGGTCATGTCATTCTTTTTGGAACTTGAATTATAACTCAGATATCTGTGTTCTGTTGCATGTAATAATAATAAAGACATAACTTTACTATGTCACTCTTGCTCTAGGTGCTGATCCAGTCAATTGCTTTACTTTGGAGGGACCACTGTACTCAAACAGCTTCTAATGGAAAGGCCAGGCACTTTAGAACAATAAAAGCAAATTATAGTTTCAAGCCTTTGATAGGATAACGCTGTAATTGTCCATGACTAAGCCTTATTCAAATAAATTCACAAAACTGAAACCACCTCAGTAGTAAGAATCTATAGTACATCTACACAATAATGAAAGCTGAGACTAGAATGATGAAAATCTTCCTCAAGACCCAGCACAGAACTGCACAAACTGAACTCTCATATATAGCACTGGACACTAAAACAAGAAAATACTGACACATATGAAAATGCACTCGCTCCTTTAGAACAAACAAACAAACAAAAAGGAAAACATAACCAGAATTCAAAATTTCACCTGTAGGAAATGGAAATGCAGCAGCCATTTGCAAAATGGCCACTTTAGGGCTGGATCTGCTTGCCTCTACCAAATGCAATGGGCCCAAAAGGCATGCTGGGAAATAATTCTTATAAGAGGCAAACCTCCAGTGTTGAGATTCAGTGGGGACCAGGCAGTTATAAAGGAAGGTGCTAAGGGAAAGGGTTGCATTTGTGTACCATCTGTAGATCATAACTGGTATTAACTAGAATTAAGCTTTTCTGGGACAATGCTAGATATGTTGGCTAGTGCCTCCAGTTCAAAGGTTAACTTATCCTTTTGTATGTGAAGGGGACTGTTGCCCCCTTACTAACATTCAGTGGGGGTGTTTTAGTTGCTAGCTCCCAGTACTCAAAGGGGAAGGGTCGATGGAGAATCAGGACCCTGGGACTGACAGTCCCCAGTAACAACGGGGAAAGACCAATGTTCCAGGTCAGCCTGAATAACAGGGCAGGCAGGCTAATCAGGGAGTCAGGAGGCCAGGGAGGTCCCATCCTCCATGTGAGCTGGAATTGCCTGGGTCAGACAGAGTGGGGCCGAGCTAAGGAGAAAGCAGGGACCCGAGCTGAGCTGGGGAGCAGAGCTGTGCCAGATCCAGAGGGACCAGAAAAGCAGCCCAGAGAGAGCAGACTTGCCCTGGGAGGAGAGCTGCAGCAACCAGAGCCAGAGGGGCCAGAGAAGCAGCCCAGGGAGCTGGAGGCAGAGCAGCAGCCATCCTGAGGCAGAGTGGAGCTGGAGCTAAGACAGAGTGAAGCTGGAGCTGGAGCTGGAGCAGTCCAGAGCTGGGTGTCATGAGCAGCTGGGGAGAGCAAGGGGGGACCCTGGGCAGTGGGTCCAGCACAGGGAGACGCCTCAGCCAGGAGGCTCTGCAAGCCAGACTTCAAGGGGGATTGGTAACCCCGACAGGGCGGGGGCAATGCTGGGAAGAAGGGCCCTGCCACCTAGATCCTGTGGCCACCACCAGAGTGAGTGTCCAACCCACAGCATCTCTGCAACACAGCCAGGGCTGGAGAAGAAAGCCTGGGACTTACAAGGAACAGACTGAACTGCCCTGACATTCCAGAGACACTGTTTGTGATGTTCCCTGACACAGAGCAGGCTGATGTGTTTCCTTTAACCTTTCCCATTTCCCCTTATTTTTTTTAAATTAATTGGTGATTAAATAACTTGCATTTGCTTCAAATTGTATGTATTGGTCAGTGGGTCAGAGAAGTGCCCAGTGCAGAGAGAGTACCCCAGAGTGGGGACACCCTAGCCCCTGTCCTAGGTGACCACAGCAGGGTTGGGGGTCGAGCCCCCCAGGAATCCTGGGCCCAGCCTTGTTGGGTTTACAAGGACTCTGCCAGACAGGAGAGTGGAAGGGGAGTCCTCAAGGGCAAGGAGGCCACTGGGTAAAGGAAGTGGGAGCGAGGACTCAGATCCTTTCACTAGCCTACTTCACTGGGGTAGTGCAGAAGCCAGGAAAGTTCCCCAGAATAGCGGGACTATTCCCCCGCTTACATATGCAAGATAATTAATTTTGCTACTAGATGAAAATAATAATTCATTTGGTTTAGAAACATAAAATAAACAATTTGCAAAAAGACCAAATCTTAGGGATTTACAATCAAGTAATTAACACTGGAAAAAAACCAACTGTGCCCACTTAAGATGTCACAGCAGTAACGAATAGGAGCAAGCATAGTCAATTTGGGACATCATGCGCAGTGGAGACAGAACTAGAGTTAGTGGAAAAATAAGACAATTTTCCACAAACATTTTGTGGATTTGTCCCCTCCCCTTCTCCGTTTTCTTTTGGTCGGCCAGTTTGAAATGTGAAACTTTTCAACCAGCTCTACATAGAGCACAGATCCTCATGTTCCAAAGCTACTGTGTGTACCTCTGGAGCTAACAGTGAATCCCCATTTAGTGGTGTTAACAGTAAAACAGTTGAGAAATTTGCATTCCATCCAGCAGAAGTCAGTCACACACATGAACCAGTTCATTACACAGTTAACCAGAGCTGTGGAAATCTTGGTGGTTTCCTTTCACAGGAGTCTGGCCCCAGTCCAGGATGATATCAACATCAGTGCAAGTGCAGTATCAGAAATGGAGTTCAGTGCTCTCCTTATGAGGTACAGTGAGGTGATCCTAGGTAAGGTGAGGTGACCCCTATCTCCGCAATGATGATTCTTGATAGGAAAGTAGGGAGAGAGAGAATGGGTCTACCTTGCTGAGGAAGGTGGGGAGCAGACAAGACAGCTGCCACTGAAGAGCAGAAGTGAAAATAAGCTAACTGGAGACAAGATGGTTGGGAGTTGGTTAGGGAAAGAGAGTGGGAGTGGGCTGAAAGGAGGTTGGATAGGTGGGTCAGGGGTTTACATTAGAACCTTTGAAGTGAGAGTGGAGAGCTTGAATCTCAAGTGATAAGAGATGAAGCAAATGAAGGGATTTCAGGACAGAGAGAGACAGGAGAGGAAGACGACTTTAGCTACAATATTTATAAAGGCTGTAAGAGAGGTAGGTGATGAGGAAACACTGGAAAGGGAAAAGCTAATACAGGTGAGAGGGGACCATGGTGAGGACAAGGGTTTTATCAAGGGAGAAAGGGGCAGGTTTCTGAGATATTAAAGAAGAATAATTGACTGGATTTAGCAACAGGTGTCAAAAGGGAAATAGAAGTAGTATACTCTCTCAAGCTCTGTCTACAAGACTCAGCCCCCCCACCCCCGCAGCTTAAAGGGCTGCTAAACATAGTCCACTGGTATTAACTCCATCATTTTAAGTCTTTAATACAAGACTGGATATCATTCTAAAATATGACTCAAACTGATGTTAGGGGATTGATGCACAAATTACTGGGTGAAATTCCATGCGTCATGCAGGTGGTCAGACCAGATCATCATAAAGGTGCCTTCGTGTCTTGAAATCATTGAATCTAGGAAAATCAAATGTCTTTCACGGTTGTGCAGATGTTCAAAATATGATACTTGGGCTCTGTTGGATTTCTTAGGCTTGGCTCCTCAGTAGGTTTCAGGTATATCCAGGTTTCAGAGTAGCAGCCAGGTTAGTCTGTATCCGCAAAAACAAAAGGAATACTTGTGGCATCTTAGAGACTAGCAAATTTATTTGCGCATAAGCTTTCGTGAGCTACAGCTCACTTCATCAGATGCATTCAGTGGAAAATACAGTGGGGAGATTTATATACACAGAGAACATAAAACAATGGGTGTTACCATACACACTGTAACAAGAATGATCAGGTATTACCAGCAGGAGAGCGGGGTAGGGGGACGGGAACCTTTTGTAGTGATAATCAAGATGGGCCATTTCCAGCAGTTGACAAGAATGTCTGAGGAACAGTGGGGCGAGGGGGGAAGAGGGGGGAATAAACATGGGGAAATAGTTTTACTTTGCGTAATGACCCATCCACTCCCAGTCTTTATTCAAGCCTAAGTTAATTGTATCCAGTTTACAAATTAATTCCAATTCAGTAGTCTCTCATAGGAGTCTGTTTTTGAAGTTTTTTGTTGAAGAATTGCCACTTTTAGGTGTGTAATCGAGTGACCAAAGAGATTGAAGTGTTCTCCAACTGGTTTTTGAATGTTATAATTCTTGACGTCTGATTTGTGTCCATTTATTCTTTTACATAGAGACTGTCCAGTTTGACCAATGTACATGGCAGAGGGGCATTGCTGGCACATGATGGCATATATCACATTGGTAGATGTGCAGGTGAACCAGCCTCTGATAGTGAGGCTGAGGTGATTAGGCCCTATGATGGTGTCCTCTGAATAGATATGTGGACACGGTTGGCAACGGGCTTTGTTGCAAGGATAGGTTCCTGGATTGGTGTTTTTGTTGTGTGGTGTGTGGTTGCTGGTGAGTATTTGCTTCAGGTTGGGGGGCTGTCTGTAAGCAAGGACTGGCCTGTCTCCCAAGATCTGTGAGAGTGATGGGTCGTCCTTCAGGATAGGTTGTAGATCCTTGATGATGCGTTGGAGAGGTTTTAGTTGGGGGCTGAAGGTGATGGCTAGTGGTGTTCTGTTATTTTCTTTGTTGGGCCTGTCCTGTAGTAGGTGACTTCTGGGTACTCTTCTGGCTCTGTCAATCTGTTTCTTCACTTCAGCAGGTGGGTATTGTAGTTGTAAGAACGCTTGATAGAGATCTTGTAGGTGTTTGTCTCTGTCTGAGGGGTTGGAGCAAATGTGGTTGTATCGTAGAGCTTGGCTGTAGACAATGGATCGTGTGATGTGGTCTGGATGAAAGCTGGAGGCATGTAGGTAGGCATAGCGGTCAGTAGGTTTCCAGTATAGGGTGGTGTTTATGTGACCATCACTTATTAGCACTGTAGTGTCCAAGAAGTGGATCTCTTGTGTGGACTGGTCCAGGCTGAGGTTGATGGTGGGATGGAAATTGTTGAAATCATGGTGGAATTCCTCAAGGGCTTCTTTTCCATGGGTCCAGATGATGAAGATGTCTTCAATGTAGCGAAAGTAGCATAGGGGCATTAGGGGACGAGAGCTGAGGAAGCATTGTTCTAAGTCAGCTATAAAAATGTTGGCATACTGTGGGGCCATGCAGGTACCTATAGCAGTTCCGCTGATTTGAAGGTATACATTGTCCCCAAATGTGAAATAGTTATGGGTGAGGACAAAGTCACAAAGTTCAGCCACCAGGTTTGCTGTGACATTATCGGGGATACTGTTCCTGATGGCTTGTAGCCCATCTTTGTGTGGAATGTTGGTGTAGAGGGCTTCTACATCCATAGTGACTAGGATGGTATATCTATACATATATCCATCCATCAAGGCACAACCACAATGGGCACAGACTTTGAACACTGGTTCCCAGAGTCACGTGATAATGAAAGGATCAGAGCTTGCATTAAAAAAAAAATCTTGCTAGCTTTCATGTTGGTAGGAAAAAGCCTGAAAATGTGACCAAAGTATAGCTGATGCAGAGATGTCTGCCTGAGTCTGCAGAAAATCTCAGTCAAGAACAGCAGCAGCAGCCAGTAGAGCCATGGAGGAAATGCTAGACCCATGGGCATTGCAACGTCCAATTCCTAGGTGCCCTGCCACCCATCAGAATTCACAGCCATGATATATGGACTGTCTGGGCACTGAGGAAAGGGATTCAGAGAAGCTAACAAACTAAGCTAAACTGGGTGCCTAAGCTAACCAATCGGAAATGCTGAGAAGAGGGGTGGGGTTTAAACTTACATTAAATTCAAATGTAATTAGGTGCCTAAGTCTGGGGCCAGAGCAAGGTGCACCCCTGTGCTCATGATTCACAATAGTGAACCTTCTCCTGGAGTTAGGCACCTAACCCAGGTCAGCCACTTACGTAGCCCATGCCCTAGCAAATGAAACACAGACACTTAAAGAGAGATTCACCCGAGACTAGCTAATAGCTAAGTGGACAGGACTCCCTTCTGTGATGTAGGACACCTCTTTTCCAATCTCTGGTTTGGAGCCAGGCCTTAAACCTGGGTCACCCACTGTTTGGGAAAGTGCACTAATCACCCAGGCACTGGAGTAGCTTTCTTTCAATCTCTCCTATTCCATTTGTTCCATTTGTTTGAGTTCCATTTGTAAAAATGATTAAATATCCATTGGGACAGAGAAAGAGAGAGAGTGACCCTATCACCTTTTGGTTAAGTCACTGAATTGGAACATGGGAGCATCAGCTCCAAGTCCCTGCTCCAAGGAATATTTAATTACTAGTATAAAGTGGAACAGTTCCAACAGCAGAGAGACCCTCCCGCAATCCTGCATACTCTCTGGCCTGGTGGTTAGGGGGCTTACCTGGGAGGTGGGTGACAGAAGTTCTACTCCTATCAGTCAGTTCCCCACATCCCAGTTGAGTGCCCTAACCACTGAGCTCTTGGGTAGACTAGGGCACCCAATAGCTCTCTCACTTTATTTCCCAATGTGTTAGCCCCATTTTGTGTGGGTTAGCCATGCTCTGCTCAGAGCATGCCTACTGGATCAGGATCCACAGGTGAGAAAGGCAGGGGAACGCCTATCTTGAGAATCCTGCAGAGGTTTAGGTGCAAGCTAGGGCACCAAGCAGCTAAGCTTCCTCAGGATTGGGGTGGTTTTGCAAGTATGCACAAGCAGAAACGTAGGCACCTAGGGAATTGAGGTGCCTCCTGAGTAGGCAGCAACTAGGAGGCAGCAACTGAGGTTCTCAGCGGTATATAAATGTTAGATTTAGATGCCTAATGTGGCAGTCCCTTTGTGGATTTAGCCCAAAAGCACTTGGTCCTAGACCACCCATCTCTAGAGTAGACTAGGCCAATATAGGACTTTGAATCATTCACAAACCTCAGCAAATCCTTAAATGAATCTAGTCCAAGTTTTTGGTTAGTAACTAAGGATTTTGTTACGAAAACTTGCAAGATACTAATATTAACTTCGTAGTCATTAATAGAACTTGTAGTAGCCATTTTTTCTTGGAGTCTGGTATTTGAGAAATACTTGTCACAATCATATAAGATAAGGAAAGATGGTTGTTTAGGATAAATTCCAATTCAATGAAAGTATCTTTCCAAAAAGCTGTACATTTTGGACACACCCAAACATCTCAATAAAGGAACCCCATGAGGGACTTCAACTGCCAAAAAATGTGGTTCTTTGAGAGTCAGGCTGAAAATATTTTCTCAGGAGTCCAATATATTTGAAAGATAATTTTTGGTGGATAAGAGCTGAATTACATATCTACAAATGAGTTATTAATATTTTAAAATACATAGCTCTGGATTGTCTCAGAAGGAACCTAATATTTGCCTCTTCAGATCTATATTGCAACATTTTCTAGTTTTCTTTGGTTACATTATTGTTATGAAATATTTTAGTGGCTGGAACATAGCTCAATTTCTTTTTATTCTGTAAAACATAATATTTTATTGTATATAAAATCAAAATGGAACAGAAACATAGCGAGATTAAACAATCTGTTTATGGTCGCATAGGGAGGCTCTGGAAGAGTCAGGAAATGAACCCAATTTTCTTTGTGCCTAATCAGAAGACCTTCCTTCTTTTTTTCTCTCTGTTTATCTAAGGTGCCTATCACCTTTGTGCCTAAGGTAGCCTTCTCTACTTTGTTAACCTCAGGAGATCAGGAAAGGGTAGAAAGATCTTGCCACAAAAGTGTGAGAGAGGGCTTTTACAGCTGGGGTTGGGGGTGGAATTGGGGGCCCTTCTAACCAATTTGGCAGTTCTTCCTTCTCCTTGGTCTATGGAGACAGTGTCCGGGAATGTAGAACCTCCCCAGTTGTATGGTCTGATGCATCTGCACATGCCTAAACCCAACCCTGCAAAAACAAATAAATTACACAAACTATTCTGTTATTTATAAATCTAAATCTATAAAACCCTCGAGCCCAAAATAACCCACAATGGAATCCAAAGACGTATCAATCTTATGTCTGAGTAAGGTTAGCAAAAGGGAAAATAACCATTTAAAAAAAAATCTTAAGCCAATTTGTGTGAGAATAACAAATGTTTTTCTTGAAGTTTAGGAAAAAAAAGATCTTGGCCCACTCAGAAATGTGGCATTATCTCAAGCTAAGAAATAGGGTGATGAATTTGTTGGGATACTCGCTAGAGAAACCCCTTGATTGCAATCTGGCCTCTGTCTTAAAGAAAATAAAAATTGTTCTCATCAGGCAACCAGCCTGTTTAAGTTAATGTACTTTAATAATAGCACCTCATTACATTTTTAAAAAACTGCCTGGGAAATAAATGCTGGACATACAGTGGAAAGCTCCATGGGACCATAGTTACAAAGCAAAGATAACACAGTCAATATTACAGCATTTCAAAATAATGCACGCACCATGTTCGATACCACACAGAATTCAGAGACTGGGGTTAAGGCCAAGTAAGCTTCATTGAATGGTTTTCCAAAGCAGATGGGAGACCTGACTCATGTTCTGGAATAAAAAAAGATTTTTGGGAAAAGGTGTTTGGGAAGAATATTCTAAAAATACCAGGGTATTAGGCTTGGTAGCCATGTATGTCTTATAAGAATAGTGTGGTCACCATTAAAAAGTCAGCATTTCCCCAAAATAAATTACCTGGCTCTGGTAGCCAAGATATCACACTTATTTCTTCTGGATTTACAATACCACAGTGCAGTAACTGTTGACAAATGTTTATATTATTTTAAAAATGATGATCATTGTGTTTATGAACTTGGAGGTATTTGTCCCACCCCTGGCCGCACCGCCCAACTGGCTATTAATCAATTTAGTGATGATTTAGTGAGACACTAGCAGGACAACACTAGCAGAAGGCATTTCTGAATAGATAACTTCACTGACCCAAATAGCTTTGCATGAGAAAACACCAAGCAGACTATGGGACAGAATTTATTTTTACTCGTTGGGCAACTCTTAATGCACCATATGCTCAATTCTGCAAAATGCAGAAGTCATTGGGAGCTAAGTATGCTCAACACCGACCAGGAGATGCTCAGTATGTTGTAGGATCTCATCTGACCCATTATTCACAATGGTATTGATATATTTTATTAGTAGATATGATAGACCAATTTGCCACTTCCAATATTAGACTGGGGATGTAGCCGATGGTACCCCTCAATATTTACCCACCTCTTAATTCCTTTAGGAAGTGGGCAAGTCTTACCTTTATTCTACTTGAATGATGCTTCCATGTGAGTTTCTGACAACAGCTGTCAATATGGAGGACTACTCATGAACTAATGATGGCTGACTATATTAATTGTCAATTTAATAGATTCAAAAAGAGATGAACTCAGACCAGAGCAGATTCCTTTGAACTTTGGGCAAGTCACTATTAGCCAGTTTTGGGTTCAGTTACTGTGAAGGGGGACGCTTGCACTTTGATGGAGAGGAGACTAATGAGCTCTTTTGGGTTTGTATAACACCAACGAAGCACACCTGCAAGGCTTGTTCTGCCTGGGGAAGGGAGGAGCTTAATAGAGAAAACCTGCTACAGGAAGGGCCGGTGAACAGGAAAAAGGCTGCCTCACCTCAGACAAGAGATACTCCTGCCAAGAGGGAGACAGTGGAAGGCCTCACTGCTTCCCAAGTGCATGACCCAGCCTCAAAGCAGTATACACCAAGAGAAGTGGCTGGAGGTAGACCCCATTTTAGACTAAACCCAAAGGGCTGACCCAGGAATACTGCCTGGTGTCCTGATCACCCTTACCTCTCTTGGTTTTGTCAAGGACTCCCCTCTTTCATAAGAGAGGAGAGGACTTTCTTTTGTTTGTTTATTGGCTGTAAGGTGACTTAGGCATCCACCAGAGAGGGAAAAATACATGATAAAGGACTGGAAGTAGAATCTGGAGGGGACTTGAGGGAGCCTCTGCCCTTCTCTCCCCCTCTCCACAGTTACAACAGTAACTCCCATTGAAGTCAACTGAGGACAGAGTTATGCCCTGAAGCTGTAAGCTTTTGGAAGGTAGGGTTCGTGTCTCCTTTGGGCTCAGTAAAACACTGAGGGGAATGTCAGTATAATAATATAAAATGATATTATATAACTATAATAATATAGTTCTGATCTGGATCCAAACTTCTCAGCTTGCACCTTTCCATCTAAGATGGCTGTGAACTGGAACATTGATCAGAAACCCCTTGAACTTTGGAGGAATTTCGGTTTTGGATCTAAAGCATGAATTCAGTTGTGTGTGTATTGAAAGAAAAACTTTCAGTTAAAGGAGAAACATAGAAGGAAATCCTTTTGGATTATTTTTGTAATATCTTGAAGAAAATAGCATAGAAATATACTTAAGTTGTTTGTGAGTTGTAGTCTAATGTCCCATAATTATCTTAAAATATAAAGAAAATATATGGAACGGGCTCATATGAATACATTTCAACTACTATTTCACATAATTTTTAACTGGAGAAAAAATCTTTACAACACCACCTGCTGTTCTGCTGGTTTTGACCTGACCCCTTTCTCCTTTTCTTGTTATTATAAACAGTGAGCTCTTTAAGTGAGAGCTGTTTAAAGGGTAGGGGGCTGTAAGTGTTCCATCCTAGATCCCAGATGCAGTGGGAGACTGATGGGCTTTTGATCTTTATTTTATGAGTGCCTGATATATTGCCTCTGGCACCTGGCAACTGAAATTTCACTATCTGAAAACTAAACCTTATGTCAAACAATTTGGCCAGTCTCACAGTCTGAGTTGAAAAGCGGTATGTATTTAAGTACAGGATGTTTTCCAACATTTAGTACAGTATGCAGTAAAATCCCACACCACATTATTATTATTGTTATTATTATTATTATTATTAGACAGTCCTCAGCTGATGTAAATCGACATAGCCCTATTGAAGTCAAAGGAACTACACCAATTCACACAAGCTGCAGACCTAGCCCAAAATGTAAATTACATGCTTTTTAGTTTAAACTAGAATTTGTACATGATCCTTCAAAAGTTGGTATTGCTGTGTTAGTCTAATACACTTCTCTTTGACCTCTGTTTTAGGTTTACTTAGCAAGTCAGATAAAACCACAGAATATAAGAGAACAGTATTATGTTCAACTGTGTTTTTTAAGAGGGGAGCTGAATTCTCAGAGGATTAGAAGAGTGACACAAAGCTTTTCACCCCTGAGTCATTGGCTCAACTGTGGCCCAGACCAGTAATGACCAAGTCTCATTACTATCTGAAGACTTGTTGATAGCCCATGTGAGAGAGTTGGTGGCCTTGATTCAGCTCCTAGCACAAAGGTGTCTATTACAGAAAAAACTAGCACTGATTGATGTCATCATTGAAAGTATCAGCGATAGAAACTACCTTTCCCATGATGTAACGTGGTCACAGAACTCCCAGACAGAGGCAGTTCAGTCAAAGGGGAGTCTACAGTGCATCACTGGAGATGTAGTCTGGCCAGGGAGCATAACCCATACGGGAGAATGGGAGCAAGCAGCAACCCAACAGCAACTCCCATGAGGCACTTTGATAGCTCAGGCAGACATGGATTAATATTGATCTGCCCTGACATTAAACATTTTGATTCAGTTTGAGAAATTGAATGTTTCAGTTAATGATGACGTGACCTGAAACTAAATACTTCACTTTCTCATGGAAAATCTCACTTTTGCAGAAACCACATTTTCCAAAAAAACACCACAAAACATTTTGATAGGGAATTCCCAAATATTAATCATCAGCTGGGAGACTAAAGACTCAGTGGATGTGAAAAATTACCCAATCATGTTTAGAGGTGATCCCCTTAGAGCAGTACTAAATTACATTGCCAGGGCAGCAAGGGAAAGAGTTTTCTCTCTCTTGCACTTGCTCAACCTAAGGATAGGCATTTATTCTGACAGCATAACTGAGCACTAAATTGACTTTAATCCCGAAAATACAAAAGGCTGTGTGGACACTCTTATGTTGGTTTAAAACAGGCTTGTTACAGTTTAACATAAATCAACTAAGAAGGGGTTTAAACTAAACTCAAATAATCCACTCATAAAGTAAAATAAGTCTGTACACACAGGAGTTTGCAGCAGATTAACTAAACGCATACAAGCTTGTGTGCAGACAAGGTTTTAATATCCCGGCTGGGGAGTTGGTAGCAAAGCAGGATACTGAGTTTGGAGGGGTAGCTGAGCTCTGTTAATCCACTCCTGCAGAAACTGAGAACCAGCATTCCTTCTGAAGTGTCTTAATTTTTTCACTGGAGAAGGAAAAATGTGGAAAAAGTAAAAGGACAAATGTCAAAGTTAAACCTGAAAGGAAGAAAGAACAGTTAACTGGAGAGCCTGATACTATGCTGCAGGCTTCAGTGCAGAGTCCTTCTTGAATAGTAGTATATACTTCCTGTGCTCTGCTTCCTACCTCACGCCTATACTCCCGCATAACTTGAATGTTCTCAATGTATCCCCATGAGGATGTTTCAAGTATTAAATTGTTACCAAAAAAAAACCCAACAACTAATTATACTACAGATTTGCTTAGGCATTTTTAATTGGTTTTACTATTCAGCTTTCCTTAGTGCCATAGAATGATTGAGTGTTTTACTGGACTTGGTAAAATCTCCTAGTTATTTTGCAAAAAGAACAAGGAGGACTTGTGGCACCTTAGAGACTAACAAATTTATTTGGACATAAGCTTTTGTGGGCTAAACCCACTTCATCAGATGCATGCAGTAGAAAATACAGATATTCTGATTATTTTCTGTATTGGGTTTATATACTGAGTCAAACTCACATAATACTTCCAGTAACTTTTAGTTATATTATGATTGTTTAATAAAGAATAACTATGAAAGAGGATTTGTTCCTGTGGAGGACAGGGAAAATCATGGAAAATGAATGAAGTAAATATAAATATTTGAAATTCTCCTGAGAGCTGTACACCTATTGATCTTGTGCCATTTGCTATGATAAGGAGTGCATTACAAGTTATACATTTTTTTCACAAGTTCCTCATTATCTCTCAAGTTTCTCTCCCTGCCCCACACAGAGGTTTTCTGAAATCAGTTAATTAATCAGTTTACTGTGAAAAAGTAAAGTCGAATTAGTGAATTAGAATGTTGCTCTCAAGATTGAAGAGAGGGAAGAACATCTTTGCCAGCAGGCTGGCTAACCTAGTGAGGAGGGCTTTAAACTAGGTTCACCGGGGGAAGGAGACCAAAGCCCTGAGGTAAGTGGGAAAGCGGGATACCGGGAGGAAGCACAGGCAGGAAGGTCTGTGAGGGGAGGGCTCCTGCCTCATACTGGGAATGAGGGGCGATCAACAGGTTATCTCAAGTGCTTATATACAAATGCACAAAGCCTTGGAAACAAGCAGGGAGAACTGGAGGTCCTGGTGATGTCAAGGAATTATGACGTGATTGGAATAACAGAGACTTGGTGGGATAACTCACATGACTGGAGTACAGTCATGGATGGTTATAAACTGTTCAGGAAGGACAGGCAGGGCAGAAAAGGTGGGGGAGTAGCACTGTATGTAAGGGAGCAGTATGACTGCTCAGAGCTCCGGTACGAAACTGTGGAAAAACCTGAGTGTCTCTGGATTAAGTTTAGAAGTGTGTGCAACAAGAGTGATGTCATGGTGGGAGTCTGCTATAGACCACCGGACCAGGGGGATGAGGTGGATGAGGCTTTCTTCCGGCAACTCACGGAAGCTACTAGATCGCATGCCCTGATCTCATGGGTGACTTTAATTTTCCTGATATCTGCTGGGAGAGCAATACAGCGGTGCATAGACAATCCAGGAAGTTTTTGGAAAGCGTAGGGGACAATTTCCTGGTGCAAGTGCTAGGGGAGCCAACTAGGGGGAGCGCTTTTCTTGACCTGCTGCTCACAAACCGGGTAGAATTAGTGGGGGAAGCAAAAGTGGATGGGAATCTGGGAGGCAGTGACCATGAGTTGGTTGAGTTCAGGATCCTGACGCAGGGAAGAAAGGTAAGCAGCAGGATACGGACCCTGGACTTCAGGAAAGCAGACTTTGACTCCCTCAGGGAACAGATGGCCAGGATCCCCTGGGGGACTAACATGAAAGGGAAGGGAGTCCAGGAGAGCTGGCTGTATTTCAAGGAATCCCTGTTGAGGTTACAGGGACAAACCATCCCGATGAGTCGAAAGAATAGTAAATATGGCAGGCGACCAGCTTGGCTTAATGGTGAAATCCTAGCGGATCTTAAACATAAAAAAGAAGCTTACAAGAAGTGGAAGCTTGGACATATGACCAGGGAAGAGTATAAAAATATTGCTCGGGCATGTAGGAAAGATATCAGGAGGGCCAAATCGCACCTGGAGCTGCAGCTAGCAAGAGATGTCAAGAGTAACAAGAAGGGTTTCTTCAGGTATGTTGGCAACAAGAAGAAAGCCAAGGAAAGTGTGGGCCCCTTACTGAATGAGGGAGGCAAGCTAGTGACAGAGGATGTGGAAAAAGCTAATGTACTCAATGCTTTTTTTGCCTCTGTTTTCACTAACAAGGTCAGCTCCCAGACTGCTGTGCTGGGCAACACAAAATGGGGAAGAGATGGCCAGCCCTCTGTAGAGATAGAGGTGGTTAGGGACTATTTAGAAAAGCTGGACGTGCACAAGTCCATGGGGCCGGACGAATTGCATCCGAGAGTGCTGAAGGAATTGGCGGCTGTGATTGCAGAGCCCTTGGCCATTATCTTTGAAAACTCGTGGCGAACGGGGGAAGTCCCGGATGACTGGAAAAAGGCTAATGTAGTGCCCATCTTTAAAAAAGGGAAGAAGGAGGATCCTGGGAACTACAGGCCGGTCAGCCTCACCTCAGTCCCTGGAAAAATCATGGAGCAGGTCCTCAAAGAATCAATCCTGAAGCACTTAGAGGAGAGGAAAGTGATCAGGAACAGTCAGCATGGATTCACCAAGGGAAGGTCATGCCTGACTAATCTAATCGCCTTTTATGATGAGATTACTGGTTCTGTGGATGAAGGGAAAGCAGTGGATGTATTGTTTCTTGACTTTAGCAAAGCTTTTGACACGGTCTCCCACAGCATTCTTGTCAGCAAGTTAAGGAAGTATGGGCTGGATGAATGCACTATAAGGTGGGTAGAAAGCTGGCTAGATTGTCGGGCTCAACGGGTAGTGATCAATGGCTCCATGTCTAGTTGGCAGCCGGTGTCAAGTGGAGTGCCCCAGGGGTCGGTCCTGGGGCCCGTTTTGTTCAATATCTTCATAAATGATCTGGAGGATGGTGTGGATTGCACTCTCAGCAAATTTGCGGATGATACTAAACTGGGAGGAGTGGTAGATACGCTGGAGGGGAGGGATAGGATACAGAAGGACCTAGACAAATTGGAGGATTGGGCCAAAAGAAATCTAATGAGGTTCAATAAGGATAAATGCAGGGTCCTGCACTTAGGATGGAAGAATCCAATGCACCGCTACAGACTAGGGACCGAATGGCTCGGCAGCAGTTCTGCGGAAAAGGACCTAGGGGTGACAGTGGACGAGAAGCTGGATATGAGTCAGCAGTGTGCCCTTGTTGCCAAGAAGGCCAATGGCATTTTGGGTTGTATAAGTAGGGGCATAGCGAGCAGATCGAGGGACGTGATCGTTCCCCTCTATTCGACACTGGTGAGGCCTCATCTGGAGTACTGTGTCCAGTTTTGGGCCCCACACTACAGGAAGGATGTGGATAAATTGGAAAGAGTACAACGAAGGGCAACGAAAATGATTAGGGGTCTAGAGCACATGACTTATGAGGAGAGGCTGAGGGAGCTGGGATTGTTTAGTCTGCAGAAGAGAAGAATGAGGGGGGATTTGATAGCTGCTTTCAACTACCTGAAAGGGGGTTTCAAAGAGGATGGCTCTAGACTGTTCTCAATGGTAGCAGATGACAGAACGAGGAGTAATGGTCTCAAGTTGCAATGGGGGAGGTTTAGATTGGATATTAGGAAAAACTTTTTCACTAAGAGGGTGGTGAAACACTGGAATGCGTTACCTAGGGAGGTGGTAGAATCTCCTTCCTTAGAGGTTTTTAAGGTCAGGCTTGACAAAGCCCTAGCTGGGATGATTTAACTGGGACTTGGTCCTGCTTTGAGCAGGGGGTTGGACTAGATGACCTTCTGGGGTCCCTTCCAACCCTGATATTCTATGATTCTATGATTCTATGATTGATGGGATCGATGGCCATTTTGATGTATTCCAGGAATTGAAGTCCATGTCATGGGCCAGCTATAAGGAAACATCTCTCCCCCACATTCTTATGTCTCAACTTTCTGCTTGATAGCTCCATGACTCTAGTAGAACTCAATTGTCATAGGAGTTTATGATCTGTAGGAGGAAGCAGTTCTTCAAGTAACCTCAGCCACTCCCTTGGTTGTTTTGACTATCAGGACCAAACCCTCAAATTTGATTCTGTATTCTAGTCTTTCTCTCCAATGTGTGTGTGTATGCACACACACATATATAAATAGGAACATAGAAACTGCCAGATTGAATCAGACCTGCGGGCCATCAAGTCCAATATCCTGTCTCTGATAGTGGCCAGGTTTCAGAGTAGCAGCCGTGTTAATCTGTATTCGCAAAAAGAAAAGGAGGTTTTGTGGCACCTTAGAGACTAATAATAATTTTTTTAGTCTCTAAGGTGCCACAAGTCCTCCTTTTCTGATAGTGGCCAGTATGAGATACTTCACAGGAAGGTGAAAGAAACCCCCCTCCTCCTCCTGTAGGCAGACATGGGATAACCATGCTCCTCCTCCCTCCATTAAGTCTCTTTCTAATCCCTTATAGTTAGAGAATGGTTTAAACCCTGAAATTTGTGGTTTAATATCTCTTCCAAAATTTATGTTAGCATTGAGTATTAATAACACTGGCTAGATATGACAGATATTATTTCTATGATACAGAAATGTGCCTAGCACTTTATAGACAAATACAAGATGAAAAGAGGCTTCATTCACTGCAGTCTTAAATACACTTCTGTGGCAGTGTAAAGGGGTCCTAAAATGGGTGGTAATGGCCCCATGAGAATAGCTACTGTACAGAAGGCCTCACCAGTCAGTGTTGAATTAGCATAAGGAATGTACACCCAGACCCAGCTCCCAGACCCAGTTTAAGAGGGAAAAGGGATCATGTTGGGAGTACACTGCTCTGTGTTTCTAATTGTGGAAGAAAATAAATCTTCACTCTCACTAGGATCAACAGGGAGGCTGTGAGAAGCAGAGCATAAGTTAGAGCAGCCCTGTGGTTGTTCTAACTTAGACTGAGGGTCAGGTAGGCCCCTTCATACCTGTCACCCTGTCACACCTGTCTCCTGCATTCCTTCCACAAGTGCATGAAGAGAGGAGCTGAGAATCAGACCCAAAGTCTCTTACAATCTGATGTACAGGGTAAGTTGCTGGCTCCCATGTGACCCCTTTACATGGATGAATCCCCAAATGATGTAAAACTAGCAACGGGCACATGCCAATCCATCCCACTACCCTTGATATCCGGGGTCTGCTGTGGTGTGGCTGATGGAGGGCTTGTGACAAGAGCGCTGCTGCACTTCAGCAATCCCTGGTCTACATGACAGTCCCTTAGATCTGTAACCAGACAGCAAAAGTTAAGAGTGGCTCTGAAGTTGCTTTAACTTCTGACAAGTGCCATACCAGTCCCTGGAGGCTCCAGGGATAGGAAGAGTTCAGAGGTGGCACATCTTCTCCCCTCGTACTGCCTGGTCTGGCACTGAGTACATTTCAATCAGATCCAAGGACTGGGGCAATAGTATTGCAATGATAGAATTTCTGGAAATCTTCAATTATCTCCCTTCCCTATAGTTCTGAGAATGTATTAAACACTCTTTCCCAATGACAAGAAACCTTCTCCGTTAATTGCAATGTCTTTGATGTTCAAGCCAGATAGATTTTTTAACATGATTTGGCATTATATTTGTCAAAGAACACATAATTATTCTGCAGAGCCCTTTTTATTAAAAAAAGTGAAACAAATGTGAAAAATAAGTAAAGGTGTTATTAAGCATAAACATTTGATAAGTCTACTGCAAATATATAACCTCTAAAAAGTATAGCTCTATTTATTAAAAACATAATAATAGAGCTTTAGGCATATATGTGACCTATCTTGCTTAGATAAAAAGCCAACATAAATCAGTTGCATGGAATAACAAAACAAAATGTACTTTAATCGAGGACTGCGCTGTTAATCTCTGCCTGTTGAACAAAGAATGTACTGCACTCTTTGAACAAGATATTTTGGCAGTAAAAGGGGTTAAAAGATATATTTTTTGGTTTGTTTAACATTGAAGGGCAAAATTCTTCTTTTGGCTGTGCATTATAGATCTCTCATCCTCAATATGACAGGTTTCAGAGTAGCAGCCAGGTTAGTCTGTATTCGCAAAAAGAAAAGGAGTACTTGTGGCACCTTAGAGACTAACAAATTTATTAGAGCATAAGCTTTCGTGAGCTACAGCTCACTTCATCGGATGCATTTGGTGGAAAAAACAGAGGAGAGATTTATATACACACACACAGAGAACATGAAACAATGGGTTTATCATACACACTGTAAGGAGAGTGATCACTTAAGATAAGCCATCACCAGCAGCAGGGGGGGGAAAGGAGGAAAACCTTTCATGGTGACAAGCAAGGTAGGCTAATTCCAGCAGTTAACAAGAATATCAGAGGAACAGTGGGGGGTGGGGTGGGAGGGAGAAATACCATGGGGAAATAGTTTTACTTTGTGTAATGACTCGTCCATTCCCAGTCTCTATTCAAGCCTAAGTCACTCTCCTTACAGTGTGTATGATAAACCCATTGTTTCACATCCTCAATATGGATTTCTATTGCATGTTCTTTACTCAGTCGCATGCGAAATTTCCACTGATGTCAAAAGTTGTTCTATGCAGAGAACAAGTGTAGAATACATTATAGTAATCTGGGGTGAAGATAAAAAAACACAGTCTAAACTGGAGAGAAGAATTTTTCCCTAAGAAGGCCAGACGAGAGGCTGCTGATTATTAGTCTAAGCATGTGAAATATATAAGGACAGGTCTAAAATATACAGAGATAGATTCTGACTCCCAATCCAGTTGCTTTGCACTGCTGAAAGCAGCTAGAAAGACAGCAGAACTAGCCCCCAAGAATTGCCAGTTTGTTATCTTACTTTTAAAGCTCCAGCAGTGTACTAGATGATTTTCTTTGTGAGAGATCACAAGGGCCACAAAACTTTCAGTGACTTAAGATCATACTGCAGGGAAAGGGCTTGTGACCATTTCTGGCGTCAGTCATTCAAGAAGCATGTTATTAAATTGGAGAGTGGCCAGAGAAGAGCCATGAGAATGATTAAAGGATTAGAAAACATGCCTTATAGTGATAGATTCAAGGAGCTCAATCTATTTAGTTTAACAATGAGAAGGTTAAGTGGTGATTTGATAGCAGTTTATAAGCATCTACCTTGGGACATATATTCGATAGTGGGTTCTTCAGTCTAGCAGACAAAACTATAATGCAATCCAATGTCTGGAAGGTGAAGTTAGACAAATTCAGACTGGAAATAAGGTATACATTTTTAACTGTGAGGATAATTTAACAACTGGAACAAGTTACCAAGGGTGGATTCTCCATCACGGGCAATTTGTAAATCAATACTGGAAGTTTTTTTAAAAGATCTGCTATAGGAATTATTTGGGGCAGGTCTATGGCCTGTTTTATACAGGAGGTCAGATTGGATGATCTCTTCTGGCCTTGGAATCTATGAATCTATGTTTGAAAATAATGAAGCAGAAAGAGATCAAGGATGTCATATTTAAGACATTCCCCTCACCCCCCTTCCCCACTATTCATTTGCTATAGTGCGAAATTTTGCCTATATATAAATAATATGGGACTCCCACTAACTTCAACGGGAGCCCATGTGCACCCTTTGTGCAAAATGTGACCCTAAGCATATAACTATCCACATCGAGGTCTTAATTCCACAAACACTTACTACTTGATGTAGTGCTTATTGCCAGGTCTGGGTTTATTGACTTCAATGGGACTTCAGTTTAAGCACTACAAGCAGCAGCAATTGTTTGCAAGATCGGGCTCTGAAGTTGCATATCATCCATGCACATCATACTGTATGGATGAAGTGGGGTCTGTTGGGTCAGACACTTGGGAGGCAGGGACAGCAGCACCTTTATGGCAACAGACTGTGGAAGACTCACTTCAAGAGCCTTCTGATCAGTTCTTTGCAGCTTTAGGGTGAGTTGGGGAAGATCTGGGTTACAGCTACTCTCCGCTACGTCATATGGACTTACACTAACCAGCTTTCACACTTTCAATTCCAACTCACAGTAGGGAAACAAAGGGAAGATCGAGGGGTAGCACACTTGTCTCTAAGGAAGTCGTGCTACTGGGGCAGAGGGGCATGGGAGGGCTATTGACTGGACCATGGAGATGGACACTGCTTTCCTTGTATAACTTAAGGCCCTATGAGGTTTCCAAATCTCCTGACTTTTCGGCCATCTCCTCAATCCCTTTGCCAGTAGGTGAGCTTTGGAGTTTCCTGAGTACACCCCTTCACCTCACAGGGTTTTCCACAGTAAGGGAGTACGAAACCTATGTTTATGTTGGTTCCTCAACCAATGACACTCAGTGCAGCAAGGATTGTTGCAAAATAGGAGCCAGCGGGGCCATTATGAAGTCAACCTTTGATCCCTTCCTTGACACCACAGGTGATGTTGTAGCACAGAGCCATAGACTGAACTTCTTTGTCAGGGGTTACCTTTAATCTCTGATTTGGCAAAACAAAACAGAAAACCCATCTGAAGCTTTTCACTTTGCCTTTAATGCCAGATGGCTTAAGCATGGCAGTTTGGTGATGTGTTATGCAAATTAAAACTGTGAAAACACAAAGCCAGTTAAACGTAAGATTTTCTTTCACAGGTAATTATTCTTCGCTGTTTCTACATGCCGCCTCCCAGCCATGAAACCCTGTAACATAACGATGAATGACTAATTTCAGAACTCACACATTCACTATTTTGTTAGCAGTGGAAGCACAAGCAGAACATCTGGGTGCCAAGTTCAAGCAAAGTGCAGGGTTTTGATTTTTTTTTTTGGAATTTAGTGTTGGTGTGTCCCATCATGTAACTATGATATATGATAAAAGGAAAAATCACAGCCAAACTCAACTGTGTTCAAAGCAAGGTGCTAGTGAAAGGATGGGATGTAAAATAAGTACTAATGGATTAATGTTCCATGATAAATGTTTTATTATAAAAGCTAGTGAGTGATTAGATAATTCTTGCTTCCAAAAGTAGGATTTAAATATTTCTATCTGGCTTGCTACCAAAATAAATACATCACTTTGTTATCTAGCTTTAGGAACATCTCTATGAACAACAACAAAAAATAAAGACATTTTCTTTCATACAGTAGATGTCATAAATAGTTATTTACAGGCATAAAATTAGTTAATGTTTGGAGCTGTTATAATACAGAATAGAAAACTGATATTCAAATAAAAGATGTAACCAAAACTCTTTGCTGTGGATATCCCACTGACCTCCTGCAGAATGAAAATCTTTCCACTCTCTGATTTTTCAGACTAGACATTTTCAAAATGAATTTGTTTGCTCAGATTTTTAAAATCTATCCAAATATTGGATACAATTCTACTCTCAATTGTATGATTGCAGCATCCATTGAATACAGTTGACTTGTTGGAATAATAATACCCCTATCTTTTATATATCACTTTTCATCAAAGTGTTTTTATAAAGGTGATCAGTATCATTATTGTTTACAGTTTACATATGGGGAAACTGAGGCATGAAAAGTTGAAATGACTTGCCCAAGGTTGCCAGCAGGCCAGCGGACAAGCTGGGAATAAAACTCAGACTTCCTGGATCCCAGCCTAGTGCTCTATCCACTATTGCATTGGTTGAAGTTAAGTTGATTGTAATTAACAGGATTCGTTGACTACACTTGGCATGCACACTTGTGTTTAGCGGACTTATTATTTTACCTTGTCTACACTTGGGTCCTCCTTCAATCAAGTCAACCACAATACCTTCTGGGTATTTATCCCAGACCACCCACCATCCAACAGAAGTGCATTATAGGTGATTTCAAACAGTCTTCTGCGAGCCTCCTGGATGCCTTGGGGAATAGTGGGAGGTGAGGGAGCTGCACCCATCAAAATGAGAGTAGATTTTGGCACACTGAGCCAAGTTCAATGGTAGCTTAAATGTTACATGGGGCAAGTGGGTCAGAAAACAGTGCATGGGGTAACTTGCAGCAATTTGGTATACAGTAGGTATGCAAAATGAGTGTGAGCTCTACACTGAGGGGGCATAAAGTGGGATGTAACAAAACCAACAATTAAAAGGAAGATGGATGTTAAAGTAAGGGAGACAGTCCACTTTGTCTGACACCCTTCTGTGAGCTGCTGTTCCCAATAAACGTCTCTTCCACCTGCTGGTATCTAAGCCTGCTCTCACACTTGTGTAACTCCATTGACTTCAATGGGTTCTCTGACGATTGTTCAGTGTAAATGAGGGGAAAAATGGGTCCAGAGAGAACAAAAGGGGAGGTACATCAGTCAAAGCAACTAACGGAAGGATGTAAGGTCAAAAAGTTCCTCCCCCTCCCAGCCCAACTTGCTTTAATTTTGTATGTCTAGTACCTTAACTGTAGAATAGTTTCACATAACATATCAAAGACTGATTCTCAGCATCCTGATCAAGGCAAATCCTCCATTGACTTCAGCCAAGAACCAGGCCTTATAGGAACACACGTATGCTTCTAAATTTTTTCTTCCAGTTGTTTAGGACATAGTATATTCAAAGGATTATGTTATCTGATGAAGGGATTGTGGACACCCTAATTCCAAATGGATGCAATCATTCACCTAGCTTCTCTGATCTAACCAAGTTGTGCTCAGCAAAGGACTGGAGAGTGAGAATGAAGGTGGCTACACCCTACCTTAGTCTTCCTCCTATTCTGGGTCTGGCCAGAGATTGTTCAAGTCCCTGGTGTGATTTAGAGCACATCCCAAGCAGATATTCCAGCATCCAGAGATCATTGGCGAATGAAAATACACCAGCCACAGATCCTTTGTCCTGGGGACATCTCCTAAACTGGAGACCAGGGACTGAAATGGGTTGGTGTAGAGTCATTGAAGTATAATACTCATATCAAATAATAGATGGTTAAACTCAAGGAAATATTGCTTTACTTGTTAGAAAGGCATGCTGCATATTAAATATCCTACGCCCTCTGCTGTCATTGACATCAGTGGAACTAAGATTTGGCCCAAGATGCACTACCCTACAGTAGTTTTATAAACTCTGCAGTTTTTTATAGCCTTGGAAGTAAGCTACTGCTGTGAAAACAAGTGCTTGGGGAAGTGTTTTTTGTGGCTACGGAGTCAGAGTGATTTCTTTTTATATATAATGTTGAGGCTGCTTTAAGGCTGCTTTGAGCATGGTATCTTTCCATTTCTGCTGAGAGAGGGTGGTAAAGAAACACTTTTATGGAACAATTCTGATTTAATACCCCAATCTTACATGAAGCTCCTGCGTGAAAGGATCTAAATTAAACTGTGTACTAGAAGGTAACCCAGCAGAGAGAACCTGACCTTGAACTGAATCACCTTGAATGGATAATTTAAGTAAGCTGCAAACATAAGGGGTTATTTTATGTAACTCATCCATGTATGAGTGAGCAAGCATCCACAGCCACAATGTGGAGTTAACAGAAGGCATTTCCACTAAAACCAAACAAACCTCCCAATGATGTCTCTAACTGCAGCTGGTCTAATCACCCCTGAATGTTGTATCTGCTGAATTTTACAATATTTTCCAAATATACTTTTTGACATTTAAAAAAAATTGTTTGCCCAGCTGCAGAGATGAGCTGATAAATGAGCCGTGGTCATAATGTTTACGAAGAAAATATTCAATGAATTCTGCAATATTTTTAGAATAATTTATTTTATGTGGATTTTTTTTGTAAATTACTTGCCCAGCTTTTCTTTTCAGAGGCAAAGTGGTGTTCATGCAAGGGTATATGGAAAATACAGCATTTACTGGTGGAAGCAGGGTGGTGAACACTTCTTTGAAACTGATACATGTTTGGGAGACAGGGAAATCTTAAAATGTTTAGCGCAAAATTCTCCTTTCTCTTGCACCCAGTGCATAGTTTGCCATTGTTCCCAGACCAGAACTTCCACTAATATCAGTAAGCACAGTACACATGGGGTGACTGCAGAATAGTCAACACAGCTCTGTTCAGTGTGAATCAGAGAGGAGGCAGCCCAGTCTATCACTATTGATCGTGTGCTACAATCTTTGTAAAACTCCTCTTAAATGTTAGCTTCAGATAATCACTGCCTCAGTTGAAATGCACTTGGGGGAAGGGGCAAAGTGCAGAGAACTTCTTCCCCTCCAATGCTTTGGTGAAGAGCATAATGTAGGTCTTTGAGCATAGGCACTGGGGCAGGAGGTGAGATGCTAGAGCTGTCACTAGTGTTCAGCCACCCACAAGGGGACTGTCTGAGCAGGATGGGGATGAAGCTATGTCTCTTTCTCCCCCTAACACACCAGCTAGCAGCTGCATGGCTGTGCTAGTTGCATGGTCCACTGGTTCCACCGGGTTAGTAAATCCCACTGATGAGCAAAACACTGGAGGTACCACACTGCTGCTTCCAACCTAAGCAGAGCCCAGAAAACTGTGAATACAGTGAATATAATAGCATAAAGGGGCAAAGTCTGCACCTTCCCACAGCAGCCCCAGAGGGCCTTTCATGTAACAGAATTAGTGTAATTCTGCTTCAGCTGGGTGTAGCATGAAAGAGGATCTGTATAGTCTTCATGCCATGAAGTGGAGCTCCAAAGATCCTCCCTGCACTCAAGGGAGGGCTGGAGGATTTATAGATTTTAAGGCCAGAAAGGACCATTACATTATCTAGTCTGAGCTCTGGCTCAGCACAAGCCAGGGAGTTTCACCGGTTACTCTGGTATTAAGACCAATAACTTGTGTCTGACTAAAGCACATCTTCCAGAAAGACATGTAGTCTGGATTTGAAGACTTCTCTGCCTCTGGATCTGTGACTGTGTGCCTCCACTCTCCTGGGGTTAGGGCATAGCATGCCTGGAGGCTATTGGAGCCTTGAAGACATAGTAATGGCCACTGAGTGCCAGCGGGGAAGGAGTTGTTCTTTCTTGACTTCCTGCATACTGACCACATTAACTCCAGCTGTGCTACTGGGAGAGGTTTTGCCCCAATGTGAACTCAGAGTGGAGGGTTTGTTTACATCTAAACTGAATGAAAAGTTCCATAGAGTGCAGAGCCATGTGTAAACTACAGCTCTGGCTCTTGGGAGTCTTGGCTTACAGAGAAGCTCTTCTGCAAAGAAAAATGATTTTGTCTGTAAGAGGGTTCCCACTGGATTAAGAAAAGGAATTCTGGCAAGGAGGGTGCACTGGGCAGCTGCTCAGCCCCTGCCCTCATTGATGTTCATTGTAGGGAAAGATGCCAAATTCTCATGAGGTTGATAATGGAGTAAAGGAAAATCCCTTTTCACACCTTGAGAACTTGCCCGTGACACTATGCAGAAATTTATAGTTCGTTGTTGTTGTTTTTTAAAAAAATATTACCCTCCAACATCCATAAAAGAGACAGGCCTGTTGGAATGGAGTACCTCCGAAGGATGGTGCTATTGGCTGCACTGCCAGCCCCAGGATGTAAATTACCTTTGCACTTTGTAATAGAGTCAGCACCATGACAGGAACTCACACATCACTCAGCTGGTTATAGGTAATAAAGAGGAAAATCAAAAGGAGTGTAAGTTCATACTGTAGGTATGTGCAATCAGGAAGGGAGATTTATGACAAAAGCTGAGTTATAATATTAAAAGGTATAAACAGCTTCTTACTGTTTTGATTTCATAAACCCGTTTGGTTCAGTAAGCAGGTACAGTGTTAGGCTGGGGGAAAGCTCAATACAAACTACCGCTTTCTTAGAAAGTGTTTCATAAAAATAAACTCACATTTGTGGGGCAAAAAAATAATTGCAGGGGTTCATCGGCATGGATGCTTGAGAGGAAGATTGTCTTTGGCTAACTGACCTAAAGATATTGGGCCATGCCCACAGACAGCTGCAGCGGCACAGGAGCTAGCAAACAGAGCTGTAAACAGGGGAGTTTGAGTGGGAGTTTGTATTGTGGTGCTTGTTTGGGGTTTGCTTTTGCTGGGGGGGGTGGTCTTTTTGGTGTGACTTGTGTTTCCCAGATTAACAGGACTTAGGTGGGAAGGCTATGACAGATACGGAGGCAGCTGTGGGAGTGAGTCCTATAGTGGAAGACACAATGAGGATGACTGGATGTGGAAGCTGTGGTATGTATATGATCCTGGAGGCGGGACTTGGTAAGAGTTTTTTCTGCCGTCTGATAGAGCTGATGGAGGAAAAGATCCAAGGTTTGGAGATGCAGGTGGAAAGTCTCGTTGAGTTTAGGAAGGGATTTGAGCAGATGATGGAGCAAAGATATGAGGTATCTGAAGGGAAAAGCTCAGACTCACAGATGGAAGCAGGGCTGGGGAATTCTGAGGGAAGACTGGGTGAGGAAAGTGGTCAGTGGAAGCATGTGACTAAAAGAACCAGGCAGAGGAAAAGACGGGCTAGTGAAGGAGAAATAGAGCTTAGGAACAGGTTTGCAGAGTTGGAAAATGAAGAAGGGGCTCAGCAGGTACTTGTTGAAGGTGGAAGGGTAAGGAAGAAGAGAAGAGAGGCTAGTCCTATAGGAAAAGCAGAAGAGTCAAGGGAGACTACACCAAATATGAGCCCCAGGAGGATACAGGATGTGGTGAAGAGGATTATAAGGGAAAATAGGAATGGAAAGAACTTGGAGCCAGAGGGAACAGGGGAGAGACTGGAGAATAGCACTGTCACCAGGAAAAGGCAGGTCTATGTGATCGGAGACTCTTTATTGAGAAGAATAGACAGGCCTGTAACTAGAGCTGATCCAGAGAATAGAAGGGTGTGCTGTCTTCCGGGTGCTAAGATACAGCATGTAGACCTGAGGTTGAAAAGGATCCTAAAGGGAGCGGGAAAGAATCCCCTAGTTATTCTACATGTGGGAACAAATGATACGGCTAGATCCTCGCTGGAAAGTATTAAGGGAGACTATGCTAGGCTGGGGAAGACGCTTAAGGAAATTGAGGCTCAGGTGATCTTTAGTGGGATCCTTCCTGTTCCTAGAGAAGGGTAACAAAGGTGTGACAAGATTATGACTGTCAACAGATGGCTTAGGCAGTGGTGCTATAAGGAGGGCTTTCGGATGTATGGCCACTGGGAGGCATTCACGGACAGAGGACAGTTCTCTCGGGATGGACTTCATCTGACTAGGGAAGGAAATAGACTTCTAAGATCGAGGCTGGCACAACTGATAAAGAGAGCTTTAAACTAGGAATTAGGGGGAGATGGTTGGGAGATGTCCAGGTAATCTCCACGCCAGATTTTAGCACTGAGAGGGAAGAAGATGAAGTAAGAAAGGATACAGCCGTGGGTAGGAGAATGTATATAAGGAGCGAGGGCGGTGTGGATACTAGTCTAATAGGTTATACTGGCTGTAGAATGACTGTGCCTAATAGGGTACAAAATGTGAGTGAGGCCAAACAGCAAAAATTAAGATGTTTGTACACCAATGCGAGGAGCCTAGGTAACAAAATGGAAGAACTAGAGCTACTGGTGCAGGAAGTGAAACCAGATATTATAGGGATAACAGAAACATGGTGGAATAGTAGTCATGACTGGACTACAGGTATTGAAGAATATGTGCTCTTTAGGAAAGACAGAAACAAAGGTAAAAGTGGTGGAGTAGCATTGTATATCAATGATGAGGTAGAATGTAAAGAAATAAGCGATCAATGGATAAGACAGAGTCCGTCTGGGCAAAAATTACATTGGGGAAGATAACTAGTAAAGCCTCTCCTACGATAATGCTTGGGGTGTGCTATAGACCTCTGGGATCTAATTTGGATATGGATAGAGCCCTTTTTAATGTTTTTAATAAAGTAAATACTAATGGAAACTGCGTGACCATGGGATACTTTAACTTCCCAGATATAGACTGGAGGACCAGTGCTAGTAATAATAATAGGGCTCAGATTTTCCTAGATGCGATAGCTGATGGATTCCTTCATCAAGTAGTTGCTGAACCGACTAGAGGGGATACCATTTTAGATTTAATTTTGATGAGTAGCGAGGACCTCTTAGAAGAAATGGTTGTAGGGGACAATCTTGGCTCAAGTGATCATGAGCTAATTCAGTTCAAACTAAATGGAAGGATTAACAAAAATAAATCTGCAACTAGAGTTTTTGATTTCAAAAGGGCTGACTTTCAAAAATTAAGGAAATTAGTTAGGGAAGTGGATTGGACTGAAGAACTTATGGATCTAAAGGTAGAGGAGGCCTGGGATTACTTTAAATCAAAGCTGCAGAAGCTATCGGAAGCCTGTATCCCAAGAAAGGGGAAAAAATTAATAGGAAGGAGTTGTAGACCAAGCTGGATGAGCAAGCATCTTAGAGAGGTGATTAAGAAGAAGCAGAAAGCATACAGGGAGTGGAAGATGGGAGAGATCAGCAAGGAAAGCTACCTAATTGAGGTCAGAACATGTAGGGATAAAGTGAGACAGGCTAAAAGTCGAGTAGAGTTGGACCTTGCAAAGGGAATTAAAACCAATAGTAAAAGGTTCTATAGCCTTATAAATAAGAAGAAAACTAAGAAAGAAGAAGTGGGGCCGCTAAACACTGAGGATGGAGTGGAGGTTAAAGATAATCTAGGCATGGCCCAATATCTAAACAAATACTTTGCCTCAGTCTTTAAGGCTAAAGAGGATCTTAGGGATAATGGTAGCATGACAAATGGGAATGAGGATATGGAGGTAGATATTACCATATCTGAGTTAGAAGCGAAACTCAAACAGCTTAATGGGACTAAATCGGGGGGCCCAGATAATCTTCATCCAAGAATATTAAAGGAATTGGCATCTGAAATTGCAAGCCCATTAGCAAGAATTTTTAAGGAATCTGTAAACTCAGGAGTAGTACCGAATGATTGGAGAATTGCTAATATAGTTCCTATTTTTAAGAAAGGAAAAAAAAGTAATCCAGGTAACTACAGGCCAGTTAGTTTGACATCTGTAGTATGCAAGGTTCTGGAAAAAATTTTGAAGGAGAAATTAGTTAAGGACATTGAAGTCAATGGTAAATGGAACAAAATACAACATGGTTTTAGAAAAGGTGGATCATGCCAAACCAACCTAATCTCCTTTTTTGAAAAAGTAACAGATTTTTTAGATAAAGGAAATGCAGTGGATCTAATTTACCTAGATTTCAGCAAGGCATTTGATACTGTGCCACATGGGGAATTATTAGTTAAATTGGAGAAGATGGGGATCAATATGAACATCAAAAGGTGCATAAGGAATTGGTTAAAGGGGAGACTGCAACGGGTCCTACTGAAAGGAGAACTGTCAGGTTGGAGAGAGGTTACCAGTGGAGTTCCTCAGGGATCGGTTTTGGGACCAATCTTATTTAATCTTTTTATTACTGACTTTGGCACAAAAAGTGGGAGTGTGCTAATAAAGTTTGCAGATGATACAAAGCTGGGAGGTATTGCCAATTCAGAGAAGGATCGGGATATTATACAGGAAGATCTGGATGACCTTGTAAACTGGAGTAATAGTAATAGGATGAAATTTAATAGTAAGAAGTGTAAGGTTATGCATTTAGGGATTAATAACAAGAATTTTAGTTATAAGTTGGGGATGCATCAATTAGAAGTAACGGAAGAGGAGAAGGACCTTGGAGTATTGGTTGATGATAGGATGACTATGAGCTGCCAATGTGATATGGCTGTGAAAAAAGCTAATGCGGTTTTGGGATGCATCAGGAGAGGCATTTCCAGTAGGGATAAGGAGGTTTTAGTACCATTATACAAGGCACTGGTGAGACCTCACCTAGAATCCTGTGTGCAGTTCTGGTCTCCCATGTTTAAAAAGGATGAATTCAAACTGGAGCAGGTACATAGAAGGGCTACTAGGATGATCCGAGGAATGGAAAACTTGTCTTATGAAAGGAGACTTAAGGAGCTTGGCTTGTTTAGCCTAACTAAAAGAAGGTTGAAGGAAGATATGACTGCTCTCTATAAATATATCAGAGGGATAAATACAGGAAAGGGAGAGGAATTATTTCAGCTCAGCACCAATGTGGACACAAGAACAAATGGATATAAACTGGCCACCAGGAAGTTTAGACTTGAAATTAGATGAAGGTTTCTAACCATCAGAGGAGTGAAGTTTTGGAATAGCCTTCCAAGGGAAGCAGTGGGGGCAAAAGATCTATCTGGTTTTAAGATTCTACTCGATAAGTTTATGGAGGAGATGGATGATGGGATAATGGGATTTTGGTAAGTAACTGATCTTTAAATATTCAGGGTAAATAGGACTAATCCCCTGAGATGGGATATTAGATGGATGGGATCTGAGTTACTACAGAAAATTCTTTCCTGGGTATCTGGCTGGTGAATCTTGCCCATATGCTCAGGGTTTAGCAGATCACCATATTTGGGGTCGGGAAGGAATTTTCCTCCAGGGCAGATTGGAGAGGCCCTGGAGGTTTTTCACCTTCCTCTGTAGCATGGGGCATGGGTGACTTGAGGGAGGCTTCTCTGCTCCTTGAAGTCTTTAAACCATGATTTAAGGACTTCAATAGCTCAGACATAGGTGAGGTTTTTTGCAGGAGTGGGTGGGTGAGATTCTGTAGCCTGCACTGTGCAGGAGGTCGGACTAGATGATCAGAATGGTCCCTTCTGACCTTAGTATCTATGAATCTATGAATCTAAAGACCTAAAACATTTTTTTGAAAAGTCCAACTTGAGAATCATTTTTAGGCAGCATCTTGGCAGTTATAAAATACACTTACTTTGCTTTAGCTGGCTGAACTACAATACTCTACCCCATCAGTAGCCTGTTAGCTGTCTTCTAGATATGGGGCCAATGCCACATCCCTACACACAGCTTGAGCAGACGGGCTGCACTGAAGATGTGAAGGAGCACAAGGTTTAGGCGGAGACATCCCTGAGGGATGAATTTATTAAAGGGAGAACTTTATATCCTAGTAAAGAGGACAGAAAAGAAGCTGGGAAAGTACAGGTAGGCAGAACAGTCAAACATAAAAGAATCCCATGTAAATATAACACATGAACGCAAGCCACTAAATACAAGTGCTTGTGTACAAATGCTAGATGTCTAAATATTAAGGTGGGGAATAGAATGTGTGGCATGAAATGAGGACATTGATGTACTAGCCATTGTGGAAACTTGGTGGAATGGGGATAATCAATAGTATGTGATACCAGGATACAAAATATATAGGAATGACAGGGCAGGTAATGCCGGTGCGGCAGTGGCAGTATATGTGAAAGAAAGCATAGAGTCAAATATAGTAAAAATCTTAAATGCATCAAACTGTTCCATGGAACCTCTATGGATGGAAATTCCATCTTTGAACAATAAAACTATAGCAGTAGGAATATACTACTGACCACCTGACCAGAATGCTGAAAGTGATTGTGAAATACTTAGGGAGATTACAGAGGCTAGAAAGGTAGAAAAACACAATAATAATGGGGGATTTCAACAATCCTCATATTGATTGGATATATGTCACCTCAGGAATGGATGCAGAGATAAAACTTCTAGACACATTAAATGACTGTTCTTGGAGCAACTTGTCCTAGAACCCACAGGATGAGAGACAATTCTCCATTTAGTCCAAAGTGGATCACAGGATATGGTCAAAGAAGTGAATATAGCTGAACCACTCAGTAACAGCAACCACCATGTAATTAAATTTAATATCTTTGTGGGGGAATAATGCCAAAGAACCCACCACAGTAGCGTTTTAACTTCAAAAAAAGGGAACTACACAAAAATGAGGAAGTTAGTTAAACAGAAATTAACAGGCACAATTACAAGGGTGAAAAGCCTGCAAACTGCATGGAAACTAGTTCAAAACACCATAATAGAGGCTCAAAATAAATGTATGCCCCAAATAAAAAATAAATTAATAAAAGACAACAGTTAGATTACCAAAAATTGACAGGATGGCTAAACAGCAGAGTAAAAGAGGCAGTTAGAGGCAAAAAGGCATCCTTTAAATATTGGAATTCAAATTCTATTGAGAAAAATAGAAAGGAGCATAAACTCTGGGAAGTCAAGTGTAAAAGTATAATAAGGCAGTCCAAGAAAGAATGTGAAGAGCAACTAGCTAATGAAAAATTAACAGGAATATTTTTTAAGTACATCAGAAGCAGGAAGCCCAGCCAACAGTGAGTGGGGCTACTGGACGATGAGGGTGCTAAGAGAACACACAAGGGAGACAAGGCTGTTGCAGAGAAGCTAAATGAGTTCTTTGAATTGGTCTTCACTGCAGAGATTGTTGGGGAGATCCCAACACCTGAGCCATTCTTTTTAGGTGACAAATCTGAGGAAAAGTCCTAGATTGAGGTGTCAAGCAGAGGAGGTTGGGAACAAATTGATAAACTAAATAGTAACAAGTGACCAGGACCAGATGGTATTCTCCCAAGAGTTCAGAAGGAACTCAAATATGAAATTTCAAAACTACTAACTGTGGTATGTAACCTATTGGTTAAGCCAGCCTCTGTTCCAGAGGACTGGAAGGGAGCTAATGTCAGGCTGATTCTTTAAAAAGGCTCCAGAGGTGATCGTGGCAATTACAGTCTGGCAAGCCTAACTTCAATACCAGGCAATTTGGTTGAAACTTTAGTAAAGTACAGAATTATCGGACAAACACGATTTGTTGGGGAAGAGTCAACACGGCTTTTGTAAAGTGAAATTATACCTCACCAATCTATTACCATTATTTGAGGCTGTCAACAAGCACATGGATTAGGATGATCCAGTTGATATAATGTACTTGGACTTTCAAAATGCCTTTGACAAGATCCCTCACTAAAGGCTCTTAAGCAAAGTGAGCTGTCATGGGATAAGAGGGAAGTGCCTCTCATGGATCAGTAATTGTTTAAAAGACACATAACAAAAGGGGGGAATAAATAGTCAGTTTTCAGAACAGAGAGAGATAAATAGTGGGGCCCCCAAGAATCTGTACTAGGACCTGTGCTACATAAATGACCTGGACAATGAGGTGAACAGTGAGGTGGCAAGATATGCAGACAATACAAAATTAGTCAAAATAATTAAATACAAAAGTGACTGTGAGTTACAAAGGGACCTCAATAAACTGGTGACTGGACAACAAAATGATAGACAAAATTCAAAGTTAATAAGTGCAAAGTAGTGCACATTGTAAAAAATAATCCTAGCTGCATATACAAAATGCAAAAAAAAGAGTGAAACTATTCATCTTAGGGCATGTCTACACTTACCTCCGGAGCGATCGATCCAGCGGAGGTCAATTTATCACTTCTAGTGAAAACACAATAAATCCACCACCAAGTGCTCTCCCGTCCACTCTGGTACTCCACCTGAGTGGGAGGCATAGGCGGAGTCGATGGAGGAGTGTCAGCAGTTGACCTACTGCAGTGAAGTAAGTATATCTAAGTATGTCAACTTCAGCTACGTTATTCACGTAGCTGAAGTTGCGTAACTTAGATCAATTATCCCCCCTACCCCCCAGTGTACACCAGGCCTTAGAAAAGAGACAACTAAGGGGGTGGGATATGATAGAGGTCTAAAAAATCATGAATAGTGTAGACAAAGTGAATAGATAAGTGTTATTTATCCCTTCAAATATCACAAGAAACAGGAATCACCCAATGAAATTAATAGGCAGCAGGTTTAAAACAAACATAAGGAAGTACTACTTCACACAACACAAAGTCAACGTGTGGAATTCATTACCATGTGATGTCATAAAGGCCAAAAGTATAACTGGATTCAAAGAAGAATTAGGCAAGTGCATGGAGGATAGGTCCATCAATGGCTATTAGCCAAGATGGTCAGGGACACAGCCCTATGCTCCAGGTGTCCCTAAACCTCTAATGCTAGAACTTGGGACTGGACAACAGGGGATGGATCACTTGAAATTGCTCAGTTCTATTCATTCCCTCTGAAGCAGCTGGCACTGGCCATGGTCATACACGGGATAATGCGGTAGATGGACCATTCGTCTCACCCACTATGGCCGTTCTTATGGCTGTGCCTGAGAAGATCTGCTGAAGATCACGAGAATGAAATCTTTTCATCTTAAATTGTGAAGCGATATCAAACAATTCTATGGCCATTACAGCAGCTGTATTCCTACTCCTCTATCCAGAGGATCTGCATAGACCTGAATCACAAGGCCCTCTGTCTATAAAGGCTTGGGGAGGACTTGACACATAGCATACTCTTTTGGGCACAGAAGTTTCAATATGTGTCCAAGATATTATCCCAGTGTAAGAACTTGAGACAAAAATGTACATTTGAATATGATAATATTAAAAACTGAAATGCTGGTGAATATGGATTATATGATATTGAGTGTTGTGTATTGAAAATCATATTGGAATTGCAAGCTATCATGTTAAGAGTTGGTTGAGGATGGTTCTTGGTCCTGCTTGCTGCCTAGGAGGCTCTGCAGTGATGTGCATGACAGTGAAATCAGAGTCAGTCTAGAAAGAAGCAGCCAAGAATAAGTTGGGGTGACTTGTCTGTCTCTGAATTCGGGAACAGCCTAGTTTATCTCTCTCTGTTTTTGGTTACTGTTCATGCGCTGAAGGAATTATATCTGAGAATCATCACTCTGAGGCACAGGGTGTTCTGAATTATAAGAATAAAAGTTGTGTTACATTGCAGCCTTCCAGCAAGAGTAGTTACTGTATCTAACTTTTCTGTGTTTATGTCATGAATATAATGTTGATACACTTTCTAGTTGTTTACAGCAGCGTGTAGTTGCTGCTCTTTGTGGCTTTTCAAAGATTAAATCCTCAATCTAGTCTGCAGCCTAAATGGTTGGGACATGAACTAGTTGTCTCTGTAAGGAGTGGGAAAGGAAATCTCCCTTCCCTTCCCAGGTCTCAGAGCTACTCTAGTGGTCTTTATGCATGCTTCTTCATGCTCAGTCCCATACCTATGCAGTAAGAGAGCCACCAGCTCCATCATTGCTTGATATGTCCCGTCTCCATGCTGGGTTCCGGGATGCTCTGTAAGAGCAGAGTTTCACAGCTGGCGGTATGTGGGCCCTAGGGTTGCCACCTGCCCAGGTAACCTAGCATTGTCATTTTTTGACGTAGCTGTCCATAAAATCCACAAGGGTGCTCAGTACACACTGCCAGCTGTCCACTTTTATGGGCATCATCCCAGATGTCCCATTTGTTTTTTGTTCCTCAGAGGTAGCAATCCTACCGGGCCCCTGCAGATGGGGGTCCCCATATCTTCTGCTTTTTCACCATAGAACTGCACTGGTTCTGCTTGGGTCACAGCCAAGACTTGGCCTAAAGTAATTACATTCTCTCATTGTTTGACACAAGAGTAAAGGGGAAAGTATGGAAAACATCAGCTCACTTTTTTATGTTATACCATAAAGGATGTAGCAGATGTTTTTAAGTAAACATGGGTTCTTGTTATGCATTTTTGAGAAGTCAAGAGAAGCTTTTTCAGAAGCAGGAGTAGCCCATGAATTTAAAGGAGTTTTAAATACTGTACTTTCCCATGAAGCCATAAAATGCTGGCAGAAAGCTCAGCAGCCAATCAGTGAGGAATGAACCTGAACATGATATAACTCAGATTACCAATAAAAATGTCAGGCTGAAATTAGAAGTGGGCAGTTTTATAATCTTGAACTGAAAGTCTTTTTTTAATTGCTTTCAAATGAGGAACTTAACTATATATATATATATATATATATATATATATATATATATATATATATATATATATAAAGCAACAAAAAACCCCAAGGTGCTACAATCTGCTTTACTATCTGAGCTTGTTAAGATGACAATTATTACAATAGGGGAAATGGTGGATTTGAATGTCCTTTCCCTGGCACTGCAATTTCCCAACTGGTTTATTGGAATTGTGTTAAAACTAGACAAAATGGTCTCTGCTGCTTCCATAAACACCAGTCAAGCATTGAGAGTTAATACCAGCATTTTAAAGTCATTAAAACAAGCCTATAGCGGTAGATTAGTGTGGGGTGAGAGGTATTATTTGAAGCAGGTGTGATCTGTCAGGAGCAGTGTTTTGGCATTTTACAACCAGTGGGGCTACATGTGCAGCTGTAGACTGAAGAAAAATGAAGCAACAGTGGTACAATGGACTGCTTTGTATATAAGTCTCTATTTTGCTAATGCACTTTTAGCATTATATATAGATAAACAGTTCAAGATGCAAATATTGATTAGTATTTTCTGATATTAATTGGCTCTCTTTAATCTAGACTAGTCTGCAAAGTGTATTATGTTGATCAGTCATCACTGATGTACTTTCTTGGTGAGACTGAAGTTTGCTCTTATCCCAAGGATATGGGTATAAACACAAATGCCTGGAAGTACACTTTGGATACTGAAAGACAGCTGAGAATCTGGAGATCAAGTGTGAACTACAGAAAAAAGCTGTTACTGTTCATGAAATATGAACTGCTTTGTGTGGAGCAGTATTGGAATAATCTGATAAGCCATTTGCCTAAGCTTGTAGTATATAAATATTATGTAGCTTGTGCCTATCTGAACCTTCCAATAGTACACATATCATTCACAGAATTGGCTGCCTAAATGTTATTCAGGATCAAGGGTACACATTGGTATTCTGCTATGTACAATATCAGGATACTGCAACCAACACCAGTCAGCACAGGAGAGGTTTAGCAGATGCTACCTTTTTCTACAGTATTTATTTAATATACAGTATTGTAAGATAAACGGAAATGGACAGTTTTGATCATATATGGTGAAGGCAGAAACATTCCAATATAGTTGGAGTATGTTTTTATTCAATTTCTTTATGTAAGCAGCAAGATAAACAGCATAAATGGTGAAAAATAAATTGGATTTTAAGAACAGATGCAATTTTAATAGTCTAAAGGTGTCATAAGTAATATGTATAATGAAGAGTGTTTCCCTGTTTATTTGTTTTAAACATAAGGCTCTGATTCTGCTGTTTCTTACACTGATTTTATACCAATGTAATTTCATTATTTCATTTACATCAATGGAGTTACTCCTGATTTATACTGGTGCAAATGAGAGCAGCATTAGGAGCATTACTTTCAAGCCAACAGTGTCCTTTTAACTGTCACAGTGGGTAGAGACAAGAGCTCTCAGAGAAGGCTACTCATACTTATGGGTAAGGACAATAAAAAAATTTCAGGGGATTTTCCCACTTACCAGGGTGGAACTTTAAGGGATGGAAAAGAGTAATTTCTAGTCTCCATTTTAATTGGCCTTCCTCTTTGATATTAGTGCCAGATATCAGTGTAAATCACAAGGGGCTAAAGTTAATGGAATTACACCAGGAATGGCTCTTCCCCAAGGAGTTATTAAAACGTACTTGTTTTACTATTCAAGTGACCAGCATTCAGGGCTGGTGAATCAATTTTTTGATAAAACCCACAGAAACACAGAAGCCACAGTTGAGACTCCACCACTTTGCAGCTAACAATACCATAAACAAACTCCAATTCAGCATTCATGTTTACAGATAGTATCACACATTTCTGTTCACAAAACATGAAAGAATAGATGATACCTCTATCCAAAATATTGTTATTCTGAAGCAAAGTCTTCTCTGTTGAGTGCAACAAAGAACATGTCTAGGAGCATTGGTGTGTTAGCTGAATGATTCTAATTTAGTATAGAACAGCCTCTTAAGAATTTAAATCCAGTTGTGGATTTAAATTTTGACCCTTTTACATCCCCTGTGGCTGTGACAATCACACAATGCATGGTGACTCCAGGGACACAAATTGCATATCCAGTGCAGTCAGAGGAGAAAGGCCAGTATTGTGACACCACAAACAAAACTACAGAAGCAGAAGATCTATATATGGTGAAGTAAGACTTAAAGAGAACAGATGTAGTTAGAAAGGCCTGTGATGCAAGCCTGAGCACAATTAGGAATTTAGGCTTCTGTAAGAACAAAACGGAAGTTTTAAGGCATTAGTTAGGAGAACTCCACAGATGGATGCAAAGATGGAATACTACCAGGACACAGAGGTTACTGGATGAAGGACATCACCAACATTTATCAAGTCTCAGGTGAAATATAGTGACTGTCATTTAAAACGAAAGTCAAATAGGTATTAGCCAGTAGCGACCACAGAGAGGTATCTGAGACTATCATAATCCCTCTGCCTAGAAGATTTTTTTTTCCTGTGGTAGGAGTTGATTTTGAGGTGGGTGTTGCTGCAACCTGGACTGCGGGCATGGAAACTGTCCAAGGGTTAGGGTTGAACAACTGCAATTAGTCATTGGTAAATGGTCCTGGTTATATACAAAAAGAGTTAATGAGAGAAAATGACTTTTTACAAGCCAATGGCAAAAAAAAAAGAAAGAAAAAAAAGAAATCTTTGTACATAGGGTGGCAAGGGCTGTAATAGCATTAAAAAGGTTGAAGATTTGCTATAATATAGCATCATTAACACATTGTAAACACATCAAGCTAACTATTAATAAAATGGCATGTATTTCATGGGCCAGATCACTCCCCTCTTGTGGGAAACCCTGCAGGAGCGGATAAGTGAGGGATGGAAACTTTGCAAGGATCATTCCATTGGGCAAGATGATGTTTGTCTCCCTGTGACCCAAAGATCTCTTGATGCTAACTGGCAGAGAGCATGGGGTGCATAGAGGTTCCAGGGATCCCCTGAACCTGGAATTTGCATTCTGGTTCACCAAAGAGCATCATGTAAGGTTTCTGCTGAAAGCCTGTGTCATACTGGTCATCATAATCCTTGCAAAATGTATGTGTGGATAACATGTAAGTAGATACGTGTGTGTGTGTGTATATATATATATATATATATATATATATATATATATATAGGCAATTGTGTTCTTAAAGCCTTGAAGATAAAGGCAGGTCACCCAGCAGAGACATGTGTTAAAGCATGTTCCCCTACACAGAAGGTGGGAGACACTTATCTCCTTGGTTGACCATTGTGTATTGAGTATCTCACAATGGAAGTCTATTTCCATATTGAGTCAAATGCTAGTGAAAGGTTGTGGGAACTTCAAGAAAAGAAAGTAACAAGAAGAGGTGAATAGCGGGGGAGGGAATCCAGTTTACACGTAAAGAACAAAGGGCTGGTTTTAGTGCTCTAATATATCTAAGGGTGCAGAAAGAGGCCCTGGCATCCTTCATCTGGAGAGCTTACTTGGTCTCATGGAATGAAGGTGTCAGCCACCCTGGTTGTAAAATGCTATCAGACAAACTTTGGAGTAAGTTTCAGAGTAGCAGCCGTGTTAGTCTGTATTTGCAAAAAGAAAAGGAGTACTTGTGGCACCTTAGAGACTAACAAATTTATTTGAGCATAAGCTTTCATGAGCTACAGCTCACTTCATCGGATGCATTCAGTGGAAAATACAGTGAGGAGATTTATATACATACACAGAGAACGTGAAACAATGGGTTTTATCATACACAATATAAGGAGAGTGATCACTTAAGATGAGCTATTACCAGCAGGAAGTGGGGGGAAGGAGGAAAACCTTTTGTGATGATAATCAAGGTGGGCCATTTCCAGCAGTTAACAAGAACGTCTGAGGAACAGTGGGGGGTGGGGTGGGGGGGGAGAATAACCTGGAGAAATAGTTTTACTTTGTGTAGTGACCCATCCACTCCCAGTCTCTATTCAAGCCTAAGTTAATTGTATCCAGTTTGCAAATTAATTCCAATTCAATAGTCTCTCATTGGAGTCTGTTTCTGAAGTTTTTTTTTGTTGAAGGATAGCCACTCTCAGGTCTGTAATCGAGTGATCAGAGAGATTGAAGTGTTCTTGAATGTTATAATTCTTGACGTCTTATTTGTGTCCATTTATTCTTTTACATAGAGACTGTCCACTTTGACCAATGTACATGGCAGAGGGGCATTGCTGGCACATGATGGCATATATCACATTGATAGATGCACAGGTGAAGGAGCCTCTGACAGTGTGGCTGATGTGATTAGGCCCTGTGATGGTATCCCCTGAATAGATATGTGGACATAGTTGGCAATGGGCTTTGTTGCAAGGATAGGTTTCTGGGTTAGTGGTTCTGTTGTGTGGTGTGTGGTTGCTGGTGAGTATTTGCTTCAGGTTGGGGGGCTGTCTGTAAGCAAGGACTGCTTTTCCCATCCCCAAGAATGACTGAGTTGTGACTGAGTTGTTACTCCAATGGCTGTTCTGTGACTTATGTGGCTTGCTCAGTCACAACTCAGTCATTCTTGGGGATGGGAAAAGCAGTCTGAATGAAATGAGGATTGATCTAAACTGAAACCATTTTTGAGGGTTGCTTCAGCAGTTGCCATTAGTGTGCACTGTTGCACCTCCTGATTCAGGCTGGGATTGGACACGAAAGTGTTCAAGGTTCTCCTTGCAGGGTTTTCAGTCTGGAAGCAAAACATAACAAAAATCACACTAAAGCAGCAAGATGCTGCTGACATTTGAACTCGTCCCACCCCCCAAAAAAGGTATCCATCTCTGATAACACCCATATCATGGACTGCTTGTGCTCGCACAGAGACAGGGTGAAATACTGAGGAATCAATTCATTTTGTTTTTCTATTTCAAGAAAAATGCTTTGACATATCAGATTCACACTCCAGGAAGGAAGTAGCACCGCAAAGCAAATCTCACCAACAGAAGTTGGTCCACTAAAATATATTACTTCACCCACCTTGTCTCTCTACTATTCTGGGACCAACATGGTTACAACAACACTGCATATCTTAGTAGCATGTGTTAAGCAGAGCAGTGAACCCGAGATGAAACAGACAGGCTACTCCCAAAGGAATAGTACACACCAGCTCATCTGTGAATTCTATGAGTGTCCAGTGGAACAGGGTTTGGACACTCCAGGGAGATGCTCGGAGGACTTGGGGGTTGGAGTGTGTCTATCGGTAACCTGCAGAAGGACAGTGGAGCCTGTGCTGGCTGAGAGGGGAGTGCTTGGGTTGCCTGTGGCTGGTGGAGTCAGGGAGCTGAACCTTGATAGGCCTAGACAAGGCTTCCTCATGCTAAGGGCAGGTGGTAGTGAGGTGCCTCATAACCCTGGGAACCGCTGAGAAATTCATACTCCCCACATGGAATAAGCAAAGAGTTCAACCCCCAGAATCCAGACATCACCAAGATCCATTTGGGTGCCAGAGGGATCTGCTCAGAGGCCCCAAGCGTCTATGAAGACTCTGTTGTTTGGAATCTTCACTATGGATACCTGGCAGCATGGCTACAGTAGAACCACACTGCTCTGATTCCCCAACCCACTATTGTCCCATAGCATTGGTCTGCATGAAAAACCTGTGAAAGCATATCCTCTAGATCCATTTACTTTTCTGAGGATTCCTTGTGTGACTGGTGGTGGTGGTGGTGTGTCTCAGGGATACAATATGCATCCCATGGACCTGCATACCTATTATTCACACAATCTTGGACCCACTGAATGGGAGCAGGGAGTGCCATCAAAGTAGAAGCCTCTCGTTTCCTCTTGGAGAGGATAATATCGGTGCCCAAGCCTGAGTGTGATGATGTGGCCCGAAGTAAGGAGATGTACAGAATATCAGTAGCTCTAAATTGTCCTCCAAATGTTGTACAAGTCATTATACAGTGAGAGTAAATAAATACTCTCAACACTAGTGTCACAGATATACATTGTGCAAAAAAAACAAAGCAAGCCACATAAGTCACAGAACAGCCATTGGAGTAACAACTCAGTCACAACTCAGTCATTCTTGGGGATGGGAAAAGCAGTCTGAATGAAATGAGGATTGATCTAAACTGAAACCATTTTTGAGGGTTGCTTCAGCAGTTGCCATTAGTGTGCACTGTTGCACCTCCTGATTTAGGCTGGGATTGACACGAAAGTGTTCAAGGTTCTCCTTGCAGGGTTTTCAGTCTGGAAGCAAAACATAACAAAAATCACACTAAAGCAGCAAGATGCTGCTGACATTTGAACTCGTCCCACCCCCCAAAAAAGGTATCCATCTCTGATAACACCCATATCATGGACTGCTTGTGCTCGCACAGAGACAGGGTGAAATACTGAGGAATCAATTCATTTTGTTTTTCTATTTCAAGAAAAATGCTTTGACATATCAGATTCACACTCCAGGAAGGAAGTAGCACCACAAAGCAAATACACATGCATCACGTGCACTGAACTGGAAATTTGCTCTTATGAGGTATGTAAATCATCCCCTTGGAAAATCATTTCTGGTAGAGGTGACTTAGCAGAGAGCTGGTGAGCTCCAGGTGGGGCAAGGAAGCCATCACAACCTTCCTTTAAATTATGGGCAGAATTTTAACAAAGGATCCCAACATCTCTCTCCAGCACATCATTGTACTAGGAAGCCCATTCCTGTGAGATTTCAAAGCCAGTTTAGCAAGCCCAATAAATAATGCCAATGCAGATAATCATCCAAACCTCTTGAGGTTCACTGTCAGCTCTGCATTGCTTCAGACTCTCTAACTAAAGATGGAAGGCTCTTTATCCAATGGTTAATTCTGTTAACTATTCTATCCTCTTCTGGGTGGAGGCATGGACTAATGATCTGAATATAGGGCTGTAAGCAAGGAGTTCTTGGGTCTATTTCCAGCTCTGCCACTGACTTGGTCGTGTACCTTGGGCTGAAACCCATAGAGCTAGCTTAGCCTTTTATTTTACTTAGCAGTAACACAAGGAACCTACAGGTCTGTATCCTGTAAGACACTGGCTTAAGCAAGTTAGCATAAGTAAAATAGGTCTATGACCCTTAGCTGTGATGGGGTGAGCTCACCCCACAATGGATGGGGAAGGGTTAACTCTTCATTGTGCGCAGAGGAAGTCACAGTCCTACATCCCTACTGGGCATGCTCCAGGTATAACACCAGTATAAGAGGGAGAAGTGCAGCTCAGTCTGGGTGGACTGCTGGAGAGGAAGGATGCTCCTTGCTGTCTCCTGCCCAGGAACCACTGGAACCGATGGACCGCAGAAGCCAGAGGCGCTGAGACTCAAGCAGACACCCAGCTACCTGTAGATGCCCCAGGAAGGTCTGAGCTACAGGGAGTTGCACCAACCGAGGATCCTGGAGACCCCAAAGATGTGCAAACTTCCACCAGGAGTAAACATGGTAGGAAGTAGCCAAGGGAGGGAATAGCCATTGTCCCGATGATGGTCAGCATGTTGTAGATGGATCCCCACTGACCCAGTGGTAGACACACTCTCCACTGACAGGGCCCTGGGCTCTGGCCCATTAGAGCAGGGAGGACCTGGGTCTCCCTACCTGGCTGCCACACCCTCACCTCCTGGGTGGCAGCCCACACACTCCAACTTGCTGCCAGGCCTTGCTGCCCAGCAAACCCATGTTATCTCTACTGACTCTGGCTGCCAGGCTTTACTGCCCTGTGAACCCGGGGTATCTCTATGGACTCTTGCTGCTAGGCCTTGCTGCCCTACAAACCCAGGGTATCTCTATTGACTCTGGCTGCTAGGCCTCACTGCCCTGCAGAGAAGGGCTACTTCTCTGATGTAAGTCATGTGACTCTACTGCTTTGTGGATCAGGATGATTATATAGACTCTGGCCATTTGGCCTTAGAGACCTGCGGATCAGGGCAACTCTATAGACTTTAGCCCTTAGATCTCATGGCCTAGAGACAAAGGGCAGCTCGAAGCATAGGGTGAACTCACCCTGCACTGGATGGGGTCTCTCCACCCTATCCCATTAACATATATAAAATGGCATGCCACTTACCCTAGATTTTTGGGAACTGGGAATAGCTTCCTTAAGATAAGGACTTGGTACATAACAATACCAGGCAACCGCAGGAACATTTAACTGATACTGGGCTTGAATATTTTATGATAGAATTGTTGGCAGATGTTTAACCACAAATTTGCTTTAGCAATAGGTGACATATTTGATAATGAGAAAAAAGGCATTTATATGTTAACCTATGGGATAAGGGCACTCCAATATTATGAGGGTGAGGAAGTTACATTTGGACATGGGAGGCTGTGTATCTGAATGAATATTCATGATAGTACCCAGGCCCTAATAGGCTGAGTCACCATGTAGTGGGGGCTAGCTTTTCATTACTGACATTTCAGCTTTACATTGTTATAATCTACAGCTGACCTTTGGGTGTTTTGGGTCTGGACCATCAGACTTATTGGGCATGCCAGGGACTGAGCTAGACCTTTGTCTCTCACCACCAGGTCCTCAGAGAACGGTGTGAGTATATAAGTATATGAGCATATGTAGGGGATGACACCAAAGATATCCCTAATACTATATTACTGCTATTTATCTGTGTGATTTGCAGCTTTGTCTTTACTGATTGTTTTAATAAATGTGGCTGAGGCTTTGCTTTGCCCTCAGTGTGAATGTCTTTGCCATGCACTCCGGGATTCCCTACAAGATATTTAATATGTTAGTTGTATTTCTGTGGAGCCTCATTCTGGGATGAAAACCCTATTGCCCCCAGCTCATTAAATTAGTACCAATTGGCAATCAATACGATTATTAACCATTAAAGGATCAGGCAAGTAGGCAAATAATGTAACTTCTTTGATTTGGTTCCTGCACCCATAAACTGAGCCAATAAGGGATACCTCACAAGGCTATAGTGAGGATTATTAAATGTTTGTAGAGCCCTTTGAGATACTCGGCTGAAAGTTCCTAAGTACAGTCAAGTAATATATAGCTTATTCACTGATAAAAAGCTATTTGGATATCTTCTGAGAAGATGTGAACATCTGAAAGGACGTGAATACTTTTATTTAGAGGATAAGCAATGACCGGTCATTTGGACATATTGTATATAGGTTACATCAGAAGAATGAAAGTGTATCTGTAGAGTAAATTACTACATTTGTAGAGCATAAAAATAGGACACACTCATAATCTTCCTTTGAGTAAAACAGGGGGAAAAAACAGCTGCTATATGAAGTTTTCAGGTGCGCAGTTGAAATAAAACCTTCATGTATGTATGACACATAGGAAGAATTGAGCCTGGATATATTATTCTCTAAAACCCTTTATTTCAGAGCCAAAATATGCCTACATGGAGTAGATTAAGAATATTTATACCAGGCAAAATTCCAAAGAGTGAATATCCTGTTGCCAAGACCATTTTGTGGACAACAGTATATCATTTTACCACATACAGTAGTTAGTGCTTTCAAAGTGAAGGGATATGATAATATATAGTTATATGCACAGTCCTAAAACTACATCTGTACCCATAGATTGAGTGAAGCATCTCATATAGCCATGTAGGAGATCTAGCCTTAGGAGTGACCTTATATTCCCTTTCCTTAGCCTGGGAGGAACCACTGAGGCCCCAGGGAAGAGCTGCTTAGACCAAATTGTTTTTCAAAAGGTTAACTCAGGAGACCCACAAGATCTGAGTTCAGTTCTCTTCTCTGCCAGAGATGTCCTTTGTAACCTTGGAAAATCACTTTGTCTCTCTGTGCCCTGGCTCACCATCTCTGAAAGGGGTGGTGAGAATCAATACATTGAAGATTATGAGGTGCTCAGATATTGTCAATGGTCAAAAATTTCCAAACATGAGTGCCCTAAAATAAGGTGCCTAAATCCAAAGGGCCCCAATTCTATTCAATTTTAGCTTTGTTACATTATTTTCTTATGCTTCTAATGGGAAAGATGGGGAGAGGGGAAAATCACAACCCCATAATGGGAAATATGGGGCATTACCCACATATAGAGAGCCTGCTCCCTCCTGCTCAGTTAAATAAGTAAATAAATAAAATTACAAAAATAAAAGAAATTTGCCTTGTGGAGAAACCATCAAAGGAAAAAGAGCATATTTAAAAATCAGTTTAACGTCATGTGAGGCCACAAACATCAATATGCATTAAACACAATTGCCTGACTATGACAAAGTGTCACTACAGGGCAGAATTAAGGTTGTTTGGGTACCACAGCTGTGTGCCATTACCTGAATGTGTTTGGATTTCTTTTAATTATAACCTTAATTCTGAATTTCCTGGATTTACGATGCTCTATTTTGGGATAATTAGTGATCACCATTGTGAGCCAAACCTACAGCCAGACCAAGGCTGTTCACTCAGCTACAATGACTCATCCTTAGGCATGTTGCAGCAGCCTATCCCTGGGCAGGGCCCAGGTCAGATGACCCCCGGCATAGGCATAGGCACCACAAATTAGTCTGTGCAACAGCACCACTCGGCTGCCACACGGTCTTACAGACTCCCTGAGCTTCCAGCTTGCCCTCAATCCTATCTGGTCCAAACCTTGTTCCAGCCTTGTCCATGCCCTGTTCTGATCTCTTTCCAGCCCTATTCCTGACCCGCTCCAGACCTGAGCCTGCCTCCTGACCCCCCCCACCCAGGCTCTTAGAGTGACTCCAACCCAGCTTCAACCTTCAGCCTCCATCTGGACTCTGACTACAATCCAGAGTTGGCTCATCCACAGACTCTGACCTTGGTTCTGACACACATCCTGCCCCTGAATCCTGGTTCCAGCACTGCCATCGGCTTGGTCCCAACTCTGCATCCAGCTTTGACCCTTGTTACCTGTTCTTGACCACAGCTCCAACTAGCAGGCCTGATGACCTAGAACCCAGAGACTGATACCTGAAATATTTTTTAACATTATGGAGTTATTCTCTGAATCTGAATTTATTGTAGACAGAGCATATCAAACATAAGCCACTAGTCTTAATTTCAAGGCCTTTCACAATCTATCCTCCCCATACCTATAATCTCTTATCAGGATTGAAAGTTCAAATCCTCCCTCCCATTGGCCCATGATGTCAGCCTCCATTTCCCAATTGTTAAGTTTTCAAAAAAAGCACCCTTGTGCTTACTCCCATGCTGCCCCTCACTCTTGGAAGAAGCTCTCCATAAGCATCCACAAAATTAACCCATTTATCCTCCTTCAAATCTGAAGCCTATAGGTATTTGCTAGGTAAGGCAGGGTATAAGTTAAAGCAGCAATGTAAAAAGTCTACAAGGCTTGTAAGACAATATCTTAGCTAAACAAGGAATAAAGTCCCAAAGCCTTAGCATAAGCAGCTAACCAGGAGTAATCTATAGATCAAGATAGAATGCTACTGATAGGTAACCACAAGATACTGGTTTACACCAGGTTGGCATATTTTAAGTTAGGAACATCAGCCGATGTCTGACCACAAGAGTGCCGTGGTAACTAACTGATGTATATGCTAATAAGCTTGAGGTAAATGGACTAGTAACCTAGGAGAGAAGGTCACCCCAACATTAGTAGGTTGAGGTAATATGAATAAGGAAAAAGGGGATGAAACCCCTACTGAATATGTATTAGGGATAGTGGCACCAGCATAACACATTATAAAGGTTGCATACCGGCCTGCGGGCCTTGGAAAATGTAACTCCTGAGAGATGCCCAAATGGTAACCACTGGTGGTGAGGATGATGAGGATAACTTTGGGTCCTTTTGCAAGGGATGGTATGAGCATGTGAATGCTCAGACTCACATTCTGTATTATCTCTGTCTACCTTGCTGGGTTGGAGCGTTTGTAACTTTGCTAACTTTTTTAATAAAACTATTATAAATACAGAAGATTTTTTTCTAAACGTGAGTGTTGCAACTGTGCATGCTGGGGTTCCTAACTACATTTTAATTTTAATACAGGGCCTGATCTTTGGAAAAGAACCTACCAAACCTCATAGTGTTAACTGGAATTTCTTAAGTAATCAATATAATAAATACACAATAGGTCAGGCAACAGATTCCTCCTTAAAATGCTTTTCTGTCATGGAGCCTAAAAAAACACAGCAATGGGTAGGTTGCTGGTATGCTGACATTACAGCACATCACGTTGACCAATATCGTCTCATTGGTTCCTTATAGTCCTCCATCAGTGTCTGTATTCATATAATTGTCTCTTGTCTTATACTTAGGTTGTAAGCTCTTAGATGCAGGAACTGTCTTTCTGTTCTGTATTTGTACAGTGCCTGGCACAATAGGCTCATCACCAATGTCTGAGACTCCTAGGTACTATGATGATACAAATAATGATAAATAACAATAATACTAATACACAGAGTAAAGGGGCCTTATAATGTAAAGGAGAAACAGGCCATTAGAGTTTTGTTGTGTGGTGTAGTAAAATACTGAAAAAAAATTGACTGACAACAGAGGCACGTATGTACTCCATGGTACCCATCATTGTAGACTTTTTCAGTTTCCTGCACATTCCAAAGACACTGTATTGACAGTGAAAGAGAATTTACCTCTGCTTTCCATCTCTGCCAAGCCTTCAACCAGACTTCCTAAACGTAAAACAGCAGGAGTAAAATACTGCAGAGGAGATGAGAACCTTGCTATTCTGAAACACAATCTTGATACTATTATTGGTATGAAAGACATGTTTACAGACCTTACTATCCAGGACAGCTTTTATTTTTCCACCTCATCTATTCTTTATCTCTTTTCCAGTTTGATTCCCTACCTGCACTGTTTAATTCTTCTGCCTTTTGTATGTTTTATTTGAAGAGTAACATGTCATGGAAAATAGATCCTGTCAAACTTGATCTCTTTTTTTTTATGAGATTACAAGTTTGGTTGCTAAATGTAATAGTGTTGATGTCATAGTCTTCTGGAAGGTATTTGACTTGGTACTGCATGACATTTTGATAAACTCAAAATACATACAATTAACATGTTTTAGAGTAGCAGCCTTGTCAGTCTGTATTCACAAAAAGAAAAGGAGTACTTGTGGCACCTTAGAGACTAACAAATTTATTTGAGCATAAGCTTTCGTGAGCTACAGCTCACTTAATCAGATGGCACACATTAAATGGATTAAAAGCTGGCTAGCTGATAGGTCTAAACATGTAATTGTAAATGGGAAATCATCATTGAATTGGTGTATTTCTAGTAGGGTCCCTGCAAGTGTTGGTTGTTGGCCCTATTCAATTTCACCTTTTTATTAACGACCTGGAAGAAAACATAAAATCATCACTGAAAGTTTGCAAATGACACAAAAATTGGGGAAGTGGTAAAAAATGAAGAGGACAGGTCACTGATACAGAGCAATCTTGAACCCTTGGTAAATTGGGCAAAAGGAGTTTTAATATAACTAAATCTAATGTTTACATCCAAGAAAAAAGCATGTGGGCCATACTTACATGATGGGGGACTCTATCCTGGGAAGAAGTGACTTTGAAAAAGATTTGGGAGCCGTGGTGGATAATGAGCTGAACATCAGCTCCCCGCGTGACATTGTGTCCATAAGGGCTAATGCAATCCTTAGATGCACAAACAGGGAAATCTCAAGTAGGAGTAAAGAGATCATTTTACCTCTATATCTGGTACTAGTGCCACTACTGCTGGAATACTGTGTCCAGTTCTGGTGTCCACAATTCAAGAAGTATGTTGATAAATTAGACAAGGTTCAGAGAAGAGCCATGAGAATTATGAAAGGTCCCTTATTGTGATATACTCAAGGGGATCAATCTTTTTAGCTAAACAAAAGAAAAGGTTAAGGGGTGACTTGATCGTAGCCTATAAGTAGTGTACCTAAATGGAGAACAAATATTTAATAATTGGCTCTTAATACAGTAGAGAAATGCATAATACATGGCTGGGAGTTGAACCTAGATCAAATCAGACTGGAAACAATGTGTACATTTTTAGCAGTGAGAGTACTTAACCATTGGAACAACTTACCAAGGGTAGTGATGGATTCTCAGGCCATTTTAAAATCAAGATGGGATGTTTTTCTAAAAAGATTTGCTCTAGGGATTATTTTGGAAAAGTTCTATGACCAATATTATACAAAAAGAATAGGAGTTCTTGTGGCACCTTAGAGACTAACAAAAGTATTTGAGCATAAGCTTTCATAAGCTACAGCTCACTTTTTCAGATGAAGTGAGCTGTAGCTCACAAAAGCTTATGCTCCAATAAATTTGTTAGTCTCTATGGTGCCACAAGTACTCCTTTTCTTTTTGCCAATACAGACTAACATGGCTGCTACTCTGAAGCCTGTCAATATGATACAGGAGGTCAGACGAAGCTGATCACAATGGTCCCTTCTGGTCTTGGAATCTATACTATTGATTTTTAATTGCTTACAATAGAGTGTTTTGGTCAGAAACAACATAGGCCTATGTTATTTAATTTGTACAATATTTTGGAATATGTGAGCTAATCCTGAAATTTGGTGAGCACCTCCAATAAGGTGTTGAACACTTGGAAGTCAGTGAAGCTGAGGCTATACAGGCACCAGTTCAGCAAGGTACTTAAGCAAGCACCTAATTTCAGGTAGGTGAGTAATCCTGTTGAAGTCAATGGACTTTTCAGATGCTTAAAATTAGACATGTGCTTAAGTACTTTGCTGAACTGAGGCTTTTAGTACCTAGCAGAAAGAGACCCACAGTCTGTATGAAAGTTGCTATATAAAATAAGACCTTGATCCTGCAAACACTTAGGCACATATGTAGTATTATTGATTTCACTAGGATTATTCATTATGTAAAGTTACTCAAATGCATAAATGTTCTTGGGTTTGGAAATTAATTTTGCATTGTATGTATAATCTGATCTCTCCCCCTTCCAACTCTGTCTTCTGCATATTGTACCCCCTCATGAGTTACTTTCAGTTGTAATATCTCCCCTTCCTCATCACCAGCTATCTTCATTGCAGAGTTCCTCTTTCAGGTATTCTAAAGCAAACCCTTGATTTTTTTGCCTTTCTAAAATGAGAAAAATGAGTTTAATACAGTGCACAGAAAGGCTGTTGATTGGAAACCATTTCAATGGACTTACATACATGAAGATTTTTGGTTTTCATCTCTATACTCTGTATTCCAAGAAAAAAATGTTCTTTAGTCTCTCTCTCTTTTTAAGTGCAGTTCAGTCCATTCTTTTCAAATCTGGCAAATACATGTTAGTAAAATTATACTCTTTGATCTCTACCTAACAATGCACTGTATATTGTTAAATCAAATGCAACCACAGCTACATAATTTGTTGTGGACGCTCACTTCTGGAATCAATTATCTATAGATTTTAGAGACGCACAGAATTTACAGACTTTTCAAATAAGAACTGATGGTGAGTTGAAGGAAAAAACACAGATGTTTCAGAGTGATGCAGTGACAAGAAAGAGATCAGTAAAACACTGTGAGGAGAATTATTAAAGGAAATCATAATTCCAGATTTATGGGAAATATTACCCTGAGCATGACACTCCAGGGGGAGATAATTCAGTTATTTGCAGAAAGAAATTTGCACCACTTTTGGAGTATTTTTGTCAAGATGTGTTACTAATATAATCTGGAAATTTAATTGTGGTTTTAATGCACAGATGTATTAAGTCATTACTGTGTGTATTAAGTATTATTAGCAGCAGTAGTGATATAATCAGATTCTCTAATCGGGTCGGGGCCCATTCTACTAGAGATTGTACAAATATCACTAAAGGTGATTAACAGCGTTGCATTGCTGTGACAACTGCATCAAAATGGACTGAAATCTGTATTGAAACACACTGGATTTTCCAAGATTTCCATGGCAAGGCAAAACTATGTAAACTGCCCTAGTAGAACAAAGGAAGTTACCATCCCTGCTCTAAAGATTTTACAGTTTATGACCCCAATCCCACAAGTGCTTGCATGCAGATACACTGAAGTCCACAGTAGTCAAGAAGTTGCTGGATTGGGGTGTAAGAATACAAACATATGGAGGATATGGGGAGAAAGAGTCAAATATATATCATTTTTATGTATGCATTGTATACAATTGACATACCTTTTAAAACAGCAAGTAAAAAACTATATCTATCCTCAATATATTCTTTATTGTAGGCCTCATGGAAGAAGTGAGTATTGAGCAAAGTTTTGAACCAGAGGAACCTAGTGGCCTTATGAATCAGCTCATGGAGGACATTCCATGAGAAGGTGAAAGTATGGAAGAAGGCAAAAAGATGGCTGTGGGAGAAATGGACAAGTGGGCAGTCAAGGTTATTATCATTGGCAGAGAAGAGGGGACAAGAGCTGATATGAAAAAAAACAAGACCAGAAAGGGAAGCAGAGCTATGAAAGGCCTTCAAAACTGGCAAGAAACTTGAGTGTGATGTGATGGAAAAGGAGAAACTAAAGAAGGGATTCAAAGGAGGGAGGAAGAGTGATAGAGCCAGAGTGATGGGGAAAGAAGATGATAGCAGCTGCACTTGAAATAGTCTGGAGAGGGGTGAAGAGCATGATGGGGGGAAGGAGCTGCAATAAATGAATTGGAAGACGATGAGGGGCTAGAAAAAGGTTTTTACCATGTGCATAGGAAGGTCAGATAGGATCCTGTAAATAAAGAGAACATAGTAGATTCATTCTTTCTTCTCAAAGAGAAGATACAAGGATGTTGTGATGCAGGAATGCAGAGGAGCCCAACTCTATCTTCAATATCTTAAGTCCAGCATTCTGCCACAGGAATACTTTCTCTGCCCCTGGAATATTTAGAGAAAGTCTTTCATACCAGAGGTGCTGATCCCACATCATAAAAGTCTCGTGGTGGACCCAGATAAAAGTAGTAATGTTACCTCTCTTTTTCCTGCACCTCTGCTCCTGGGGTTTCTTAGAGCATGCTGTAATTGACATTTTGTGGGGATAGTGAAGATGAAATCACTCCTGCTGGTGGATTTCTGGTCAAGATCAATAGAGCTTCAGAGTTATCAGACCTCTTCCATCTTCAGTCCCGTGATCACTTGTCTTTGTCCAAGGCCATCCTTCCTGTCTTGTAAATCATTTCAGACTCTCCTAAATGCCACATAAGCATTTACTGTTTGTACTCTTGCTTAACCAAACTTGGTGATTACCACAGGTGTCACAAAAACTAGAAATAAGTGACTGTAACTATCAGTTTATTCCATTCTATTTGTGAATGCTAAAGCAACAGACGGACACATTTCTATATGCCTTTCCCCCCAGACACCAGGGTTAATAGTAAATCACTCCACTCAGAAATATAAACATACACATATACCAATTCCCAAAAAAGCAAAAAAACTCAGGGTTGGAGTCCTGATCTTGCAGTTCTCACTCCAGTTAGAGCTTTCATCCTAGATATTCAAAGCTATTTAGATATCTAACTCCCCATCAGAGGTTGTACCTCTAGGGCACCCCCATGGGGCAAAGGTTAGAACCTCTCTCATCACAGACATCCTTGTCTGGCTGTAGGCATCGCTAGTTAAACCAGTTTAGACCACGAGGTGTGCTCATTTGGCCATAAGTCTTAGGGAGGTGGCAACCCCCTCTCTAGCCATAAAGCACTCCAAAATGGAATGGGCAAAGCAAATAACACTGCAGAACACAAAGAAATCCTGGATCACCCAGCAGTTCCCCAAAAAAGTAAGAGGTCAATGGTCTCTGTGAAGGTGGTCTGGGCCCCTACACCCCTTGTGTCTGAAGGACCCAGGGGAGTACCCTGGGTTCTAAACAAAAAGGGAAAACAATGTAAAGGCGGTCCCTCTCTTCTTCAGAGGGTCTGGCTCAGAGAGGCTCTTTAGCCATTCTCCTAGTAAACAGCCTCTGCTCTGTGGATCTCTAATTTTGTTTATCCTCAAGTGGCTCCTGGCACTGGGCTTGAATCCTCTCTTTTAAGGAGCCATCCATCTTTATTTGTGACAGAACTCACAAGCAGTCCTGACTGTGCTCAGAGAAGTTCTTTTGCCCCTTCCTGACTGAAGAGGGAATCTCTCCCAGCACACTCCCATTGAGAATTAAGTGCCTATATATCTTTGAGGATCTGGGCCTTAGTTCTGTGGATGTAGGTGATTAACAGATGGGGAAGTGGACATATCAAAATGGTGTTTACAGATGCTGCTCTTGTTTACAGAACATGCATATGCCAACCACAGCTGCACTAGACATTTGTCAGTAAAAACAAAACCTCCAGCTGCCCTGTTGATAGGCAGTAACCAGGCATTGCTGTGCTTTATAATAGACTGTAAAGATCTGTCATAGATCTGTTATAATCCCAAACCAGTCCATCGTCGCTGACCCCACAATTTGCTCACCTGGTTTTGACCTGCCCCATAGCCAATGGTCCCTGTTGAACAGGTTCCGGACCGGGCAAGGTCTCTGTGCAGCCAACCAGTATCGCTGGGGCCTTCGTGACAGCCCTTTGTGCAGCTGTGACGCAACCCAGATGATGACACACATTGTTGATGAATGCCTGCTGACTAGGTTCAGTGGTGGCCTAGAAGAACTGCATCACACCACTGAAGATGTCATCGCTTGGCTAGATGACTATGCACATGCTAAATAAATAAATAGACTGTATTTATAATCAGAAGTTAAGTACCCTGCTACCCCCATTCAGTCCCCCACCCTTTTTCCTCTTTAATCCTCTGCATTCATGTGTCCATTCAATAATTCAGTGCTCAAGAAAGTGAGCAACTCACACCACTAAATAGAGCAGTTCCTTGTGAAACTCCCAATACAGCAATCCGGTTGCACCTTACGCCTGTCCTGCTAGTCTATTAGTGAGACACTAATAAGATTATATGAATGCACATGGAGCCTGGAATGAGGGCATACAAGCCAACATTTTTGAATGTGGGTGCCTCAAGTTAGGCACTATTTTGTCATCTAAGTAACAGTCTGATTTTCAGAAGTGCTGAGCATCCACAACTCTACTGTCTAACGAGTTAAATCTCACAACAGTCCCTTTATGTAACTAAGGTTATGTCTATGCTACAAAATTATGTCCACCTAATTTACATTGGCATACAGCCACTGAAGTTATTAAACCGCTTGTGTCCGCGTTGCATGTCCTCACCAAGAGTGCTTGTATCAATTGTATTGTGTGACGACTCCTAAAAGTCCATACTGGTTGACATGAGCAACACAGTGTCAACGCTGACACTGTGTTGACATAATTACATCGACTGTGACTCTACGTTGCTCAAGGAGGTGGTGTTACTAAATCAGCATAGAGAGGCATTCACATCAGTAGGAGCCAAATTTAAGTGAAGACACTTCACAGCTAGGTTGACACAAGGCAGCCTACGTCAACCTAACCCTGTAGTGTGAACCAGGCCTAAGTAATATCAAGTCAGAAAGATTTAGTGACCTACCTATGACCACACAAATTAGAAGCACAGTCAGAAATAGTTCCCGGCACTTAGGACTCCCACTCCTTCACTCTAATCATTAGGCAATACTTCCACTTTAAGCCTCTACATAAACCTTGCATAGAGAACTGGATACAGCCAGCAGCAGGCAGGGTCAAAACACAGACATATATTCACAAGGGATTCGCCTAAGTAATATCAGACTGCCTTGCACCTAACTTCCCAGGGTGATTTCACAGATTCCCATTATTTCACATAGTATCAAAGCCAACATCACCCTAGTAACGTCAGTAACATAAGCATTGCCATGGTAGGAACATTTTGATCATACGGTCACAAAACTCAATTTGGACAAACATTTTTTATGTTGTTTCTGTAAAAATTATAGGTCATTTGTTCCCAGCCAACATTTTTATCAGCAAAAGTTATTTGATATCATTTTTGTTTTCATACTGAACACTTAGTTTTGATTAAAGGGGAGGGAAAAAAGAGCCTCATTTCATTTTCACAATATCTGTAAGGAGAGCAGGCACTCCTGCTTTCCATAGTGGGATTTTGTTTTCCTGTTCAGTATGTCTTGACAAATAGCCTTCTCTCATTACTCTGCCTGCACAAGATTTCATTATACTTTTGATAACATGCCACAATCTGTAAATTTCTGTCTGATATCAAGAGTTTGTCCCTGAGCAGTAATCAAATGAGAGTGGGGAATTTTGAGTGTTAGAGTTTCCCTATTTTACGAGCTGCCAAGCTAAATGATTTAGGTCACAGAAGCCTCTATTGGTAGCAGAGCTCAAGCTTAATTGCAGCAAGAGCTGACTAGAGGAATGTTGTGGGAACTCTGGTTTAGGTATATTTGGGGAAATTTAAACTTTAAGGGCCAGATTCTTGGCTGATATAAATTCATCTAGCTCTACTGACTTCAATGGAGTTATGTCAGTTTACAGCAGCTGAGGATGTGGCCCTAGAACTTTTTCTGCTTGCTAAGAGACCATTTCTGTGTGACCACTCTCTTAAATGTTGTCTCCACAATTTCCACCTTGGGCTACCCTGTGTAAGTGCCACCTGATCTGCTTACAGTGCTTCCCCAGCTCCCAGGCTGCTTCTGATCCTTGCCACACCAAGCTCAGATCTAACTTCAGAAGTTATCGGTCAAAGGGGAACCAAGTTAGTTTTTAAACTGTGGCTGGCTGCATAAGTAATATACTAGAGATCAAAGGGAAATATTTTCCAAAGAAAGCTTCCCAGGGAACTCCCTTTGAAAGATGAACCTATTCCAAGGATCCCACAGACTGAAAAAAGAAAAGGAGTACTTGTGGCACCTTAGAGACTAACAAATTTATTTGAGCATAAGCTTTCGTGAGCTACAGCTCACTTCATCAGATGCATTCAGTGGAAAATACAGTGGGGAGATTTATATACACAGAGAACATGAAACAATGAGTATTACCATACACACTGTAAGGAGAGTGATCAGGTAAGGTGAGCTATTACCAGCAGGAGAGTGTGGGGGGGTACCTTTTGTAGTGGTAATCAAGGTGGGCCATTTCCAGCAGTTGACAAGAACGTCTGAGGAACAGTGGGGAGTTGGGCGGGGGACGGGGGAGATAAACATGGGGAAATAGTTTTACTTTGTGTAATGACCCATCCACTCCCAGTCTCTATTCAAGCCTAAGTTAATTGTATCCAGTTTGCAAATTAATTCCAATTCAGCAGTCTCTCGTTCGAGTCTGTTTTTGAAGTTTTTGGTTGAAGTATTGCCACTTTTAGGTCTGTAATTGAGTGACCAGAGAGACTGAAGTGTTCTCCAACTGGTTTTTGAATGTTATAATTTTTGATGTCTGATTTGTGTCCATTTATTCTTTTACGCAGAGACTGTCCAGTTTGACCAATGTACATGGCAGAGGGGCATTGCTGGCACATGATGGCATATATCACATTGGTAGATGTGCAGGTGAACCAGCCTCTGATAGTGAGGCTGAGGTGATTAGGCCCTATGATGGTGTCCTCTGAATAGATATGTGGACACGGTTGGCAACGGGCTTTGTTGCAAGGATAGGTTCTTGGATTGGTGTTTTTGTTGTGTGGTGTGTGGTTGCTGGTGAGTATTTGCTTCAGGTTGGGGGGCTGTCTGTAAGCAAGGACTGGCCTGTCTCCCAAGATCTGTGAGAGTGATGGGCCGTCCTTCAGGATAGGTTGTAGATCCTTGATGATGCGCTGGAGAGGTGTTAGTTGGGGGCTGAAGGTGATGACTAGTGGCGTTCTGTTGTTTTCTTTGTTGGGCCTGTCCTGTAGTAGGTGACTTCTGGGTACTCTTCTGGCTCTGTCAATCTGTTTCTTCACTTCAGCAGGTGGGTATTGTAGTTGTAATAATGCATGATAGAGATCTTGTAGGTGTTTGTCTCTGTCTGAGGGGTTGGAGCAAATGCGGTTGTATAGTAGAGTTTGGCTGTAGACAATGGATCGTGTGGTGTGGTCTGGATGAAAGCTGGAGGCATGTAGGTAGGAATAGCGATCAGTAGGTTTCCGGTATAGGGTGGTGTTTATGTGACCGTCGCTTATTAGCACCGTAGTGTCCAGGAAGTGGATCTCTTGTGTGGACTGGTCCAGGCTGAGGTTGATGGTGGGATGGAAACTGTTGAAATCATGGTGGAATTCCTCAAGGGCTTCTTTTCCATGGGTCCAGATGATGACAATGTCATCAGTGTAGCGCAAGTAGAGTAGGGGCATTAGGCGATGAGAGCTGAGGAAGCGTTGTTCTCATAAAATGAGAGCCATAAAAATGTTGGCATACTGTGGGGCCATGCGGGTACCCATCGCAGTGCCGCTGATTTGAAGGTATACATTGTCCCCAAATGTGAAATAGTTATGGGTGAGGACAAAGTCACAAAGTTCAGCCACCAGGTTTGCCATGACATTATTGGGGATACTGTTCCTGATGGCTTGTAGTCCATCTTTGTGTGGGATGTTGGTGTAGAGGGCTTCTACATCCATAGTGGCCAGGATGGTATTTTCAGGAAGATCACTGATGGATTGTAGTTTCCTCTAGAGGTCAGAACTGCCCATTTACAGAATTTCCATTTTAACAACATTTAGTTCCCTGTTTGAACAAACTTTGCCTTTTTTTGTCATTTATTGACATGTTTCCCATCATTTGAACTTCCTTGCATATGGCTCATATAAAGCAACTGTACTACTATGTATTTCTGAGACTCAAAGATGTATGAGCACCAATAACAAAGGTTTTGCAGGTCAATTTACATTTGCAGGTGAGTTAGTTACCTTCCATCCCTCTTCCCCATGCAACCACATTGTCTTCAAATTAGGCTTTCAGTGACACTGCTGCATTCCTGTTGACATGGAGATGGCTTAACATGGCCTAATTTTTAGAGGAAGGTGCTCAGTACTTTCTTAAAACTAGGTTCCTTGAAGATGTCTTTAATTAAAGATTGAAGTGGAAAAAAAGATAGTGGTATTTTTCCAAGCTCTGTCCATAAAATAGGCTTGATCCACTTCAGACACCAAAATGTGATACTGCTTGCGGTAGACCGTGCAGATACTTAAAATATGCTTATGTGTGCTCCCTGGTCACAGCTTCGCCTCACTGGGGTTCAAATACACCAGTGGGCTTTTGCTGGGCTCCTGAGACTTGGCTTCTCCTTGGTGAATGTTGTTTGCTCTTATGACTTGGTTTTCTTGAGGGAGGAAGCATAATGAATGCTTTCATGAATGGAAATGGAGGCAATTTCTTAGCTCTTGGTAAAAGATTCTGACATGCATGCCTTTAAATACCTGCTTGCAGATGAAATATGGAACATAAGCTTTTAAACAGAGAAATATATTTTTAAAATAAATTCAATAAAACTGGATAGAAAAATTTTGCTGCAGCCATATACACCAGAATTTTGGACCAAAACATGTTGATTTTTGGGGGTTTTGAATACCTTTTCATTTCAAATTTGTTTTATAATATAAGATAAAAAGTCAAACTCAAAATGAAATATTTTGATTTTGTCAAAACAGAATGTTTTGATTGACCAAAACAATTTTTTTCAGCATTTTTCTTTGGGGAGAATTTCAAAATTGTGGGATATTGTTTCAATTTGGAAGGAAGCCATATTTCAAAATCTCAAAATCCTTTGTGAAATAGAATTTCCATCAGCACAGCTCCAAAATTCAAGTAACTCTCGGTCTATTCTGAGCATGGACATGAAGCAATGAAGAAAGTATGAAGTTACAGTAGCCTTGCAAATATGTAAAAGATGTAGCTCATAGCAGAGCGATAGTAGGATAGTAAGCAATGTGTGATAGTTTGCAGCTGTGGCCTACAATATAGTACAGCACATGAACAGCTCATAAACTAGACTGGGACTGGCTACAAAAATTAGTAGACCAACCAATATACTTGATCAAACTTGATGCTTGATACGATGTATTAACCAATAATATTATATGTAAGTGTGTATATAAGCTGATTCATGATAATGTATGTTGGATTTGTGGTATACTCTGTATCTGCCCTGTAAAGTTCAGCCTGATCAGCTCAAGTGTAGTTTGATTTTATGACAATAAAGAAACCTCAGTGCCGAGTTGAGTTCTTGGGAAACAAGTGGATAAGGTCTCGGAGGCTACTCAGTGGGTTAAGTCTCAGAAACCATCCCAACATACTCCATAAGATCTCAGAGACTAGCCCAATAGTAACAAGCATTTTATATATCTACATCTATCTATGGATAGATAGATACACACACACAGAGACATATATATAAAATACATGTATCCCCTTTTAAATCACGTATCAGTTTCCTACAGCAGAAGCCAGTAGTTACTGTCAAAGACATAGGTGTGAAATTGCAGTGATGGGGGTGAATCTCACGAACTTTCTGGCTACTAAGTGGGAAGTCTGACTGAAAAAAATCCAAAATAGACTGAAAAATCACAGGATGGGTTGTATTCCTGTGAAACCTGGAAAAATAAGAGGGCCTGATCCAATGCCCATGTCTTTCCACTGATGTTCATGGATCAGAGTCAGATAGAGCTGCTAGAATGTGGAAACTATCCTTGACAGCTGCTGCTGGAAAATGAGAATGTTAAGGTAATAAAGATTACCGGGAAATCAAGAGAATTCCTCAGCACGAGTCTTCTGATGTCTCTGAGAACAAGTAAATCTGAACTGGAGCTATGCTAAGAAAATGAATCAGGTGAAAAAAAGACAACTTTTGCAAAAATCAATCAATCAGTCTGGAACCACCTTAGAAATGGAAAAGAAGTAATACAATAAATCAATAGTGTAAATTCTATAGCAGATTGGAGGAGAAATTTACTTGGATGAAGTGGCTTAGCTGAATATCAGTCAGTGAGATGAGGAAGGAATTGTGTAGGAAGAGATCCTTAAATAATGAAGACATTCTCAATTAGCCAGATGGGGGAGATGATCATTGCTTCTCTCACAGTCATAGGAGTTACATATAGTAAAGAATTACTAGATCAACCAGTCCATTTCCTGGCCAATGCAGGATGTTCCCTACAGTATTTTTTCCTGATGTTTTGGTCATTACAGTCTAAAAAGTACCAATGGGGCTTCCACCACACCCGCCTGGGAGACTATTCCATAGTCTATAGTATGGTATCTCTGTGTTAGGAAGCTTTTTTTGATCTACAGCCTAAGGGCTTGTTTATATGCGAAAGCTGCACCTAATATGTGAATTTAAAACAGTTTAGTTGGGCCAGTGCAAACCCCTGTGTAGAAACTCTTATTTCAGTTTAAGAATGGTTTTTTTTGGTTTAGCATAAGTCAGTTGGGAACAGGTTTAACCTACTCTTAAACCAAAATGAAAGTGTCCACACAGAAATTTGCACTAGTTAAACCTAAATCTTTTAAAAATCCTCTATTTAAATTAAATCTGTACAACTTTCCTGTGTTGACAAGACCTAATTTTTTTCTCAATTTCATCCCATTACAACTAATTGTTCTATTAGGTACCACAGCACACAGTTCTTCTGAACTTTGGATGTTTACAGTCTTCACATATTTTTAGACTCTTATAATATTCCCCCACAGCCAAGTGGTCTCGTAGACAAGCTGCCCATATTTAGTTCTTTTCATCTTTGCCAGAAGCCGGGAATGAGCGACAGGAGATGGATCACTTGATGATTGCCTGTTCTGTTCATTCCGTCTGGGGCACCTGGCACTGGCCACTGTCAGAAGACAGGATACTGGGCTAGATGAACCTTTGGTCTGCCCCAGTAAGGGCCATTCTTATGTTCTTTCTCTTAAGTCACAGCCAATATCTTTCTGGTAATTTGGTCCCCAGACTGGGTGTCTTTCTAAAAGATATGCTCTAGTTCAACCAGAAGTTATGTTTTGTGTTATGCAGGAAGTCAGTCTAGATAATCATAATAGTCCCTTCTGGCCTTAAAGATCAATGATTGCCAGTGTTAGTCACACCAGAACCTGGCAGATAGAGACTATTACCTCCCTAAATTGTGATGCTTTTACACTGGTCTTTCTACATCATTATTGCATTGAAAGCTCATGTCTAAATTACTGCTATCATCCCTAGGTCTCTTTCAGCATTACTGAATTCCTGGTTTGAGAACATAAATTTGGATGATTTCCTCCCATGTACTAGCTTGAATTTTTCCAAGCAGTTTTCTGCCCATGTTTCTGATCTCTCTAGAGTCCTTATTATTTCTGTGTCTTTACTGGTGTTTGCAACTCTTCTTAATTTACACCCTAATTCAGCAAAGTACTTAAGAACACACTAGTAGTAAGCATGTGAGTAATCCCACTGATTTTGATGGAATACTCCTGTGCTGAAAGATAGGCATGTGCTTAAGTACCTTACTAAACTGGGGCCCTATTGTTAATCCCTCTTCCAGATCACGAATGAAGATGTTAAAATGAGACAAGGCTTAACACCTCCTGAATTCAGCATAAAAGTGATTTAAGGTATAGCATTCTCATGCCAGAAAGCATTTCATTATGATTCTAGGTGTTAAATGAGAAAGCACTACTCTGTTTAGGAAGTCAGCTCAGAAACATATTCTACCTTATACCAGACCCCAAAATTTTATACTGCAAAATTACTCTAAAAATTTACAGCTTGTCTGCACTTAAAACACTGCAGTTGTGTGTAGTGCTTCAGTGAAGACACCACGTACGCTCATGGGAGGGGTTCTCCCATCGGCATAGGTAATCAGCCTCCCTGAGAATCCTCACATTGACCTACCGTTGTCTACACTAGGGGTCAGGTCAGTTTAACTGCATTCCTTAGGAGTGTGGATTTTTCACATCCCTGAGCAACGTAGTTATACCGACCTAATGTCCTAGTGCAGACCAGGCCTAAGGGTACTTCTATACTATGAAGACAATACTGGTGTAGTTACACCACCATAGCTATGCCAGCATAGCCTCCTAGTGTAGATGCAGTCCCTACACTGACCAGAGGGACTTTTCCATCAGTGTAGGGACGATGGATACATCGACAGAAGCATTCTTTCACTGACATACCTGCGTCTACACTGGGGGGTTTGTCAGCATAGCTATGTCATAAAATCATAGAATCATAGAATATCAGGGTTGGAAGGGACCTCAGCAGGTCATCTAGTCCATCCCACTGCTCAAAGCAGGACCAATCCCCAACTAAATCATCCCAGCCATGGCTTTGTCAAGCCTGACCTTAAAAACTTCTAAGGAAGGAGATCCCACCACCTCCCTAGGTAACGCATTCCAGTGCTTCACCACCCTCCTAGTGAAAAAGTTTTTCCTAATATCCAACCTAAATCTCCCCCACTGCAACTTGAAACCATAACTCCTCGTTCTGTCATCTACTACCACTGAGAACAGTCTAGATCTATCCTCTTTGGAACCTCATTTCAGGTAGTTGAAAGCAGCTATCAATCCCCTCTCATTCTTCTCTTCCACAGACTAAACAATCCCATTTCCCTCAGCCTTCCTCATAAGTCATGTGTTCCAGTCCCCTAATCATTTTGTTGCCCTCCACTGGATCTTTCCAATTTTTTCACATCCTTCTTGTAGTGTGGGGCCCAAAACTGGACTTAGTACTCCAGATGAGGCCTCACCAATGTCGAACAGAGGGGAACGATCACGTCTCTCAATCTGCTGGCAATGCCTCTAGTTATACATCTCAAAATGCCACTGGCCTTCTTGTCAACAAGGGCACACTGTTGACTCATATCCAGCTTCTCGTCCACTGTAACCCCTAGGTCCTTTTCTGCAGAACTGCTGCCTATCATTTGGTCCCTAGTCTGTAGCGGTGCATGGGATTCTTCCATCCTAAGTGCAGGACTCTGCAATTGTCCTTGTTGAACCTCATCAGATTTTTTTTTGCCCAATCCTCTAATTTGTCTAGGGCCCTCTGTATCCTATCCCTACCCTCCAGCGTATCTACCTCTCCTCCCAGTTTAGTGTCATATGCAAACTTGCTGAGGGTGCAATCCATGCCATCCTCCAGATCATTAATGAAGATATTGAACAAAACCGGCCCCAGGACCGATCCTTGGGACACCCCACTTGATACTGGTTGCTAACTAGACATGGAGCCATTGATCACTAACCCTTTGAGCCCAACAAATCTAGCCAGCTTTCTATCTACCTTATAGTCCATTCACCAGCCCATACTTCTTTAACTTGCTGGCAAGAATACTGTGGGAGACAGTGTCAAAAGTTTTGCTAAAGTCAAGGAATAACAAGTCCACTGTTTGCCCCTCATCCACAGAGCCAGTTATCTAGTCATAGAAGGCAATTAGATTAGTCAGGCATGATTTGCCCTTTTTGAATCCATGCTGACTGTTACTGATTACTTTCCTCTCCTCTAAGTGCTTCAGAATTGATTCCTTGAGGACCTGCTCCATGATTTTTTCCAGGGACTGAGGTGAGGCTGACTGGCCTGTAGTTCCCTGGATCCTCCTTCTTCCCTTTTTTTAAAGATGGGCACTACATTAGCCTTTTTCCAATCATCCGGGACCTCCCCCGATCGCCATGAGTTTTCAAAGATAATGGCCAGTGGCTCTGCAATCACATCCGCCAACTCCTTTAGCACTCTCGGATGCAGCACATCCGGCCCCATGGACTTATGCTCGTCCAGCTTTTCTAAATAGTCCCAAACCACTTCTTTCTCCAGAGAGGGCTGGTTACCTCCACCCCATGCTGTGCTTGCCCAGAGCAGTAGTCTGGGAGCTGACCTTGTTTGTGAAGACAGAGGCAAAAAAAGCATTGAGTACATCCTCTGTCACTAGGTTGCATCCCTCATTCAGGAAGGGGCCCACACTTTCCTTGACTTTCTTCTTGTTGCTAATATACCTGAAGAAACCCTTCTTGTTACTCTTAACATCTCTTGCTAGCTGAACTCCAAGTGTGATTTGGCCTTCCTGATTTCACTCCTGCATGCCTGAGCAATATTTTTATACTTTTCCCTGGTCAATTGTCCAATCTTCCACTTCTTGTAAGCTTCTTTTTTGTGTTTAAGATCAGCAAGGATTTCACTGTTAAGCCAAGCTGGTTGTCTGCCATATTTACTATTCTTTCTACACATCGGGATGGTTTGTCCCTGTAACCTCAATAAGGATCCAGGTAACTACAGGCCTGTTAGTTTGACATCTGTAGTATGCAAGGTCTTGGAAAAAATTTTGAAGGAGAAAGTAGTTAAGGACATTGAAGTCAATGGTAAATGGGACAAAATACAACATGGTTTTACAAAAGGTAGATTGTGCCAAACCAACCTGATCTCCTTCTTTGAGAAAGTAACAGATTTTTTAGACAAAGGAAATGCAGTGGATCTAATTACCTAGATTTCAGTAAGGCGTTTGATACCGTGCCACATGGGGAATTATTAGTTAAATTGGAAAAGATGGGGATCAATATGAACATTGAAAGTTGGATAAGGTATTGGTTAAAGGGGAGACTACAACGGGTCCTACTGAAAGGTGAACTGTCAGGCTGGAGGGAGGTTACCAGTGGAGTTCCTCAGGGATCAGTTTTGGGACCATTCTTATTTAATCTTTTTATTACTGACCTCGGCACAAGAAGTGGGAGTGTGCTAATAAAGTTTGCGGATGATACAAAGCTAGGAGGTATTGCCAATTTAGAGAAGGACCAGGATATCATACAGGAGGATCTGGATGACCTTGTAAACTGGAGTAATAGTAATAGGATGAAATTTAATAGTGAGAAGTGTAAGGTTATGCATTTAGGGATTAATAACAAGAATTTTAGTTATAAGCTGGAGACGCATCAATTAGAAATAACGGAGGAGGAGAAGGACCTTGGAGTATTGGTTGATCATAGGATGACTATGAGCTGCCAATGTGATATGGCTGTGAAAAAAGCTAATGTGGTCTTGGGATGCATCAGGAGAGGTATTTCTAGTAGGGATAAGGAGGTTTTAGTACCGTTATACAAGGCACTGGTGAGACCTCACCTGGAATATTGTGTGCAGTTCTGGTCTCCCATGTTTAAAAAGGATGAATTCAAACTGGAACAGGTACAGAGAAGGGCTACTAGGATGATCCGAGGAATGGAAAACTTGTCTTATGAAAGGACACTCAAGGAGCTTGGCTTGTTTAGCCTAACTAAAAGAAGGTTGAGGGGAGATATGATTGCTTTCTATAAATATATCAGAGGGATAAATACCGGAGAGGGAGAGGAATTATTTAAGTTCAGTACCAATGTGGACACAAGAACAAATGGATATAAACTGGCCACCAGGAAGTTTAGACTTGAAATTAGATGAAGGTTTCTAATCATCAGAGGAGTCAACTTTTGGAATAGCCTTCCAAGGGAAGCAGTGGGGGCAAAAGATTTATCTGGCTTTAAGATTAAACTCGATAAGTTTATGGATGAGATGGTATGATGGGATAACATGATTTTGGTAATTAATTGATCTTTAAATATTCAGGGTAAATAGGCCTAATGGCCTGTGATGGGATGTTAGATGGGGTGGGATCTGAGTTACCCAGGAAAGAATTTTCTGTAGTATCTGGCTGGTGAATCTTGCCCATATGCTCAGGGTTTAGCTGATTGCCATATTTGGGGTTGGGAAGGAATTTTCCTCCAGGGCTGATTGGAAGAAACCCTGGAGGTTTTTCGCCTTCCTCTGTAGCATGGGGCACGGGTCACTTGCTGGAGGATTCTTTGCTTCTTGAAGTCTTTAAACCATGATTTGAGGACTTCAATAACTCAGACATAGGTGAGAGGTTTTTCGCAGGAGTGGGTGGGTGAGATTCTATGGCCTGCGTTGTGCAGGAGGTCAGACTAGATGATCATAATGGTCCCTTCTGACCTTAGTATCTATGAAAATAGAGCCAGCTCTCTTGGACTCCTTTCTCCCTCATGTTATTCTCCCAGGGGATCCTGCCCATCAGTTCCCTGAGGGAGTCAAAGTCTGTTTTTCTGAAGTCCAGGGTCCATATTCTGCTGCTCTCCTCTCTTCCTTATGTCAGGATCCTGATAGCTCACCTTACCTGATCACTCTCGTTACAGTGTATATGGTAACACCCATTGTTTCATGTTCTCTGTGTATATAAAATCTCCCCACTGTATTTTCCACTGCATGCATCCAATGAAGTGAGCTGTAGCTCACGAAAGCTTATGCTCAAATAAATTTGTTAGTCTCTAAGGTGCCACAAATACTCCTTTTCTTTTTGTGGATACAGACTAACACTGCTACTCTGAAACTAGTAAGTTCCATTAGTTGCCAGAAGAAAGCCTCGTCCAACTCATCCCCCTTGTCTGGTGGTCTATAGCAGACTCCCACCACGACATCACCCTTGTTGCTCACACTTCTAAACTTAATCCAGAGACTCTCAGTTTTTTCTGCAGTTTCATATCAGAGCTCTGAGCAGTCATACTGCTCTCTTACATACAATGCAACTCCCCCACCTTTTCTGCCCAGCCTGTCCTTCCTGAACAGTTTATATCCATCCATGACAGTGCTCCAGTCATATGAGTTATCCCACCAAGTCTCTGTTATTCCAATCACATCATAATTCCTTGACTGTGCCAGGACTTCCAGTTCTCCCTGCTTGTTTCCCAGGCTTCTTGCATTTGTGTTTAGGCACTTGAAATAACTTGCTGATCGTCCCTCTTTCTCAGTATGAGGCAAGAGCCCTCTCCTCTCCCACTCTCCTGCTCGTGCTTCCTTCCGGTATCCCACGTCCCCACTTACCTCAGGTAAGTCTCTTTGGTCTCCTTCCCCCGGTGAACCTAGGTTAAACCCCTCCTCACTAGGTTAGCCAGTCTGCTTGCGAAGATGCTCTTCCCTCTCTTCGCTTGGTGGAGCCCGTCTCTGCCTAGCACTCCTCCTTCATGGAACACCATCCCATGGTCAAAGAATCCAAAGCCTTCTCTCCGACACCACCTGCGTAGCCATTTGTTGACTTCCATGATTTGATGGTCTCTACCCAGGCCTTTTCCTTCCACAGGGAGGATGGACAAGAACACCACTTGCGCCTCAATCTCATTTATCCTTCTTCCCAGAGCCACGTAGTCTGCAGTGATCTGCTCAAGGTCATTCTTGGCAGTCAGGGTGTGTTTTTTCACACTCCTGACAGACATTGCAAAGTCGACCTAACTTGTAAGTGCAGACCAGACCTAAGATAAAAAAACTGAAGTCAAGGAAAAAAGCCAATGGAACAGAGAGGAGTTATAAAAGAGCAAACAGAAATTACTAGTGCACAGTGTTTCATAAATAGCATCTCCAAAGTCGTATCTTTCAGAAGCTGAATCTGGAAAACACCATTTATTTCTCAGCGAGCCAACACCATGGGAGAAGAAAGTGATTCATTTGACACAGCCAAGACAGCAGACATCTGTGGGATGGACTACGAGCATCCTGCTTCTACATACTTGTTATCTAATGGCCATTTGGAGAATCTGAATTGAAAACCAAGAGATTTATTTTGGGGATAGCTCCACTAATTTTTTCCAGCCATCCTCCCTACTGTATGTTAACCTGAATTCAGTTTGTGCCAGACACACTGTAAATTATATTGTACAAACAATGTAATAAATTAATGTGGAAAAGGCTCATTTTAAAAATCAGTTGCAAGAAATGGCCATGATTAACAACTAAAAGTTTTGATTATAAACTGAACTGGCTAAAAATTAAGTACATAGGATTTACTTCCAAGAAAAGAAGGTCAAGTAGATAAAGGAATTCTGAAGGTCTGACTGGGGTTTATGTGATTTCCCAGTGTTTCTCTCATCAGTTGTTTTATATATCTTCACATAGATACAAGGAAGGCATGCCAGTTTAAGCCAGGAAGGATAGTCTAGCAGATAAGGCACAGAACTGGGATTCAGGAGATCTGTGTGCAATATCTGGTTCAGCACAGACTTTCTGGGTGACATTGATAAGTCACTAATCTATCTTGTGCCTCAGTTTGCCCCTACCACTGGCAAACTGTAGATAACAACTCCCTGTTTCACAGGGATGTTGTTAAAATAACACTAATTAACAATTGTAAAGTGCACAGACACTCTATTGATGAGCGACATATAAATACCATGGCTAATAATAGGCAGCTTTGCTCAGAACAAAGAAACCTGTCATGGTTGTATAAGGGTTCAACCGTGCAAAGTCCTGTGAGGGACTGAGTGACCAGAAGTCAGGTGCTTAGAACCTTGGAACTAATTCATGAACTAATTCATTTAGAAAAGTCAAACCTGTCTGTATTGGGGGCTCTTTGCTTAGTGTGATTTCCACTCCACTTGTTTGCCACTTTCTTGTAGAAAAAAATAATAGTGAGTGTCAGGAACATGCCTGGGAAACAAATGTACCAACCTTATTGCAAACATAGCACTAATTTGGTTTCAATCCAGTGGCGAATTGTTCTCATTTTAAAAAGGCAGTGCAAAAGTATTTTCACTTAGAAAAAAAATGTTTTGCAAAAGGTGAACTCAAGGGTCCTGATGCAAATCCTGAACAAATTACAGGGAAGCAGAAACAGCTGCTGGGATAATACCACAGGAGTAAGCATGCTGCCGCAACCAGTGCTGCCAGCATTCTTCAGTTTCCAGCTTTACCATTTCTAAACACCTTGGCAAAAATAGGGAGAGTGTGCAGAAAAAAAATGCATTTGTTCAAGAAAAACAAGAGAAGATCCAAGTTCTCTTTAGGAAAGAACCTGAAGAGAACTCTTGGGTTTCTAAATTAGCTCACTGTGTGCTCTCACTCAGAAATGTATTGGTGCAACTGGTAAAGTGAAACTTACACCTAAATGATCAAAATCGTCTCTTATGGACTTAAAAACTATGAATAATATGGCTCCATTTGTGGGCTGTTTATAAATTATTAATAGATGTTGTAAGAAAAGGCTAATCAAACGTTATAGATTCAATAGATCAGTAAGTTGCTTAGAATATTCTATAACACCTTCTACTGTTGTACATGCAAGCCAATGCACCTTACCCCCTGACCAGGGGTGATCACTTCATGTGAAGGTAAGAGTCTAACATCCATTCAGTGCTCAGCCTTCATGCTGAGGCAGCAAACAAGGATTCCAGGGTGGATGGTGGTTTTTGTCCTGTGAACACCTCTCTTCTAAAATTTGTACTGAGACCACTCATTTCATATGGGATATAGATCAAATGATAATGTCTTTGGTCACTACTTGCTACCAATTTAGATTCAAGATGATGACCTGGGGTGCCTTTTCAAAATGATCTCTACTTTTGGGTGCCCAGCATGAATCTGATTTTCAGAGAGACTGAATATTGACAGTTTCCACTGGCTTAAGTGAGAGTTGTGAATGCTCAGCACCTCTGAAAATCAGGCCCTAATGGTCTCAAGTTGGGTACCCAAAAATGGAGGCAACCTAAAAGGAGAGGCCATTCCTGAATATATTGGGCCCTACAAGTATTATGGTGAGTCAACTACCTTTCCAATACACTTCAAGAAACTAAGCTTAGACCAAATAAAGTTCAAAAGCAATGGAGAAAAGCCTAGTTGTTAGCCTTTTTGGTGTTGTTGAAGAAGTGCCATATCAAGCTGCCCTGGGGACTTTCAAGAAGCCAAAGTGTTATTAATTACTATTATATTTATGTGCTAATGCCGGTAATCTTAAGTAACTGTTTGTGAGAATGTTTCAGCCTGGATGAATACAGAAGTATTGTATAGATGCAGTAACTGTCAAGAATATGAGCTGTGGAGCAACAAAAGCCACCTGCATGGCTCATGAAGGTCTGGAACCAAAGTACCGGAAAGACGAGGTTACGTGCCAAGAAAGAAAAATCAGTGTTGTATGTTCTACATATGGACCGAGGCACGAGGATGAAAAGCTGCTGCTAATTTTAGTGGGATGTTTCTATGACTGATGTGCTGCATCAATTACAGGTTCTCAGGATATGTCATAATGCCTGTTTGGAATGGAGGAGAGAAACGTGTGATTGCCAGATGGATACACTGGAAAGCTCTGACATGCCTTTTAGGCAAGGCTGTAGCAATGGTGATGAAAACAAAAGAAACAAGTAAAATGCTGCATTCTCAAGGCTGAAGGCTGTAATCAGTGACCCAGCATGTTGTCAGAGAACTGAATTCATTGCATCTTGGCAAATCTGTGCAGCAAATCTGAAATCCAGGTATTATTAGTTTCAAAATTCCAGCAACTAACATCTCTTGCTACTTTTCAAGCAGCCCAGAGGGATTAGTCAGTGCTAAAGGACTTTGCCATATTTTTGGGAGCAGAGCCACTAAAAATAGTCAAGCATGTGCCTACAAGATGGCTTAGTCTGAATGGGGTTATAAAACACATAGCGGACACGTGATTTGCTTTGCTGTCATATTTTCTGACTTGTGAGCAGCAGGCTGCCAAAATAGAACTCGTTTGCTGATTTCTTCAGAGCCATGAGCTTAAAACTGGTTTTTCTGTTCTTAATTTATGTCACAGTGTCTCAACAGCAATTTAATTTGAAGCTTCAGAACAGCAGAAAGCCAGCTACTGATGACTGCAGGCTGGTTGAATGTGTGCTGGCAGAGTACTGGAGTCAGAAGCTGCAATTCAGCTGCTTCAAAGAAGTGACTTGTCAATTCTAAGGCATTTTCTGCCAGTAGGTGACATGAAAACTGGAGCAGAAGTACAGAAGTGTATAAAGGATTATGTAAAGAGTGTATGTGAGACTCTGAGAACATACAGACAGCAGCTCACAAATATATATTTTTGTATTTTATATATATATATATACACCACACACACTGTATAACTGCAATGCCTGGAAAGATATTAACAAAATTTTACCTCCAGAAAAATAACTCATTTCTGTCTTGACTCATGCATAAAATGAGAGAGAAACACGTCAGATGATATATGAACCAACTGTGCCCTAAACTTAAAGAAGTCTTTTAGTTTGGTCTTTTTTTTTTTTTTATATTTTAGTCAAACACTGTTTTTTTCTACTGTGTCCAGTTCTAGCTAAGACTGGACCAAGCGGCTGATCTACTCTGTGTGTGTTGGGGTGTGGAGGAAAGAAGCTGTGTTCTTGCAGTATTTTCAAGCATGACCAGAGGTAGGAAATACCAAAAAATCTCTAGAGAGAAGTTTTTCTCACAAGATTTGCAGCCCAGCTTTTTAGATTCAGGGGTTCAGAATCAGTATGGTTAAGCATCCAAAATCTGGGGTGCTTATCCAAACAATACTCAGACTTGTAACCTTTTAGGGGGTCTCCTATCTTTACCCACTTAAAGTAGGAACTGTTTTTATTTATTAATGTACATGGTTTGGAAATAGCTATTTCCAAACCCACATAAATGAATAAATCCGTTGTCCAACAAACATCTTGATATTGTGCCTCCCATCCCCCGTCCCCCCCCCCCGTTGAAAGGCAGCATATTTCAAAGCCTACTATTTTGTTTCCTGTTGGGGGAGAAATTAATGATGCAGAGTTAGGGTATTTTCTTAGTATAACTTGTTTATTAACCCCACATTAACTAGTCCTTGAACAGATGTGGTCACAAACAGCACTCAGACAATCCCTACTTTCAGGAATCTCAGCCCAAATGGCAATATACAGTTCTCAGGAAGAATTCTGCCCACTGACTTGACTTCAGTTAATTGATGAAGACAGAGAGCAAACTCTCTTGCTGTTTGTAAGAGCTCCCCTTAAAAGATTTACAACACAAAGCCACCAATAATGCACTCTTTCTTCAAAGATGTATACTGTTCTCCCTTAGGGGGGAAAAAAAAAAGTAAAACCAGTGCCACCTGGTGACTTCTGACATAACAACAGCAACGGTGTCCTGGTAAGAAATACTTTGAAAAAGAACATAACCCTAGTCAGTCCTCAGCTGAGTAAATTGTAGCTCTACTGAAGCCAATGGAGCTATGCATATTCATGCTAACTGAAATCCGACCCAATATGTTGGATGCACAGTGGTGCAGAGAAGCATCTGATAGTCTCCTAGCTAGAGTCATATGAAATTTTATATTTTTGGTCAGGAATTTTGCTGTCCTCCCCAGTTTTTCAATATTTTTTCCATTTCATGCAAATTCACAACCATCCAAAGGTTGTTTTTTTGAAAAATGTCAATGAAATGACTATTTCACAGCAAATGCATGCAAAACTCGTGACTTCCCACGTTTTCAAGGCCAAGTCAGGGTGCCAAAATTAGCCTATTTGCAGTTAAAAAGTATATGTGCCTTTGCAAAATTAAGGAGAAAATGACCCATTTCGGGGAGTTTGTAAACCCATCCCCTCTCTTACAGCCCTAATTTCCAAGCGGACAGTCACTACCTACATGGCCTGTCTGTCCTATTTTCTGTACTCTACTGAGTGAATTCCCTCCCTGCATGCTGTTTAACTGACAATCACTGACACACACACACACAGTAGAGTTCATTTGCATGCTTGTTTTCCAGCAACAACTTCTATTAGGGCACTGTCCTGCAATGAGCTCCTTTAGAGGCAGGCAGGTTTTATAGGAGGCTTCTTGTGAATACAGTACAAGTGGAGCAGAGGCAAGTGCACCAGTGGTTCAGTTCTCTAGTGTAGGTAGTGTAGGACAGACAGACTGTCTCTTCTCCCCAGTGCACTTCTCAAGCAGCAGAGAAGGATTCCTTCCTAGTTCTCAGAATAAGACTGTAGGAGTGACCTTGCTTTCAAGCCTGCTGATGCATGAGAACACCGAGAAATAGTGCACAGTCATTTAGGGACTATAGCTGAATTCTCCAGTGTGTTCTAACAGGGGATCCAAACTCCTTGTTGGATCAATAGTAAGAAGCTCCCCCTTTCTTCAGTTGCTCAGGGTCATTCTAGCTAGGTCACAGGGATGGCTCTGGGAACTACTGGGGCTGTCTCAAAACACTAAGAGCAGGACACCTCAGATCTTCTATATTCCCATCTGAAAAAAACGTATTTACCTGAAATGTTGTAGTGTTTAATGTATATGATCTGTAGAGGGCATGGGCAAAGCACAGATTCCATCACCCTGACAAACAAGGAGCAGCACTTTACTTGCAAACAGCCCCACTGAAATCTAGAGGGATGCTAGTTGAATAAGTTGCTGCCCCATGTGCAAAAGCATGTCAGCTGTACCTCTCAAACCTTACGAGCAAGAGCAGCTGACAAAGTACAGGCAACTCAGCAAACTTCTTCCCCAACACACTGGAGGGGTACAGACATGACACATGAGAGTGATCACTTCTTATTTCCATTCCTTAGCTATTCCCATGCCCAGCCCATGGATTCACTTCTTTCTGCCACCTAGGATTTATGTGCTATGACTGATTCATGCATTATTTGCTGCCAGCCATCCTGTGTTAAATAAATATAGAAAGCCGGCCACATTACAGCTTGGGAAGTGTGATATCAGAAATATCCATGTAAGCGAAGGATCACCTCGTAATTCATGTGTGAGGGAATGAATACAGCATGTCTAAGGTTTTTCCATTGTTAATTTTTTTGAAATTTATTTTAATTGTTAACATGCAGGAGTCATGCCTTTGGGTGGTCTGTCTTGCTGGACTCTTTTGGCAATTGGATGGTGTTGCTAAGGGGAGTTCAAATGAGTGGACCCCAACACTCTCCATTCACCCATATGTGCAATTTATAGCCATGGAAAAGTAAAGTTAGCCAACATTCTACTACCAACTGACAGTTGCAACTTAAGCAATGATGTTTTTCACTGCAACATAACTTCACAATCAGGATTTATGGATGACAAGGAGACATTGAACGAAACTGAAGAACAGGAAATTTGAAACTGATAAAAAATATTTTTACACAACCAGTAATTCACCAGAGGAACTTGCTGCCACAAAACACTGTAGAGGCCAAAAGCATAGTAGGATTTTAAAAGGATTAAACATTTATATGGACAATGAGAACATCCATAGTAACTTTAGAGAGGATAAAATCATAGGAATTTAAGCAATCATGGTCCAGGGCATAAGCCAATCACTAATTGATGGTTATTAGAAGGAAACTTTAACTACGGACAGGTTATTCCATAACTGCAGAGTTTAATGAATTTGCCTCTGAAGCAGCTGATAAGGTATTTCAGCCACAGGATACTAGGCTAGGTGGACCACGTTTCTGATTCTGTATGGCAGTTAACATGCAGCATCTATTTATATTTCACCTAACTAAATACAGATGAAACTCTGGACCTACTGAAGCCACTCACAAAACTCCCATTCACTTCAATAGGACCAGGATTTCACTCATGTCTTTAGCTAAGGGAAAAGGGAATTGACGATGCATGATGTATGTGAAGAGGCTATGTATACGATACCTAGCACAATGGAACCTCCAATTAAAGCTGCAATTGTGCAATTGCATTTCCAGCTGCTCCTAATGTCTGGAAAGATCTCCTTTTGTGCTCAAACTTTGCATGTTTGGTTTCTAGCTGAAGACTTACTGAAAACCATTTTTTTAAAAACAGAAAACACTTAAAAAACAACTTTTTTTGGTTTTCCATTTTAGTTTGTTGTTGAGAAACTAATTATTTTAGCAAGAAATTTTTAAAAAAATTTTTAAAAACTCCTGTGAAAAAGATTGGCATTTTCCAACCAGCTTTATTGACAAGGCTGCAGCCATGCGAGCCTTGTCTACACTACACTAGAAATGGTTGGACGTTTTTAGAAAGTTTTCCCTAGTGTAGACAAGGCCTTAGTGAGCAACAGAGTCTATGCTGCTAAGATTTTTGCTAAGTGTTATTAACCTGCTCCACACTGAAAAGTACATAGGCTACTGCTGAGAAAATGTGAACAATAAAGATAGTAAATGTCTTATTGAAGCACCCCCAGCAAAATCCTCCAGTTGCTGCTATGAAAATATTTTGGGGGTTTTATGGTTTTATGCAGTGTATGCAGCATTCTGCAATATTATGCAAATTATAAATGGGTATTTAAAGAAAATAGGATGATCTTTTTTACCTTGTAAATATACGACCATCAAAATGTAATCTGATGTGATGTAGCTCCGTGAACCACCTGACAGAAAAGTGATTAGAGTAAAATAGTAGTCTTGGAACATTAATCATTCTCCCTTCCATTCACTCCAGTGGTGTGTGAGCTTCAAAACTTAATTGGGACTATTTAAATGCTGAAATTATTAAACACAACAATTCTTTCCTCCATCGTTCTCCCCAATCCACACGCCCCTTTTTAAAGGAAGTTAAATGCACTATTAAGGTATAACAATTAAAATAAAAGATCATGAAATTCAAAAACAAAGGTCCCTACAGCATTGCTGTTTGCTACACTGCATATTCTGTATATGTTATACTATAGCGATCCACGTTACAACTTTTAACCAGGGATTGTGTAAAAGGTTAGAGGCAGAATCACCGTAACCAGTTACAAATAGCACAGTGCAGTGTGTGTGTCAACACAGCAGCATTTCTGCCACGACAGGCATGTTTGTGCAAACTAAAGCTGATCAACAAAAAAATGGCTTTTTGATGAATGAAGTGTGGGGGAGGGGAGTTGTAAAAAAACCTGAATGTTTCAGTTTTTAGTTTCTGAATGAAAACCTGACAAAAATTTGTGACAAAAAATGAATATTTTCATTTTCTTCTTCTTTTTTTTGCACGCATGTGTGTAAAACAAAATATATTTTCCAACCAACTGTAGTGCTTGTGCACTTGCCACACTGCTTACCTATGTTTTAAATCAGTGCATTCTGGGAACATCTGGACAGCTTTGCTATCCCAACCTGCCCCTGCAGGGCACAGAAGGGTTGATCCTGCAAGGTGTTGACTGTCTATGAATCTCATTGACTTCAGTGGGAGTTGAGAGCACTCCCTTGCAAAGTCAAAAACTGAGTGCTTGGAGGACATGCAACAAATAGCATTAGCAGCACGTTGAGCAAGGCACTCTAAGATGTCCTACAGTACTGAGAGCTGAGAGGAAGGAAGATGGTCCAACCGATTATACAAACATAATCCTTGATGCAGAATAATACTTAACTCCCTGTTTAACTTTAGATTAATCTTAAAAAATAAGCAAATGTGCTTAAAGTGCTGTCCTCAACAGGAATGCTTTCCTGAATTTGGCATTAGGTAGGGAATTCTATTTATACTGCCAAAGCGGCCTCCCCCAAAACAGCCAGTCAACCAACCAAACAAACCCAAAACACTATGCTGAACTAGTTCCAGGAGGACAACCATATACCAGCCAACACACCAAGTTGAAGTGAAATGCTGTTAACTGCCACAGCTACTAAATGACACAAACAATGGCTAGAGTCAGCCACACCAGTAACTATTTACAAATGCCATTAAAAGTTTCAGAGGATGGGGTCTTAGCAACCTAACTAAAATATATATTAAACGACTCAGTTAACAAGCAAAAAGGTCTGTATGTGCAATACGACCAAGTTAAAGGGAAATCACTGACTCCCAGTCATATTTGATAATTTTTTACTTTCTCTTATTACAACACCTAAGACTATTATAACTGAAAATAATTAGAGAAAAATGTTTCTTACTCTCTGCATTTGATGTCACGTATTTTATAACCGATTTCATTGGTTTTAATATAGTCGGTTTCCTGTGTATTTTGGGTGCCTCTTTCACAGAGTAACAGAGGAAACAGTTTAAAAATTAGGAAATTATCATTGTAAAACCATAAAAATTGGCAGAGAGAGTCAAGTGTAGATGTAGTAACTGAAGCTGCTATTTATTTCATTTCATTTCAAATTGACTGGATTTCAAGATGTCACCACACATCTCAGGAGAATAACAAGAAGAATCGACAGGGGCAAATATGCAGAAATTGTACGTCCCTACACAGGGAAAAAAATGTGTTGGGGATGGTGTGGCTGAAAATTCTTCTTGCAGTTTCATTTGGGTTACTGCCTGAAATTGTTGTATGCTGTTACTCTGTTTGCCATAAGCTGGGAATGGACGGTGGGGGATGGGTCACTTGAGGATGACCGTTCTGTGCTCATTCCCTCTGGGGCACCTGGCATTGGCCACTGTCGGAAGACAGGATACTGGACTAGATGGACTTTGGTCTGATCCAGTATGGTCATTCTTATGTAACATCTCCTGAGCACTATCTTGGTCTGAAGCGAGAGAAATGGCTTTGCAGAATTAGCGAATAACTCCCTTCCGCATAGGAAATGCAAGATCCCCGCACAGAAGATCTCCTATAGCTTGGATGTAGAAAGAATATTAGGCCTCTGGTATTAGGGACTGTCTTTAAGGGCTGAGCTTCCCAGACAGGGAGTCTGGGAAGTGTGCTGTGAAGCTCTTATTGTTATGCACAGGTAGTTGGAACCAGATATCAAATAAAGTAGTGTTCTTGCAAGTGCATTAATCACTGAACACCATGTGGTACCAGAAGTGAATATGAGTGGAAAAATGGAGCAGTTAAAAGCCTACCAGAGGTAAAACTCTCTGGAAATGTGGAAGACAACCGGAGAAGGTGTAAATAGCACTTTACTCCATGTCAGCAAGCAATGGGTGCCCAGCAGAAAGGAAGACTGTCAGAAAGTAGCCTTATTTCTGACAACAGCTTATTCTAAAGCCCTTGATGTGTTTAATGGATTTCAGTTAACTCAGGCAGAGGAGGCTAACTATGAAACTGTGGTAGCCCCTCCCCGACGGGTGGCTCAAGTCTCCTTCCTGGTGCTTACTACTTGGAGTGGCTTATATAGGTTGAGTCCTGGGTTGTTTTTTGTGAGATCTGATGCCTCCACCCATGGTGACGCCTCACTGTGCCTGAGACACAAGGGATGCTGTCCCTTGGGAAAATGAATAGTGCTACCACTGCCAGCAAGAAGTATAAAACCCAGCACACAAGAAACAATAAAGTACATGAACACAGACCCCATCACAGAAATGATACATCCAAAACCAACAATATAACAAAAGGGGGGTCTCTGGAAAATAGCATCCAAGGGAGGAAAAAATTAGGGTTAACTAAACATTAGTCAATCAATATATTCCCCACCTCCCATCATTCACAATTTATCCCAACCCCCCAGCTTTTCCCTGGTACTTTCCTGGGTAGATGGTACAGTGGGGATAGGGGCAGGGACGAGTGGTGCAGCATTGTGAAGGTTAGCTGGCTTCAACAAAAAGGATCCTCTTACTACAGCTTCTCCCTAGGTGGGGCAGGGTCTTCTCTTTGCTCCCTGGCCTGGAGTCTTGAGGACGTCTTGGCTGGCTCTCAGTAGTTGTTGCTCGGCTGGATCTCTGCCACTCTAGATGCTGGTCCCTGCAGGACTGGAACTGCCTGCCCCATGCACTAGATCCAATAGCAGTTCAAAGATTCCCTTTATGGAGAGTGACAGTTAATCAGAGACTCCCTGAGCTGCTCTGCTTCTCTTAGCTCCAGTCCCAAACTCAAAGCTCAAAACTGAAACTAATACTAATCTCTTCTTCTTTTTAAGTCAAGCTATCCCCTCCCACTGAGGGACTGAGCAGCTCTGGCTCATCATTGGCCCAGCAAACTGCTTGTCTACATCACCCCAGGCAGAAACCTGCTTATTGATGTCAAGTAGGAATTTCTAGTACATTCTGTCCCCATCCTTGACTCCAAACATGCTGAGAAATGGTGTCAAAGGACTTTGGTAAGTGGTAACCATTACTGTTGTAGTTCATAGGGTAGGACACTCTTCAGTCCAGAGTTCTAGGCGCTGGCAAACTCTAAGTGGTGCTGACACTGTGTTACAGAAATTTGAGGAGTACTACACTCCCCATTAAATGAAACATGGGAGATGTTTTTACACAGACAGCACAAAAAGAAGGTGAAACTATAGAAGTGTTTGTGGCTGATATAAGGCTGAGGAACAGACACAGCAGTTTTTGAAGGGCTAATGCAGTTGCTGATAACAGGCCAGATTGGGATTGGGAACTGAGAGAAAAACTCAGGGACTATTGGAAGACCCAGAATTAACCCTTTACTAAACAATTAGAATTGGCCAAGTAAAGGGAGTCACCCAGTCCAGACTGAAGCTGATGGAGGTTGGAGAGTGCTCTAATGCTGTAGATATGATGAGGAATCCAAAATACTACAAGAAAAGAGACCAGAGGCAGAAAGGGATGCAGAGCTTAAAATCAGAGTGCAGCAAAACTGTGGACAAAGAGTAGGAGGATGCCTTCCAAGAGATAGGGAACCTCTCAGAGTACAGAGTAGAATTGAAAGATCCCAACCAGTCCACAAGTCTGACCCATAGGAAAGTGCCCCTTGTCCTAAGGCAACGATGGAAAGAGGTGCCAGCTATACTCACTGCTCTGGGAACCACAGAGCAAGTAGAAGAACCAACAGACTGGGTACACTTAGTCACTGTAGGAAGAAAAATGAAGGAAGCCTTTGTTTATGTATAGACCCAAAGGTATTAAATAAATATATAACAAGGGAACATTTTTCACTACATGGGGAGAACATTTGGGGGAAATGGCTGATGCCAATATGCATCAGCCACTTTCTGACTGGAGCCCTTAGATAAAAAAAGCATGCATTTGTGCACACTCAGCACTCCCTTTGGTAGTCATTGTTTCACTCTTTTATCATTTGTGGAATGGGTTCAACGGGAGATATTGAGGGAGCCCCACATCAGAATATCTCATAGCTTGGTGGTTAAAACACTCTCCAGAGAGGTAGGAGACCCCAGTTCAAATTCTTCCTTCCCCTCTGGCAGAGGGGGCGGGGGATTGAACTTGAGTATCCCATGTCTCCCATGGGTTTAGACACCTAAGTTGCTTTGTAGATTGCACACTTAGTCACTGAAAAATGAACAGTGACAATGAGGATTCTGTTAAGGCTTTTCATATATACTGAAAATACAGGCCAATGAATGAAAAGAGCCCATGTTTGTGGCACAGAACAAATTGGCTACCACAGCAACGTAGGCATACATCTGTTCACATTGGTTGGAAAAAACCTGTGTACTTCTTCTGGACTATTATTTTCACTTCCATGAGAAAGCCTCCTTTGATAGTGTCAGAACAGAGGGGGACCAGTTGGGTGTACTGGATCAACAGTGCCAACCAGTGGTGGCGTTACAAGATTATAGCACCCAACAGCTGAGAATCCCAGGGGCCACCTTGACTAGTGGCGGTATCACCTAGTGGGAGAGGCCAAGTGGCTGCCTTGCCTAGCAGCAGTATTTCCCAGCAGTGAGAAGCCACGGGGCCGCTTCACCTAGTGGCAGTATAGCCCAGCGGTGAGAGTGCAATGGGATGAGATGAAAGTTGACCCAGACAGAGGACTGAGTCACAAAGCAGAAGAGGACCTCTCTTGGAACTTGTTGGTGGCACTACGGAGAAAAGTCCCCTGCAATACCACAATTGGCCACAAGGAGGTGCACTGGCTGGTAAGTCACTTTGCCACACCTTCCTAGAAGATACTATAGCCAAACAGGAGATTGTGCCCATCAAATCTATCTTTGCTAGATAAGGTGTATCTGACATAGTAATGTGTAACAATGGGTCACAGTTTAGGGGGTCAATAATGTAAGCAGTTTGCAGTGAAGTACTGGTTTAGACATGTAGCTCCTAGTCTACATTATCAACAGTCCAACAAGTTGGTGGAAAATGGTGTCCAAATAATGAAGTGCCTACTGAGAAAGCCTGATGAGTTAGACTCTGGTCTGTATTTAGCATTACACATCACAGACCAGCACTTGTGAAGCCTGGATTGGCACCGACTGACATTTGGTTCAATAGAAAAGAAAACAAGAATGCCTGAACTACTAGCAACAGATATCTGAGTTACTGGGAAAACCTCAGTATGATTTGGAGTCTTGGGAGCTGCCACCACTTTTTGAAAACGATGCTGTGTTTTCCTCTGATAGGCCACAATGGTCACAAACAGCAGTTTGCCTGCAGGAGAATGAGGTTATCAGCGCAGACAGACATACTCTATAGTCAATAAAGGAAAAGGCAACACCTTCTCCAGATCCCAGAAGGGAGGGAGATAAAGGGTACTGAGCCTGCCATTTTATCCAAGATGGGCAACAACCACACCAGCTGAGACAACAGAGTCCCAAGACCTGTATGGAACAACCAGAACAAGTGGACTTGCTGCCTTCTGACAGCAGTAGTGCTAATATTCTAGGGTTCAAGTAATAATGCAGGGCACTTCAGAGACTACTTGACTATTGTTAGATAGCTAAGTTAATAGATAGCTTATAGGCATTTGTAACAGTATGTTGGGGGATTTTAAGTGTATTGTTACCTTTTTTATTTGGAAGAGAAGATGTGCGGTCTCAGGGGTTGTGCCTTTAAGGGCTGAGTGTCCCAGACAGAAAGTCAAGGTGAGGCTCTATTGTCATTCACAGCCAGTTGGAACTGGACCCTCAATAAAGCAGAGCCCTTGCAAACACCCTGCTAATGACTAACTTTAAACAAGGCATGTTAATGAATGCAAGCCTCATTTGTCTAATTTCATTGTAGAAACTCTACTGTAAGCTTTTAAATCCTATTTTCCTTGGCTGGCAGGCAGGAGGCGCCATTTAACAGCTTGTGAAGTAAATAGCTGAGTGAGTAAGCATGCAGTGAATCAAGGTTAGAACAGAACTTCTGCTAGGAGAATACTGAATAGAATTTACACACCCCATTGAACGCTACACAATAGCTTTTTAGAAGTTAGTTAAATATAGAATGTTTAGTTCAAAAGTATAATCTATAGCAGAAAAATGAATGTGTGTTTTTGAATGATAGATAAGAGATTTTAAGGCTGGAGGAGACCATGGTGATCATGAGGTTTGAGCTCCTGAATTCACTCACTAATTCCTGCACTGTACCCCAAAATTGTAGTTGAACTAGAGAATATCTGTTTAACATGTCTGTGTTAGAAATGTATATGAGGGGCTATTAAATGTGGCTTTGGTGTATTTTCTATTCTTCAAATATAAACAATGAAAAGCCCCAGAATATTAGGGAATAATGGAATATTCATCTAAAAAGTTTAATATATATTCATTCAATGTATGTTTTTTAATTATCCCTATAATACAGGATAATTTTGTAGAATAAATATTAAGGGAAGATGTTAAGTGAAATCCTACTAACTGGTTATAAAAAAAGCCAAATATGCCACACTGATGGCTTAGAATGAAATGAGATTACATCATTTGCACTGCAGCATTGAGTCTGTTTTTCCTTACCCCAGGGTGACACCTTGTTACTGCCAGATGGGAATTTCTTTTTCTTTCTCACATAAATTTTCAATGAAACCAGAGCTTTCTGTTTTCTTTGAAATTTTCTTCAAAAACATTCAGATTTTTTGTTGAAAAAACCCAAACTCAGAATCAAATGGCGAATGATAATATAGCAAAAATAGTAATATTTTGGTTGCTAAAAATTAAAATTGGCAATTTTTAAAAGTTTGGGGGTTTTGACAAAAGATTAATCAGAAAAGGACATTTTCATTTTGACAGGAAAGTCATTTTTAGCTGAGAAAACATTTTGAATTAAAAAATTCAACCAGTTCTAGCAAACACTTAAATTACACAAGTGATTTTACTCACATGAGTAGTCCTTTAATTTGCCTGAGTGAGTAAATTTATTCACATGCTAAAATGTACAAAGGATTCATCGGTAATAAGAATTTACACAATTTAAATTAATGGGGTTCCACTGGTGTGAGATCAGGATTAGGCCATTCCATTGATTTCAATGGGGTTATTCCTGTTTACGTCCGTGAAAGCAAACTCAAGCTCTGTGATATAATTCTTAAACATTCTCTCATGTGACCATTAGTAAACTGAAACAGGCTCACAAAAGTGCACTATTTACTAGTCCTGTTTCCAGGTCACTATTCCAGACAGTGTCAAATTCTGCCCTCAGGTATGTGCAAATTACTGAGATTGTCTTAAAAGAAAGTTGGATGTGTGTGTGTATTTGAGGGCAGAATTTAGTCCCATAAGAATTATAAATCAGAATTCTTAACAATTTATCTGTGTATCTGCAATATTTTAATCAGATTCATTTCCTGAATAAAAACTGCTAGTTGATTTTATAGCTCAACAAACCCATGTGAAAAGAACACATACTGGACCCTTTGGTTACTTTATCTTCCTGTTCCATACACAATTATTTGCTGGGTACTTGCTATTCTGGGTTTTCTACAGCACGGAAACCATTGATTCTAATAGCTGGCATTCTGTTGAGATTTTGTAAAATAATATTGTTTTTAGAGCTAATGTTTTGGGATCACTATAAAACCTGAAAAATAGAGCTATGAAGAATATGGGAATTTGCAGCCATTGCTGAATGCACTTTGGGCTTGAACCTACTCCCACTGAAGTTGCTGACAAGAGAGCAAGGTTTTAATGCATGCAAGATCAGGTCCATTGTTAGCAAATCTGCTAACTATTAAAGGCTCGATCTTGCATGGTGCTGAGTATTTTTGCAGGATTGGGCTCCCTTATTGCACAAGAATATAATTTAGAATAAGACTCAAACTCATCCAGGATTGTTTAAATTTAATCAACTTTCAAATGATCTAAAGGGGGAGCTCTAGGCTACCTCAACTCTTCCAATGAGCCAATGGATGCTAGACAAATTTAAAAGGGCATGGAGATGGTAAAGAGAAAAGTCACTTTTTAACGGGTCAATCCACTGCTCTGAATATGCAATGACAAAACTGTAATCCAAAAGACAAGGAGTTGGAACTCCTTTCCCACCTACAGCTGGGAATTTGTTTGTTAAGAACCACCTATATAACATGTTGCAAAGGATACAGATTGTTTGCCTGAGTGCGACTTTCTTGGCACAAGGATTTTTCTTAACTTATAATGATTATGTAAACTCCTGACTTCCAGATTCACACTGTGAAGATATTCAAGATGAACTTATAGTCACTCTGGAATCTTAAATTGTTTCTGCATGGTTTACCCACCATCCGGCAGTGAAGAGCAAACAATATGACTCCGGTGGTGTTGACATGATGCTACCTTGTTGAAGAAAATGATTATATTGAAGAAAATTATCCCAGCACTATAAGTGACCAAGTTAGGTCTTTGACATAAATATATTTTTATACATTTTGTACTTTTTCTTTCTTGTTGTAAGAAAATAAAATGTTAATGGTAAATTACTGTTTTCTCACAAAATTTGTCTTAACTAAATTTGAACATGGGTTAGCTGCTCAGATGCTGCATTTATTTCCACTGCTAAATAATGATAAAAAATTATCTATGGAGAATTGTATAATTATGATACCATGGGATATTTCAGATGGCTGTTTGTCTCAGAATAACTTGGTTATAAACTGTGAATAGCTCTGGAAATGCAGTTTGCACATTCAGAAAGCATTGAAATGCTATTTGATTTTCATTCTGCTCACAATAAGTTCAATTGAGTTCAACTATAGCAGAGTTTATTAAAACCACTTTGCATAGTATTTCACTGGATTTGAAACTCTGGCACTCACCAATATTTTGAGAGTTAGAAAACAAAGAGATAGTCTGACCAGTAATAATGGCTAGTCAAAAGCGCTGGAGTTTTCAGTAACTTCAGGGCAGACATAATTTACATCACTGTCCTTAATTGTGTCATATTTATCACAGTTCTATCCACATATCCGTAATCTGCATCCTTATAATTCACATACAGAAATGCCTCAGAAAATGTAATAGCAAAGTACTATACTGAGATCTCAACATCCTAAAATGTTATTATTTTTACAACTAAAACTACAGTACCTTAAATTATAATTATATTAAATTAACAAGGTGCTGTCTATGTGCTCTCTCTGATATTTTGTTTATTTATTCACTTGAAGTCAGTGTGATCTGGGGCACAGGTCCAGTTATAGGTTCTGGCCCAAATTTGCATAATTCTGTAGTTTGCAGTTGACCTTCAACTGATCAGTGTGAATTAGTGGGAGTTGATTCTCCCATAAACATTTTGCAGCCAAACACAGGAATTATTTTTTTTCATGTATTTTACTTTGTATTCCATTTTGTCTAGTAAAATTCCTGGATGCAATGTTTTAACATCCACCTTTTTTTTTTTGCAAGAACAACATCATTGTAGCTTTGTCTTCTAACCCAAAGTTTAATGTATTAGCAAACACTTAAAAATTATAACTAAAAAGTGAATTTTCTTTCATGCTAATTTAAGAGACTAAGCTAATACATAATTTGCATTAAAACTCTGGTAGTTTGATACTGTTCTGTTTTAAGTAGTACCATATGTATGTGCTATATGACTTGCTTATATTAAATTGTTTCTATTGCTGGTTCATCACATTCTTAGCTTGGAGATTTTAAGAAGTAAATGAAAGAAAAAGAAAAGAAGTAAAGTAAAAAGAAATGAAGTAAAACACCATATCTAATATTACAAAGTTTGGATTACATTGAGAACTGGTGACTTGGGATAATCATATTGAAAATGAGATTTTTGATTGTTTAACTCAGAATCAGATTCAAAGAAACAAAGAAATATACCCTGTTGGGAAGCAATACAGTTATCTACAGAAAAACTCTAATAGCAACATTACCATTTACTTCAATGGGAGGACTGGGGGTCAAAGTCTAGAGGAAAAATCGGAGATCTCAGTCACATGTGAAAACCTAAAACCTCTAATAAATATTAGTGTCTGAGAGATCTCAGGGATGTTAAGAACAGAACAAAGATTTAGGAATTTCTAAAATTGTGGGTTTTGAAAAATGGAAGAAGAAAAAAAGAAGCCAAGGTTGCAAAACATTTCCTCCTTATCTTAAAACCTTGTTTATATGAATTATATATAACTAAATAGTATGGCATGAAACTATAAAGAATGCCATGTAAAAGTAATTATTTCCCTGTTTATAGGGTTACCACATTAATAATTAAAAACAATCGCAGAACTCATTTTTTGCCAGAGCCAAACCGAACTTGAATTGCAAAAGTTGATGTTTTAAACACAGTTTCCAAATGGGTTTTAAATTTGGGGACATGAATCTCTTATCACTTTTATAGGAAACAAATTCTGGAAAAAAAGCAAAACCTGGAGGATGTCAAATCTGATGGCAGACTCAGTGTTAATTTCAAATCTTTTACATGCAAAAAAAAAAAAAAGGCCGGGGAGAGGAGGGAGGAAGGTAAACTGCTATTTAACAGCTTCCCACTGTTACATAAACTTTCAAACAACCATGAAATGTAGGTCTCTGGACATCAGTTAAAAGAACCACAAATAAACAGAGGGTCCTACCACACCTCTGTTCCCTAATATGTAACTAAAAGGTTTAATTGAGAACAGAAAGTGACTAAAACCCTTTTTGTTTATCTACTGTCCTGTGTACCGTAAACACAAACAAACAAAGCAGGACCAGAACAGTGAGGTAGAGTTCTCTGTGACATCGTGAATGTACGTAAATGACTGAGGAGCCGGTTAATGTCTCTCATGGGTTATCCACCTTTGTACATATAGCAGACTTGGTCATTTTTGTAGCAAAGAATCGCCTACTTAAAAAATAAGGATGCTGCATTTAACACCCCTGTGCCAAAGCATCCCAGGGGTCTTGTATATCTTTCACAGAGATTTGCTCAGTATAAAGGTTTAGCAGTTCCTAAAGAATTAGCAGACGGGTGTCCTTTTAAGATAGCAAAGACAAGCATAGCAACATACCTTCTTTAATCCTGCTTTAAGGCTAAAAGACTCAATCTTCTTAACATTTATGATCATCATTATTATTAATGAGTAGTAGCTCTTAGTCATGCAAGCAATTGCATTGGAAGCAAGAGAGCTTCTACAAGAGCATAGGTTTTTAATAGCAGTCCAAATCATTGTAGCTATGGTATTACTATTGATTATCTGAATGCAAAAGAATTGTGACAGTGGCCTTACAGGTGCTGATTGAGGCCCCATCCTTGGGTGATGGTTCAATCCCTCTACCAGAAAATCAATAGTTTTGCTATTGGGTCAAATTCTGCTTTGTTACACCACTGTAAACTTGAATTAACACAAATTAAGTTTTTATAGACTTATGCCAGTGTAGCTGTGAGGTTCCACCATTGCTTGGATTGCAAACTCTTAGGGATGGGGACCATCTTTTTGTTCTGTGTTTGTACAGCACCTAGCACAATGGGATCCTAGTCCATGACTAGGAACCCAGGCGCTCCTGTAATAAAAATAATAATAAGGAGCAGAATGATACTCACAACACTGAGAACCCCTCTAAACTATAACCCACAGCAACCAGATCAATAAATAAAAAAATAAAAAAAATAAAATGTTTAAAACAAAACCAAAAAAATCCCGATGCCAAGCAGTTTTAATCCCCAAAAGAGAGATGTGCCACAGTCCCCATGAAATCCTGTAGGGACTTCACTTTTGCTATTGATCTTACATTGCAGAGGCTTAGCTACTATGATGTATAAAACCCTAAGATAGATAGACAAATTTAGCCCCCGATTTCAATGGGAGCAGAATGGGGCCTCTAATTTAGACACAGGGATGAATTTTTAAGTCTGTAAACTGTCTTAGAATGCTCATTATGTCAAACTGGTTGCTTACAAAAATTGTTTAAATATGTTGCCTTTCCTTTTTTTGTGGTCACTTTAATATAGGTGTGATAAATTACCAACATACACACAATGTTTAAATGTGTTACTAATCACCATGCAGGTCATGTAACATAAGAAGGAACTATGGTGTACATTTTAGCAGAGATGATTATATAATATGGTTGTTGAGAGTACAATGTGTTACAAATGTCACTTATATTACAAGAATTGAAGTTACATTTGAACATTTTGACTGTAGTTCTGTTAGCAGATCAACAGCTTTCATTTGTACTATAAAAAGGGTGTGGGGTATTAATCAGTGCATTTGTTTGTTCTCTTTGCTCCTATAAAACAGAAACATTTCAAAGCAATGATTTATTGGTGAAATTCCTAAGGCAGTGGTGGGTAGAGGGGAAACATACAAAGGGTCACAAGTTGTAGAATGAAATAAATAGTGTTTCAGCTATTTAGCAGATAATAATGCAAATATATAGAGGAAATATAGCAAGAAAAAGATGGGAAAAATACAGCTCCTGGCTGGGAACTCATTGAATATTAGGAGCAGGAACATATACTATGGGGTAGAGGAGGGATTTCCTGGCTTCCCTTGCACATCTGTTAGTTTGTCTGAAAGTGTGTATAAAATTTAAAGAGCTGTCATGCCATTCAGAAAATGAAAATGGATCAGAGAAATAGAACCCAAGATTTTTAAAAAATGACTCATGGTTCTGGGTCTCTCACATGAGATAACTTAAAGTGAGGAGAGTTTCAGAAAGTTCTGTGTACTCACCCTCTGAAAATCAGGCGCCTTTAGGGTGTCTCATACTTCTCAATTTACTGAAGACAGAATGTGTGACAAAGACCAGAATGAGGGACATAAAAAAATTATTTGTGCAGGAAACTTAAAATCTGGTAGGGATTCATTCCATTGTAGCAAGTAACTCTATAACGTTAGTGTCATGATTCTTACTTATTAAATAATTTTCAACACTAAAAGCAAGAGAATGCCAAATTTGTGTGGAACATAGGGTACTTTGGGACTAAAAAGAGTACTATCCTTTGAAATAAGGAATATTTGAGAGGTGTTTTGGGCATCAAAATCACTAGTTCTGGACCCATATTGACTAAATTTCTGGTGTGATGTAGACTATAGAAGCTCAGATTCTCTTCACACCCCTCACCCACCCACCCCCAAATAAATACTGAGGTTTTGGTAAAAAATTGAAATCCAAAAGCTTTTGTCCAAAAACTGAAATATTTTTATTCTGAAAAATCACCTCTTTACCTCATGGATGCTGTATTTCAGGTGTATCACGCCTCCATTCTCCTTTATGGGCTGGGCTCCCTGGTGAGATGACATCTCCCATCACAGCTGAAGTGTTCAGCTTTTTTGATGAAAAATTGACACTTTCCATTGAAAGCAGGCACTTGCCAAAAAATAGCAAAAAAAAAAAGTTTTGACAAAATGTTCAGGAAACCCTAATATGGACAAAAAACCTAAATTTCTTAGCCAGCCAATCCAAGAACCTGGACCTGAAAACACTTGTGCACACAAGTAACTTTAGGCACACGAGGAGACTCAGTCTGTTCACTGGGACTGGTCATGTGCATAAAGTTACTCACATGTGTAATTGCAGATTCAGAGCTTGGATCATAAACTCTTTGGGATCAGGGTCCATATGTTCTAAGAAGTCAATTTCCCTTAAGCTAACATGGCTTTATGTAGTCTGCCCAGTACATGAGTGATTGGATGAAAGTTAATATAAGTCTAAACTCTTGCTTGTTTCTAGAGTCTGCAGTGCAGTTTCATTTGTGGTATATTTAAATGATTTTCCCACATTATTGTTAGTGTATTAGTATGAGAAGGGTCACATGAGCCATTTGATCATTAAGAATGAGGTGTGCAAGGGTTTTCCAGTGGTTAGAATCACAGCTGGTTGAAATGTTTTGTTTGAAACATTTTTTTCAATGAAAATCACCTTCAAAAATTTCCAGTTTTTCAAAGAAAAAACTACTTCAAAATTTTCCATTTGCAAAATCCTCCAGAACCTAAAACATTTTCAGTGTCCAAAACCTTAAGCAAGCAAACCCCCAAAAGTTCCGTTTCAAAAACCAAACATTGAACATTTTTCAATTTTCAGAAACCAAAAACAATTTAAAAATTCAAAACATTTTCATTTTTTTGTCAAAACAGAAAAAAATCTGTTAAAAAATTTGGGAAATTTCCCCCGTCCCCAAAAAATATCATGGAATATACTTAGCATTTTCTGACCTGCTGTTGTCAGAACTGGAGCCATAAGTCTGGAGTTCTATTCTTGTCTCTCACTTCACTTCTTGCCTCATTTGACCAGTCTGTAAAGTGGTAGCAATCTACTAACATATAGCTGGGGCATAGTTGAGTTTTGTAAAGTGCTTTAAGGATAATGGATATGAGAGTGTTATATTAGGGCAGTGCAGAGCAGAGGAAGGAGAGAGATTTTTGTGACATTTCAAGCCCTCTCACACACGGTAGTTTTGAGCATCTGAACTAAGTCCCAGTATTTTCAGGTTCACATTCTATTGAAGACTGTCAGAATGCCAGGCGACTGCTGAGTGAGCACTCTTAGCTCTGCCAGATCTTCTCCTGATTAGTAAGGTGTATAGGATGGGGGAGAATGCATATCCTTTCCCGTTAGCCCTGCACACCCCATGCCTCTTGCCCTTGTGTGGAAGAACCTTGCTTAAACCCCATTCCTAAGAAATTCCTGCCTCAAACATCTCCCCAGATGACTCCCCTAAAAAGATTCGCCTGTTTACTTTGTCTTCTTCTGGGGGCCTGGAGGACTTAACCCAGCAGTTCCCAAACTGTGTGTTGCAACCCCATATGGGGTTCAATTATCAGTAGGTGGTGTTGCGGCGATCCCTAGTGTGTGGAAGACGCCATTTTGCTCCACACAAAGTGACCTTGCACACACTGTACATGCAAGGTCATGATGCATGGAGGATGCCATTTTGTTCAACAAAATGGCATCCTCCATGCTGTCTGGGGTCCCAGGAGGGAATTGTTCATTAACATAAGGTTGTGCTGGCAAATAGTTTGGGAATCCTTGCCTCTACCCCTCTCCTGCAGTGACTTCAGAGGGTGGTGATTGCCATCCCTCTATCATTATCAGTTTCCACATGGCTGCAAAATAAGCACCAGCCCACTCCCTTGGATATCTTGATGATTCCATGCATCAGTTGGACTGGAAGAAACAAAACTTGCTCCAGCCTCTTATAGCCATCAGTTGCCTGATGTCCAAGGATGCACTGAAGCATACGATAGGAGATGAACCAGGAAAAGGGTTTTTTCTCCCCCCGTCAGAGGAGCCACCAGTGAGAGAAAGAGTGTAGGACACATAAGGAGGGACAGGGGAACTCAGTCTAGGTGACTTCCTCCCCTCAACAAATAGGAGACAACCATGAGAAACACATCTTCATTGGGAAAGAAGGAGAGAAGCCCCTCATTAGTGAAAGGAAAGAAATGCATACACATATGCATACACACACACCTGAACTGTACACTATTTTTGAAATGTTGACATTGGTTTTCTCTGCATCTTGATATGTATTTTCACAACAGAGCTGTTTGTGTACATACTCCGATAACATTGCTGTTGCCTATATTGTGTATTTATTTTTGTCGTCTCTGATTTCAGTTTTTTTATTATTATTATTATAATTCCCCTGATATGCATAGCACAAGCTGCCATTTCATTCAAAAATATGGGCCTTATTCTCTACTGCCCTGCAATTTATGTAGTCATTCACAGCAGTGACAAATGAGTGCAAACTGGGTGTAAAATGCTACCACGCCCAGAAAAACAGCCCTCTCCACTCTCCTTGCATTTATTTGCATACAGTTAAATACAGACACAAGGTGCAGGGATGCAAATTGGATAGTAAGGCTACACTAACTTTGAAAGCATTCCAATTTTCTTCAAAGCGGAGCTAGCCTACTGGTGGTGTCATCATAAAAGCACTGTCACCTAAAGCAGTGGGATTTTGTTGCCCTGGTTATCTCAGCCACATCAGTCAACAGCTTTACAGTTTTGACAGTTGGGAGAAACAGTTGTAAGATTTTAATGAGAGCAGACACTTACCACCCCCAAGTAGCTAAATGGGCTAAAAATATCCCTTGTTTTGGTACGTCTAGATTCCCTGAGGTTAGTGATATGTTTAAATTGCTGTCTGTTTGAATACAGGAACTCCCTTGACAGGTTTTTGACAGTGGAGGGTTTTGTAATCTGCTGCCCTCTTTTAGCGGCCCTTAAAAGGCGATTGCACCCATTTTGCTCATAAAAACAGGGATGTTAAAATTGAAATGATCTGACTGTTGTTTACTGTAGTTTATTTCTAAAATGGAATTATTCCTTTCATTACAATTTCTAGTGTTTTGTCCAGTCTTATTTTCAAGTCTATCGAACAGTGGGCTTCCACCCTTTCCCATTGAAGGTCTGTTCTACTGTCTTATAGCACTCACGACTAGGAAATTTTCTCTCAGAGTTTACATTTTAGTTTTAATAATTACATCACATTACTGAGTATGCCTTTAGGTCCTTTGCTCAACGAAGTGTTCTGAATACCCGAGAAACAGGCTTGGAAGGATTGGACTTTTACTGGTAAATGTTGGTAAACATCAGCTTCACTGTATGCACACCAACGAAAAAATATTTCCATCTATCATAATAGAAAGGTAGAGATAGGTAAAGTAAGAAAAATGCTGCTTGAGAAATTATTAGAGACAAAATTCATTTATTTAGCCTTTTGAATTAGGCTTGTTGCAAATGGAGTAATGAATGAATAGTAAAAAACAGATATGATGATTTAAGGATATTCACTCTGTATATTTTGACATGTGATGCTGATCATTTTGTATTTTAACACTTTATTATGTTTCAACAGTTTGAATGTCTGTGTCTACTGTCATTAAATAATCATCTGATCCACCATAGTAGCCCACAGCTGTAAAAATTTAAACAGATAAAGACCTAAAAATTGCTTAAACTAAACATCAATATTACCCATTTAAATTATATAAAAAACCATCAAATTCTGCCAAGCCTAATGATATAGTATAAAAAGTTAACTGTAGTTGAGGTTAAAACTTATATCAAAATATGGGCATTACAAAGCCTCCTTCTAATAGCAACAATCATCCTGCTGAAATGAAAGAGACATCAGTCATGAGGCTGACAGCAGTATGGGAGGTCAGGGAGAGAGATTTGTACATCAATTTCATTCTAGCAGGCTTTCATAATGGGCTAGTTTCCAGAGCAAGGGCTAGGTTGATGAGAGGAAATATTTTGTTTAACTATCAAAATTGTTTTTCTGAGATAAGATGTATCTAAGTCATTTGTATTGATTTAGTCATAGTGAAATATATATACTCGGCTTGGGTTCCTCAGCCAGTCTGATTCTTCTTTCAGTCCAATCTAATACATTGTCTTCCACAGCTTTATGTAAAGCACCACAAATCATGCAGCATCATTGGACTGCGGGATAGTCTCCCATTGAGGAACTAGTGGAAGTGCCACTATAAAGAGCTACATTAATTACTTGACAGCTGCCTTCTGTGATCAGCCACATGGAGGGACATAGACACATGTGGCCAGTGTGTTACACTATTATCATGTTCCACCACCACCTCTTTTAGTCATCAGCCAGTTTATACATACTTCGTTTTTTTACTCTTTCCTCCTAAGTCATCACTCCAGCTGTCTGGTGATTTCTGTTGCTCTTCTCTACCATTCCTTCCATTTGTCAATATTTTTGGGGAATGTGGTACCCAGAAATGAATGCAATATTCCCTCTGTGGTGGCATCAGAGCCATATAGAAAGGGACCATTACTTCCCTAATTTGTAATATGATGCTTTCATTTGAACCTGAATTTTGGCAGCCAAATTACAATGCAAACTCATGCCCAATTTGCTATTGTAATATTTGAATCCCATTTCAAGCTATTAAAACCAAGAGGACAGACTAATAGATCTGTGTGTCCATCCTACGTATTCACATCATCTGGCTAGGAAATCAGCCAGTTGGCTCATTCTGCTATTTCAGGTTTGATTTATATTCAGAAGTTTAGCTGAACTATTTCATTTTTTGTTTTTAGATTGGCCCAAGGACCCTCATCCTTTTTCAAGAGAAAGAGCTTTATTCTTGTGCTACTACTTTATTGAAAGTGAACAACAAGCTTTATTAGGAAAATGTAATCAGGATGCCATATCTTTTAGCCTCCCAAAGTCCAAGTGTGGGACACAGTATGTGACAAAGACCCAAAGTAAGGGACACACAAATATTATTCATTAAAATACTATTGGATCCATTCCTTTAGTGTAAATAATTCTTTCTGTGGCCTCAGATTCATGATTCTTTATTTCTGTGGTCAATAGTTTTCAACAATAAAAATGTGGAGAAAGCAAATTTGTGTGGAGTAGTGAGAAATTTAGAACTAAAACTGGAGATTTGAGAGGAATGTCAGGATGCATGCTATACCCATAGTAATTCCTGTTGTTCAACTGCCACAGTTATTACTTGAAGTATAGAAACATACTTCTGATTCTCTTACTAATTTTCTGCTGGATCCTCAGCTGATGTAAATTAGTGCAGCGCTATTGAAATCAACCTGTCAAAGTCCAAATGAGGGTCACATAGCCTTCAATGCAGCTATGCTGATTTCAATGAGCTGAGGCTTTGGACCTTTGTTTTTTGTACAAGAAAGCTTATTTTTAATTATGCACTCACCAAGATGTAATTAATGTAGTAAATGTATTATTTATGCTAAGCGGATTTAGTAATATTTACTCATTGTCATCAAGATTACTGCAATTAGCTATGTGGCTAATATAAACCAGTCAACTGGAATAAATGTTTAGTCCTGAATGCTGATGCAATCTCCACTACAAAATGAAAGAATGAAAATACTGCTATAAATATAGCTAACAAGCGATATTAATTGTTTAAGTTACTAAAAAGCATTAGGTAAAATCTACAAGAATAAACACTAAAGATCTTTTTTTCCACTGACAGGTTTTACACTAGAGTAACACAACTGATTTAGTGGAATCCCTCCTGACTTACATGGGTGTAAATGAGAGGAGACTAAGGCCCCAAATGTTACACTTTTAATGGAACCCTTCTCTTCTTGATCCTGTGTCTGACCTCCCATATTTTATCTTCCCAGGATCAGCTCTGTGGTGTTAATTATGGGGTAAGTAAGCAGTTACTTCCTAGAGCAAATCAGCAAAAGTCCAGGTTTGCTCTAGAGGTCCCAGAGATCATAGCTCTGTGTTTCTTCAGGTTTCAATTTACCAAGCTCAAAACACTTAAAAGCACAAGGAGGAGAGGCTGGGGAGTGATCAGTTTACAAGTGACCTGGGAGTTCACAGGCTCCATCCCTTGAAATTACAGCCCATATAATAGGCCTTGTGCAGACAAAACTGCAACAAATTAACTCTAGCATCTTTATGGAGGGGCGGGGGGGGGGTGTATGTCGGGAAGAAAAACACCTCTTAGCCTTTATCAGTACTTCCCATGTTGTCCTTCACTGAAGTTTCAAAGTTACATACTTCAGAAGGAGGCTTTGGAAGTGGCATACACATTACTATCACTTTGAGCAGACATGCTGTACTTAAAAGTGGTGCTACTTGACTTAATGCCCCAGACCTGGAAATACTTATGTGCATGAGTAATGTTACTCATATGAATAGTCTCATTGAACTTAATTGCCATTTACGTGTTAACTTGCAGCTGAATCTGTACTAGCAATTCCATTGTAAACCTGTTTTCAGGGACATAAAACTTTATTCCAGTTGATGTCAACTTAGTCATATGTGTTGAAGTGGTAAGAGGACTAGGGAGCCTTTGGTACCTCCCATGAGGCCTCTAGCAGGAATTCCAGGCACGAGTTACAATAATTCTTGATGTCCTGATGCACCCCAGGCCAGAAAAACCTGTGTCAGGACTCAGGCCAGAGTCCTCTCGTGTCCCAGGGGGCCTGTGATGGGGATGTTGTGGACTAGTTTCAAAACAGCACAGTGATGACACCAGGGCACCAGCAGGGTCTGGGTTTCTTGGTTTGGGGGTCCCGGTCAATGCGATAGAGATGGTCATTGGTTAGCTCAAACTGGGGCCACTGGTTTGCTCATTGGGGGTTGGTTGCCCCTCCATTGATCATGGCTAGCTGCTCGTATGCCCAGCTGAGTGTGGGGTCTTCCCTCTGATCCTGACTAAAGTCAACACCCAGGTTGGGGCCCTCCTCGTCAGTCAGTGGGGCAGTTGTGGCCTCTCTTCCCAGGTCATCGAGGTCATGATTCTCCTCCGGCTCACGTCTTACCTCAAGGGTATCCCCTTCCAAGGCCATCGGCATGGCGGGGGGGGGGGGCGCGGGGAGATGTCCCAGGTTCACAGTGAGCAGAATTTTGGTGAAGTCTGGCCAGTTCATTCTCAGGATCATGGGGAAGGTGAGTCTAAGTGCCAGTCCTACTGTCTTCCGTCAGTGGGACCAGGGCACCGGGGTACGGCTTCACATCACCCTGAATGCACTGTAGGTGGATCACCCCAAGGTATAAGTGTCTGTCTGCAGCCTGAATCAACAAGGGCAAGGACCGGTAGTCCACCGACCACCATCAGGACTGTAATTTTTTCAGTATGCTGCTTGCAGGCATGGGACTGCCCTGTGAAGACCTGGCCAAAGGTAGAGTCCATTGGGGGCACTCCCTTTGCAGGTGTCCCAAATGGCCACAGGAAAAACAGGGTCCTGGTTCCAGATGTCCGGGCTGCATCTCCTGGAGTGGTGGGTGCAGAGAGGGGGCTCAGGTTCCAAGGCCTCCTTTCTATGGGGGATGCCTCAGGCTCACCTTGATGTGTTGCAGTTGCGCGGCAGGTCTTGGTGCCACGTCATTTGCTTTGACTCCTTGCGGTGGGCCAGGCCTTCTCTGGGTTTGTGAGGGTCGACCTTGACATTGTGGCTCGGGCCCCTTGCCCAACCAGAGCCTCACTGGCCAGGAAGACCTCCATGAAAGTGATTACCACACTTAAAAATAAAAGCGGCAAAGAGTCCTGTGGCACCTTATAAACTAACAGACGTATTGGAGCATAAGCTTTCATGGGTGAATACCCACTTTGTCGGACATGCATCCGACGAAGTACGTATTCACCCATGAAAGCTTATGCTCCAATACGTCTGTTAGTCTATAAGGTGCCACAGGACTTTTTGTCGCTTTTACAGATCCTGACTAACACGGCTACCCCTCTGATACTTGACACTTAAAAGTAGTGAGGCAGTACCTGAGCACCCAAGCCCTCCCTCGTGGTGGAAGGATGTAGGTGAACTGTTCCAGGGCAATCTGTTTGGCAGAGTGCCAGTCAGTTTTGAGCTACTGCTAGCAGGCGTCCTTCATCTCCTGGGAGACTATCTGGGGTCAGAAGCCCAGCGGATACTCCTTCCCCAGGGTGATGTCTAGCATATCGAGCACTGCAGCCTTTACTCTCCTGTAATCCCAGGCCTCAATGGTGGGGAGCCCATTTGGACTCTCCCTGTTAGATACGGGACCAGGATGGTGGCTTGCTGCTTAGGGAGCCACCTGCTGGCTGAGGCAACCTGCTCAAATGTCAGAAGGAAAGCCTCTGGGTCATCTTCAGGTCACATCTTTGCTAATCATATGGACATGGTAGGTCACAGTAGGGTCTTGGGCAGCTGGGACCGGGCAGCAGGGCAGCCAGCTGTTGGAGGCACTGCTGCTGTTTCTTCTGATGCTGGCCCCCAGGAGCAACTATTTCTGTTGAGCTCCCAGTTGCTACACGAGTTGCTGTTGTTGCTGGCTCTCTGCCAGTCACTTAAGCAGTTTCTCCACCTCAGTGTTCAGAGAATGTTCACGGAGGAGGGGGGATTTTCTGCCATAGCGTAGGCCTCTTGGCTCAGGGGTGGGGTCGTACCCCCATTCTCCACTAAGTGTAGTGGCTTGGAGGGTTCCTCCCTGTCACCATCAGACGGAGGCCATGCTGCCTCCCTATGCCACCTATGCCAATCAACAGGGAATTAGCATCATCTGACTCAACCCTTTGGGCAGGGCAGAGCAATCACAGTCTGGGACCCAGCTCCTTTGGCAAGGCAGAGCAAAAGCAATCTAGAGCCTAGTTCCCTGGGCGGGGGCAGACAACAAACCCATGCAGGCCATTCAGCTTAATGTGGGGAGGCTGCCACCCCAGGGTTGGGGTTGGCAGCAGGGGGGTAGGGAGCCCAGGCCCACCCTACTCCACCAGGTCCCAGCCCAGGGCCCTAAGAGCAGCAGGGAATCCCACCACTGTTTCAGCAGGGATCCTGCCAAAACACGCTAACTGTGGTGTTAGCAACACAACTGGACTAATGTTCGTTTTCCCTGGGCTACTTCCTACCCCATCTGTTCATAGTGCTTCATCACTCACGGACCCTCAGGCCCCTCAGGGTACTCAGCAGCCAGCAGTTGTTCTGGGTATCCACTGGGCAGCAGCTCCTCCAGATAGTCCTCCAGAGGCAGAGGTCAATACAGCTCAGTCCTTGGTTCAGGAGGCAGCAGCATCAAACTCCTTCCCTGGCTATCCTTCAACTGACTGGAGGCCCCATCTCTTATACTTCCCATTCCACCCCTCCGCTTCCGTTCCACCCTTCTCTTCCTGGTGCTGCCCACCGGGGTAAGTAGTGGTTCCTCCCTGTCAGCATCAGAAGAAAGCCACTCCACCTTGCTACATGTATAAGAACTGGCAAGATTGGGGCCTAAAATACAGTCAGTCACCATGTATTATCAAATAATGCTTTAGTCCGCTATATATTATGACTGCATGTACAATCAGACTGTTTTGTTGTTATTGTTAAAATTCCTCCTGATATTTACCAAGTATTAGAAAGAAAGAAAGAAAGAAAGAAAGAAAGAAAGAAAGAAAGAAAGAAAGAAAGAAAGAAAGAAAGAAAGAAAGATATTTGTTGCAAAATTGGTAATAACTGATGTTTTTGTCTTTTTCAGGTCATTTATGTTTTTGCTCTTTCCCCTCCAAGAGTGAGTTTTGCAGATGAAAAACTGTTTTCATTGTGAAAATTGCAATATTTAATTGCAAATGGAAGTGATTTTATTCCCTTGGGTTTGAGGATTTGCAGTTATCTTTCTCTAAAGAGGTTAGATGGAAATAGTGAAAGTCTGCCCTTGTTGTCTTGCAAAAAAGCTAGATGTATTTCTGCAACTTATGTAGAGAACAGTGGGATAAGAATTAGGTCTCAAATAATAAAAGATTATCAGGCCACAAGTTCAAATCCTACCAGGGTCAGTTCAATCGTATGCAAAAGATAAATTCAGCAAGGTGTGTGTCCTGCAGAGGAGAATTTAAATGTAGAGGAATTTTATGCTTTGGGTGGACATTAAGGAACACACAGCTTTCTTTTTTAAGAGTGGTAGTTTGCTCCTCTGTCCTTAGGCAAAACATTCCCTCACTTATCAGGGGAACCTCCTTGGCAGGATGCCAGGTGGCAACTTTTGTGCACCTGTAAAATGACATATAAAGATATTTAAGCTCATGCAGTGGGGCTAGATGATGCCTGGTCCTTAAGTGAGTGTGTGGTGGGGAAGGGGAGGGGGAAGGAGCTCCTCTCTACTTGTGCAGTTTGGTTAAAGGCCAGGCAGGGGAGTGCATGGACCTGTCCATTCCTGTTCCCCAAGGAATCCCCAAATGGACTGTATAGGGAAGAAGGAATGGCTTGGCTCTCCACTCAATACTCTGACCAGCTAAGAAACCCCTGGCTGTACAAGGTTTAATAAATTGCACCCCACAAAGAGGTGTGGCATGAATCTTCATGTACGTGGAAACTCCAGGACGTGTGCTACAGATAGCTTCCACTGTTCCCAGCCAGGGCAGTGTTACTTCATATCGTGCCTTAATGTGGGCTGTCCTGACTACTGCAACCTTTTTCTCTCTGGCCTAGACTACTGAGAACTTGCTCTCCTCAAGTCCATTCATAATGGTACTGTCAAAATCATCTTCATCACTTCAAATATGTCACTTTCCCTCCTCCCCATGCACACTTTGAATCCCTCCATTCTCTGCTCCTTCTCCACTGCATCAGACACAGTCTTCTGGCTCTTACCTTCAAGACCTTCATAATTTAGCTCCTGTCTACTTATCTGATTTTATGTCACTGCTATACACTGTACAATACATTGATATTCTTGTCTCCTCTTCCAACACCAGTGTCTCATTCTGTCACCACTCTTGGCCCACTACTGAGTAGTAGAAGATGTCTGAGGCCAATCTCCCAGTGGAGAAGAAATCTGGCATGGAGTCTGGGTGTATTCTAAGTATAATTTGTTACTTACGCATCTACACCAATCCTGGAATAGAAGTGGTCAAACAGCTTGCAGGCAAATCCCTCTTTTCAGGAAACTTATCTCAACTCCAGTGCCTAGTTCCCAGGGAGCAACTCTGCCTCAAGAAATTATTCTAATCAGAGACCAAGGCAAATAGCAAATTCTCCTGCTATGTGCACATCTCCCTCTCTAAGGTCTATTGCTTCTACACAGAACCCTGCATAACAAACTCTAACAAGAGTACAGCATGTCTTCCCAAGGCTGAACATTTGCTAGCATGTTAAGAAAATGAAGTTTGAACTTGGAAGATTATGTATAACAGTGTGACCTGGTGACACCTATAATAGCAGTATAATTCTAGGTCTCCTTATAGGAAATTAATACACATTTCAAAGATAAATCCATGTTAAGGTTGTTTCAGAGGATGTTTTGGCTTCAAATTTCAATATCTTTAAAAGATAATCTATATATTTATTTATGCAATAGTGTTTATCTTTTATTTATTTCCAAGTCCAGCTATCTTTGCCAGCAATGCAATAGTGGCATTCTTTGTTATGTGCACCTAAACATAAGTAAAACATTCTCTTCACATTAATGTAACTCCCAGCTTTCATTTCTTCTTAGAAGCGTATGAAGAATCTCACTTTGCTGCAGAATAACAGTTCTTTGATACCTTCATCTTGACTGGCACATATTTTAAATGGAAGAAGTTTCAATGCCACTATCCAAAACTTGTTAAAGAAAATATTATTAGTGCAGAATATATATCTAGAACACAGAACATATGGAAAATGAGATTGCAGGCAGAAAAGAACATTTTAATTGCTCTGTAAACTAGATTGTATGGCAAATATTAAATAATGATAATGAGGTCCAGAATACAGATGTCTAGAATTCTGCAGTCTCTGTTAAACACAGTACAGCCAGACACAGCAGTTAAAAATACCTAACCACACAAGTTCCCCATTTTCCCTCTTTTATTCACTCTGTGTTTTCAATCTGTAATCACAATTTTGTATCAGATCAATAAACCAAAAGGATCTTCTTTCTTTTTCCATCTGAGGCCTAAATGAGTAGAGTTGACTTTCCCATGAATGGAAAACAACAAACAAAAAACTTCAAAAGATTTCCATTTGCCAAGTTTTACAAAATTCTGACATATCTTGACAAAATATGCGTATGATGTGACTGTGTCCTATTATATTTAGCTCTCCTCTGATCAATGATACTTTCTTCTGCTTTTTCTAATTTCGAATATTTGGCTTCAATTAATATGCAAAAGCTTCTTTCTTTTCTAGTAGTTGATGGGGACTTGAATTAAATCATTACACACTGCATGCACTCTAGTCAGCATTTTCTATACAAAAGGAACTGGAAGGCCACACCTGTCATCCTGGGAAAGAATCTCATAAAGCTGCCAATAAAACAGTGTAGCTGAATGCACATCTGTTAATAAATTCCTTTCATCATATCCTAATCAAATGGCATTTGTAGTTTATGACCCTGCTAATGAAGGATTTGAGGTGTCTGCTCACGAATGTGATTTTATCAAACACTAATGTGTATGGCCAGCTTTTAATTACACCTCTACTCCAGAAAAAGGTGTGTGATGAAACAGCAGAAGAGCAAGAAAAGAAAAATGCAACAGTTCATTGAAACAAAATATTGGGTTTTATCTCCTTCATTTATTAATGGATCTGCTTAGTTTTTCTCCCATTTGCAAAGCATTCATGATCTGGTCTTTATTCCTGCCACTGTGCTCCTCCTTTGTAAGTAAGTATTCACTAAACAGTATAGATGGGTAGTTTTCAGTCTATCAGCATTTATTATTCCTGGCATCTGAGTCATCATGTAAGTCACATGGTATTGTTTCTGCTATCTGATTGGATGACTGGAATTTTTTAAGGAAAATACCAAACTGCAGTGTGCTTTTGTTTGTGCATGAATATGTCCATTTGCATGCAAATATGGACTGTAATGTGAAGAGCAGACATTGCCCTAACATTAATGTAAACATGAATATTCACTAATAATGAATAAAATGGGGGGTGAACTCAACTGATCTTAATAGATATTAGGAATTAAAATTAATGTTCATGGAAAAACTTTTCACTGTCCAAACTCTGAATAGCTCTAATCCAGGATGAAGTCCTCTCTGGTTGTATTTATGTACATTCTGGACCAGAATGTTGTCCTCTTCATAACCTAGGAAGGTGTTTGAGTTTTAGTTTAGTTTGTCACATAGCAGAATGACAAATCAGCTATATCTAGATGCTACAGCGATACATATAGAACAATGCTTTATGTAGCCAGAACAGATGTCTAGGTACTTTGTGTCACCAATGCATTCAATTTCCTGGAATTCTGGAATCTTCAGTAGCTGGATTATTCATTCCATTTCTCTTTTAGTCTTAATGATCTGCAGCAGGTGTCTACTGCAGGTTTTTTGTGTTTTTTTTTTTTTGCTTTGGTTATTTAGACCACTGTATTTATATATCACCAAAGCACTTCCCTGTGAGATTATAATTGGTTTAGCACAGTGACACCATGCCCTGTCTCTCTCTTATTCCCTTTCTGGCTTTCCTATAGAAATTGTTCTCTCAGTCCAGAGGTGAAAATAACATAGAAGTCTTACTGGTATGGAGGCCCAGCTCCGGGCCCACGGGCAGAAGGGTTGGGGTGGGTGGTCAGCCTCCCCCAGCCAGCCCATCCATGCTGCCTGACCTGCACCGCCCGGGGCTCCGGTGGCAATTTAAAAGGGCCCAGGGCTCTGTCTGCTGCCGTGGTATGGCAGCCGGGAGCCCCGGGCCCTTTTAAATTGCTGGCCCTCGGGACAGCTACCCCTTTTACCTACCTGGCTACATGTCATATATGATGTCTGGTATCATCTGTAGCCAACTCATCATATTTATATATTATGAATAGGCACTTACATACATAGATACATTTTTTTTAGTCTTATATTTGATCTCTTCTTGCAAAACACCTTCATTCCTTTACATAAGAGTTATATGTCATAATTATTAATTTAAATGAAAGTTCAATTTTAACCCCTTCCTACGTTGCCTAATGTAAATCTCTCCTAAAAGGGACGACAATTTTGAAGCCAGGTTTGTATCTAAAGAGTCCATGTAAGGAAAACTGTCACGTCACTATCTCTCATCACAATATAATGCTCCATGAAGCCAAATCCCATCACTCTATTTCCCCATAGTATACACATCAGCTGAGCTCCAGATTTCTCTTTTCTTGACTTGTGGATTGCACCAGAAAGGTGTACAGAAAATCCCCATTTCTCCTTTCTTAACTTGTGGTTGGCACAGAAAGATATACCAGAAGATCCTTTGCAGTAAACCATTTTCAATTCTTTTCCCAAGTTTTTGCAGTTGTCCTTGTAACTCTGATCTCCCTTCACTCATGTTGTTGATTTCCATGTGGTCTACAATAAGTGGAAATTCCCCAGCATCTTCAGGATATCCTTTGACCTTTTAGTCACATCAAGCTTTTGAAATATCATACAAATGAAGGTTGCATAGATGAATCAGCTCTGACTATATATTTTCAGTGTCATCTGCATTAAATTTTATCTTTTTATGTTGTTCTTTAGTTTTGTGTCACATGGTGAGCAGCAGGAAGTTTCACTCACCTTGTATCATTGTTTCCACATTTCTGAGCTATGGTTATACAGTAGGACTATTATCTTATGTGAATCTAGCTCTAAAGAATCTAAAAAGGAAGGAAAGAAAAACAAAGTCAAGACAGTGGCAATATCATATCACTTCCTTTCTAATTACAAAATACTATGTTCATGCCATTTCCATGTTCCACATGAAGAAAAAATTAAAAGTTTGCGTAATAAAGTGATTTTACACAGCGAAAAGAGTACATTCTATATGTTTTTATATGTACTAAAACCTGAAGATAAAAGTTTTCTGTATAGTTGGCTTAAAGAGAGTTGCTGCTACAGTTTAGTACATGTTATTGCCTTTCCAAAGACAAAGAAAATGCAAAAACTAGAACTAAAAAGGAAAACACCCTAGTATTGTGTCATATTACAATGCATAGCAACATGAATAACTTTTCAAATACAATTTGTAAATTGATGATTTCAAAACATTTTAAAATAAAATAAAATCCCTCATTTATTTGCCATCATCTCAAAATCTGGATTGTTTTATATGGAATAGGAGTTTTTATTAAAAGACCACCATCAACCATTGTTTTAGAATTGACCTAAGATGTTGCTAGAGAGTACCATATTGCCCTAACCCCCTAGTGATGGGGCTCTATTTCCATAGCCCAATATATCTCACTGTCAGGAAGTTTTTCCAGATATTCAGCCTATTTTTTTTAATTATTTCATTATTACTAATGTTTACTTGTATCACAATAGATATTTCTTCTCTATCATTGAAGTTTACAACCTTCACATACATGTCACTAATAAATAATTTAAAAAAAATCTGTCCTCACAAATAACCCCCTTGATCATTTGTGCCACTATCTTTCTTGCAATATGCTTCATAAAAATGCTGAATGTACAGCTGCACCAGAGCTGATTAGAGACAACTTAGTGCCTCATTATTCTGTGATGTGATCTAGGCTTAAATTCACTGAAGGGTACTTAGGTGTTGTCACATTGAGCAAACATCAGAATGCCTGACTTTTATGTGCCTAGAAAATCACAGGAACAACACTGCAATCGACAACGCTTCAGTTTCATACCTAAGCTCCCTTTATACTGAGTGGGGAGAGATAGGCACCTTAGACTGCGATTCACAAAAGCCACCTAAACTCGCCAGTGAGAGATGCCAATGAGACAGGTGTGTGCCCTTCTCATTGAGAGAGGCAGCTAAGGTATTTTTTGCAAAAAGCTGGGGAAGAAAAAAGAGCTTTCTCATAGCTGTAGTGGTTTGGGTACTATGCTGGAGGCCTCCAGTTCAAGTCCTCCCTCCCTGGATGTTTATGAAGATGTAACACAGCAGACCCTGGACACCTGAGGGAGAGAGAGGTTGAAGACGCCTAAGGGGATGGCCCTTGCTTGCTCCCCATTCACAGGAGCTGTTCCCTTCTATGCTCCAGGGAGAGCACAACACAGGGGAGGTTTCCCAAAGTGAAGAAGCAGGGGAGAACTCAGCATTTCTGGGAGATATTTGGGAGACTGCCAATTTTTGTTATTATTATGAAGGATATGATGAAATATTTGGGCAGGTTCGTATCCTGTAATCCTAGCTTCTGCTTCAGCTTGAGAGCAAATGCAGCGCCATTACACTTGTCCATCTTCCCCCCCCCCCGCCGCCCTTCTGATCAGCAGTTCAAAAATGGAGGACAAACATAGAAAAAAATGCAAATTGGCAACTTACAGTGCCTCAATGTAGTATCACATTTGGTTTGGTTTGGTTTCGGCCTATAAGACTAGCTGTGGCTTCAGCATGGGTGGATGCAGCCCCATTACGCTTGTCCATCCCCACCATCCCTCTCAGTTCCCACCCCCCCAGTTCAAAATGGCCGACAAGCAGAGAGAGAAAAAAAGCAAAGCTACACTTTACAGTGGCTGAATGCAGTAGCCTTTTAATGAAAATATATTCAAAAGGTAAAAGCCTTGTGGTCATATCACAGCCAAAATGTCAATTTCCATAAAGCTATTCTTAAAGGCACTCGTTACCATCCCAAACCATTTGGATGTTAAGACACCATGCCACTAGTACAGCAGCTGGCTTATTGCTGCTCTGATGTTTGTACATTCCTGGAAAGTAATAAAAGAATTTTTCACTCAGGCAAAATTCTAGGTAGTCTGAGATTCCTTGATAGGGCAACTTTTGTAACTTTAAATCCCTGTCCAGTCATTTATTAGTTCATCTCTCCCAAGATGCAGAAGGATTTCCGGTCTCATCCCCAAAACCTGAAATAACTTCTCATTCTTCCATTTTGGTATCTGAAGCAGCAAAATATCTTGCAAGTTGCAGCTGCCTGCAAGGGTTCAACATAATCACTGCTGCTGCTATATCTTCTAGTAATTCCCCTCCCTTTTATTTTTTTTTATTTTTTTGGATATTTGGAAGTAAAACTAACTCAATATTTTATTTATTGGGATAATTCCTTGAAAAAAGTTCTCAATAGGAAGAAGTTTGGTGTTAGAACAAAATGAAAAAGCCAAGGGAGTAGCATTCTTTTGAGATAAAAATTGTTATTTTTCATTTGCATCTCTGTAGACCAAGAATACAATTGTATGAAATCAAGGGCACTCTCCATATCTTTTTTCTAGTTGTCTAGCAGGAACAAGTGCAACAGAATTTTACTCATCAACAGATGACCTGTGCCACTCAGTGTTAGTAACAGGATTCAGAATTTGATGGCATAGTGACAGAGGAGCAGGGATGTCTTGATAATGGAAGTGCCGAAGGAGGGCTCCAGAGGGACAGAAAAAGACAAGGAGTTGGAGGAAAAGTGAAGAAAAGAGGAAGAGAAGCAGAAGATGGAGGACAAGGAGGCAGAGGAGGATCAAAGGAAAGAGGAGAAGGAGCTGTTTTCACGTATCTCCACCATGATTGTGTGATTAGGGAGTGAGGCATGGAGTTTCACAAGGACATGGAGAAATTGTTCAAGGCCATGAGCCATGGGGCAAACCGCATTGGAATCAGGAGCCCAATGAAACCACCTCAATGTTATCATCTATTATAAAATATGCAGAATAATTCCTTGGGCCAGCCGAAGAGCCCTGATCACCACCACATCATCAGCATCAGCTTCACTCTACTCCTGATCCAATATGCTAGAAAGGTAACTAATACACTAATGATTTTTAAAGCCCTTATACATGACACTGAAATGTTTGCACATACTTTCACCAAATTGTGGCAACTCATATGGCCACTTTTTTAGTATCAAGGAATTGTAATAAATCTGAAGGTGTGTATAAAAATCACATTTGAATATGAGTCAACAGCCTCTATATACCATGTAACAGTCCAAATGAGCCATGAAACCCCATTATTCAGCTTTTTCTGTAGCATATCCTAAAGTAGTAACAGGTTCATTTGGTGGTTTCTGCAGGTATACTCTGAATCATAATTGTTGGCAATCCAGTCCATCCCTAAGTACAGTCCCTTAAGCTCACAAACATTGTGAAGCACTCAATATGCCTGATGCTAAAGACACTATAGTCCAAATGAGTCAGTAAGTAATGTTGCCTTGCCTTTAGTTGGCCAAAGGCACATCCCATCACCATTCTGCACTTACTGAGTGTGTAGTTAAACTGCCTCTTGTCCTGTTGGTGCACATCAGGATAAGGTTGCATCAGCCAGGGCAGCAGATAGTATGTTGGGTCACCTAAAATCACAGTTGGATTGGACACACCATTGATGAGTGTACTGTTAGAGAGGAACAACATTACCAGCTTGCCCATGTTGAAGCAGGTCAGATTTATGGAGCACCCTAGCATCATGCACTTATCCACTGTATCCAAAGTAGGTGTCCATAAATATGCCATAGTGCTACACAAGGCCTAAATAATGATGGAGCTGTATCCTTTCCTTTTTGCATGCTTGAAATGGGGCGTGGGAGGGGGACATATGATATGTATATGTGTCTGTGATGAGATGTGCACCCACACCAGCCTTGATAAGATTAACGAAGGCATGAGAGACCAATTAGGTTTCTTGATGTCACCTACAAGCGGGAGGGCTGGGGTTAATTCAGAGTGAAGCCCAACTGGGAAGGGCTGGGACAACACAATAAAGCCAGGAGGCTGAAAGCAGAAGTGGAGCTGGGCTGGGGGCTAAAGGACAGCTGGAGGGGAGAGAGAGAGAGAGAGAGAGAGAGAGAGAGATGCGGCTGCTTGGCTTCAGTCAGGCTGGGCTGGAGGAAGGTTCGCAGGGAACCTGAGCTTCTCTGGCTGAGCTACACTTCGTGGGGAAATGGAAGATATAACGGACAATACTGAAAATGATGAAGGAGATAACAGAGAGCAAGACTGGTCACAGGTTAGGAAAAAGAAAAAGGTGGACATGCCAGAGCTAGAAGAAGAAACAACAGGCACAAAGACAGGAAAGAGTAAAGATAGCTATCCAGCTGTTACATTAATGAAATCACTAGTCAAGGATGTGTAGTTAGGGTATATAAACCCTCAGTACTGGCAGTGGATTGAAAAAAGTGCTGGAGACCTATGCAGAGCTAGAAAGCTACAACAAAGAGATCTATTAATTGTATGTAAAAGCAAGGAACAAGTAGGGAAACTATTGAAGACTAAAATGCTAGGAAAACTAAAAGACGTTGCCAACTGCCTAAGTATCTGATAGATACAAGAAGAGTTGTATATGGGAGCCTATTGAAATGACTGAAAACAAAGTAAAGCAAGGCATAAGGGATAATAAGGTACTGTATGGGAAATGGCTAATTAGCAAGAGCAGAGGGGAAAGAAAGCTGTTAACAGCTGTGCTAGTAAAGAGACACCCTTCTGGGTAGGGTCACAATCAGATACCACATTTTTTTTGACAAATCATATATCACACCCACAGTGAGGTGCTACAGATGCCAGAGGTTTGGACATGTGGCAAATATATGTAAAGGAAAAAGTAGATGCAGTAAATGTAGAGGGGAGCACACCTCTGATAATTGTGTGAAATGAACGTAATTAAAGTGTAGCAACAGTGGAAAGCACATTGCAGCATACGGAGGTTGTATAGCAGCTAAACAAGCAAGAAAGATAAAAAAGTTACAAATAACATATCATATGTGGCAGCGACTAGGAGGCATCTAAGACCGAAAAGGGAAAGAAGAAAGGAAACACAGAAAGGAGAAAGAGAAGCACACAACAGACTAAATCAAAGGATATAATGAGTAATACAGGGAAAATAGGGAAGACATATTTATAGAAAAAGAGAGGTTCACAGCTTTTATGACTGAAATAATAAACTGCCCCTCACAGATAGAAAAAAATCAGAAAATGAAAACTATAGTTAAAAGCAGCAGAAAAGTACCCATGAGTTAGAAACTTATCAGTTTTCAGAGTAGCAGCCGTGTTAGTCTGTATTCGCAAAAAGGAAAGGAGTACTTGTGGCACCTTAGAGACTAACAAATGTATTTGAGCATAAGCTTTCGTGAGCTACAGCTCACTTCATGCAGCCGATGAAGTGAGGTGTAGCTCACGAAAGCTTATGCTCAAATAAATTTGTTAGTCTCTAAGGTGCCACAAGTACTCCTTTTCTTTTTGCGAAACTTATCAGTAGAACAATTCCATGCTTTTTTAAGTGAAGGAAATACTGAAGTATATATAGAATGGTACTATTTACGCAGTAGCACATGGAAAGGCACTAAAGAGAAATATCCTTGACAAGAATATTGAACCTGATATCATTTGTATACAAGAAACATGGTTAATAGGAAAACTAGATTTCAAATCTCAGAATACGGTGTCTATAAACTAGACAAAGATGTAGGAAGGGAAGGGTGAGTTTGTACATTCATTAAGGAAAATCTAAATTTCCTTGAAATTGAAGAAACTAAATATAGAGTATAATGCTATTGAGATTCCAATGTGAAATAAATCTTCAACTTTCAGAATATATAATGTATACAACCCCTCTGGAAAACTGGAGATTAAGGATTTGACAGAGATAGCTGAAGATGCAACAGGTCCATATATTATATGCAGAAACCTAAACAGCCATGACAGATTGTGGGGAAGCAGAAAAAATGATAAGAACAGCAAATGTCTAGAACAATTCACTGATTAAAATAATTTAGTAATGCTGAATGATGATTCACCTACCCTAATTTTAATACAGCCAATGAATATCAATCTTGTTTAGACCTGGGAATTATGTAAAATAATATAGCAAATACATTCAGCTGGGAAGTCGAGAAAGAGGAGGGAATGGGAAGTGATCACCTCCCTGTACTTACAGTTTATCAAGGCAAAGGCAATATTGAGGATGGAGGATGGCCCACGACTTGGAATATATAAAAAAAATGCAAACTGGGAGCTATTTAAAATGAATGAGTCATGACATTGAGGAGTTTGGTAGCTAAATATCTAAGGGAATCATGATGGCAACAAAGTTAACTATGCATCAGATATCAAGTCACCCTAGCAGTAGAAACCATGAATAAGGAATAGAAAACTGCAATTAAAGAAAAGAATAGGGCATATAAAAAAGCAAAAATAAAATTACAATGAATAATGAGGACTTAATTAAATATAAAGGAAACAAGGTAATTGTACAAAGGGCTATTAAAAAGGGGAAAAAAGCTGGAGAAAGTACTGTGGGAAAATAAAGATACTAAAACATCGAAGGTATATAAGCAGACTGGGACAATGAATGGAATATGGAGCAAGAGTAATTCTATGCCAGGCCTCATTGTAGAAGCCCAATGTTTAAAAAGCTCTAATCAAGAAAAAATGGAAGACCTAGCAGAAATATTCCACAACGTTAATGGTGGTGAAAATCAGAGTATAGAAGTTCATGTGAGGAAAAGAAAAACTTAAAGAGAAGCATGAGGACTAGAAGAGGTGTGAGGAAGATGAGGATATGATATTAAATGAAAACTTCTATATGAGGGAACTTCCAAACGCTATGGCTAAAAGCAAAAATTCTGCATCAGGCAAGGATGGCTTATGTAATGAAATGCAAAAACACCTGGATGAACAGAGTCTGAAAGTACTGCTAAAACTGTACAGCACCATATGGGGAAAATGTGAGCCATCAATGAAGTAGAAACTCCCAGCTGTCACCCCACATAAGCTGAGAACAATAGGGGAATAGAACCCAGTTTTATAGAGCCTAAGGCAGCTGATAGCCCCACACTGCCACCAGCAGGTCCTGTAGCATGTATCCTGGTAAGAGTGTGGAGAGTATGCACTACAGGAAGTATTGCCCAAGAGACCCAAAGTGACAGTACCCTGTGACCCTCTGATTGGCCAAGTGCACCTACTTAACCCCAGGAAATGCACCAGGAAGTTGTTTGGGCAGCTATGCAGACTTTGGCTTGCTACAATGTCATGCTTTGCCTTGTTTCCTGATCTCTGACTCCAGCCTGACCCTGATCCTGATTCCTCCTTCTTGAAGCTAACCTGGTACTACCTCTAGTCTTTCACTGCAGTCTGACTCTTGTTTATGGGACCTGGCCTCGCAATTCCTCCAGTTCCTGCCTGATGACTCCTGTCCCTGGTGGGCAGCCTTTAGCTCAGCTGTGACTGCTAGGCAAGACTGCCTATGCCCCAGTCTCTTATGCATGGTATGTACAGGCCAATATTCCTAACACCATGTTTGGGTAAAGTCATGGAAAATCTGGTGACTGAAAAAATAACATGTCTAGATTGAAATGGACTTAGAATCCACTTGGCACATAGTCTCTGGAGGGGAAGAAGTACAGCTGGTCATATAGTAAGAGTAGTGATAGCATAAAACATGAGAAATAAAGAATCTGTGGCAGTAACTTTCCTAGATACTGACAGAAGTATAAGGAAGATTGTATAGATGGATAAAGGATTTCTTAAGTAAAAGAACTTTGCAGGTCAGAGTAGGGAAAGCCTACACTGTCATATATACAGTGAAGAGCTGCCAAAATCTTAACAACCAGTTCCCTCCTCACCCCAAGAGGGGGTCATGGCCCACTCCTGCCCCTGGGGGACACCTGCCCCATCCAACCCCCCATGTTCCTTGACGCCCCCCCCCCCGACCCCAGCCTCATCCACCCCGCTCCCCTGTTCCCTGAGTGCCCCCAGGACTGGGCAGGAGGGTCTCGTGGGCCACTATAATGGGTGCCCACCCCACCCCTAAGAGCCAGAGGGACCTGCTGGGGGGCGAGGTGGGGAGTCCTGGCATTGCTTACCTAGGGCAGCTCCCAGGAAGCATCTGGCAGGTCCCTCTGGCTCCTAGGGGCGGTGTAGCACAACTGGAGGGGGAGCAGGGGGAGCAGCCGTTCCCCATCCACTGATCACATCAAAAGTGGCACCTGAGGCGCTGACTCCGCGGGTGCTCCGGGGCTGGAGCACCCATGGGGAAAATATGGTGAGTGCAGAGCATCCACCGGCAGCTCCCTGCCCCGCGCCCGGCCCCAGCTCACCTCCTCTCCGCCTCCTCCCCTGAACGCGCCGCCCCACCCTGCTTCTCCGCTCCCCCCCCAGCTTCCTGCAAAACAGCTGTTCGCGCAGGAAGCTTGGGAGGGCTGAGAAGCAGGTGGTGGCTTCGCACTCAGGCCCATGGAGGCGGAGGTGACCTGGGGTGGGGAGCTGTTCCCCTGTGCCCACCCCCCCTCGGGTTACGTGCTGTGGTGCGGGCAGCCCTCCTCGCGTCCCCTGCCCCAGCTCACCTCCGCTCCGCCTCCGCCTCCCTGGGCCTGAGCGCAAAGCCACTGCCTGCTTCCCAAGCTTCCCGCACGAACAGCTGATTCGCGGGACGCCGGGGGGGGGCAGAGAAGCAGAGCAGGGCAGCGCATTCAGGGGAGGAGGCAGAGGCAGAGCAGAGGTGAGCTGGGGCGGGGCGGGGAGCTGTCAGGGTGCCAATGCCTGAGATGATGGGGCGTCCAGGATTTCCAGGTTTATGGATCTTGGGTAGCAGATAGAATACCCCAGGTCGTGGCTCCAGGGGTGTGTCTGTGCGGATTTGTTCTTGTGCATCATCTCAGGCATTGGCACCCTGACAGCAGGATTGTCTGGCTATGTAGACTCCCTCCTCAGGCCCTTCGTTACCAGCACTCCCAGCTATCTTCGAGACACCACCGATTTCCTGAGGAAACTACAGTCCATTGGTGATCTTCCTAAAAACACCATCCTAGCCACTATGGATGTAGAAGCCCTCTACACCAACATTCCACACAAAGATGGACTACAAGCCGTCAGGAACAGTATCCCCGATACTGTCACGGCTAACCTGGTGGCAGAACTTTGTGACTTTGTCCTGACCCATAACTATTTCACATTTGGTGACAATGTATACCTTCAAATCAGCGGCACTGTGATGGGTACCCACATGGCCCCACAGTATGCCAACATTTTTATGGCTGACTTAGAACAACGCTTCCTCAGCTCTCGTCCCCTAATGCCCCTACTCTACTTGCGCTACATTGATGACATCTTCATCATCTGGACCCATGGAAAAGAAGCTCTTGAGGAATTCCACCATGATTTCAACAATTTCCATCCCACCATCAACCTCAGCCTGGACCAGTCCACACAAGAGATCCACTTCCTGGACACTACGGTGCTAATAAGCGATGGTCACATAAACACCACCCTATATCGGAAACCTACTGACCGCTATTCCTACCTACATGCCTCTAGCTTTCATCCAGATCATACCACTCGATCCATTGTCTACAGCCAAGCGCTACGATATAACCGCATTTGCTCCAACCCCTCAGACAGAGACAAACACCTACAAGATCTCTATCATGCATTCCTACAACTACAGTACCCACCTGCTGAAGTGAAGAAACAGATTGACAGAGCCAGAAGAGTACCCAGAAGTCACCTACTACAGGACAGGCCCAACAAAGAAAACAACAGAACGCCACTAGCCATCACCTTCAGCCCCCAACTAAAACCCCTCCAACGCATCATCAAGGATCTACAACCTATCCTGAAGGACGAGCCATCGCTCTCTCAGATCTTGGGAGACAGACCAGTCCTTGCTTACAGACAGCCCCCCAATCTGAAGCAAATACTCACCAGCAACCACACACCACACAACAGAACCACTAACCCAGGAACCTATCCTTGCAACAAAGCCCGTTGCCAACTCTGTCCACATATCTATTCAGGGGATACCATCATAGGGCCTAATCACATCAGCCACACTATCAGAGGCTCGTTCACCTGCGCATCTACCAATGTGATATATGCCATCATGTGCCAGCAATGCCCCTCTGCCATGTACATTGGCCAAACTGGACAGTCTCTACGTAAAAGAATGAATGGACACAAATCAGACGTCAAGAATTATAACATTCAAAAACCAGTTGGAGAACACTTCAATCTCTCTGGTCACTCGATCACAGACCTAAGAGTGGCTATACTTCAACAAAAAAGCTTCAAAAACAGACTCCAACGAGAGACTGCTGAATTGGAATTAATTTGCAAACTGGATACAATTAACTTAGGCTTGAATAGAGACTGGGAATGGATGAGTCATTACACAAAGTAAAACTATTTCCCCATGGTATTTCTCCCTCCCACCCCACCCCCCACTGTTCCTCTGATATTCTTGTTAACTGCTGGAATTAGCCTACCTGCTTGTCACCATGAAAGGTTTTCCTCCTTCCCCCCCTGCTGTTGGTGATGGCTTATCTTAAGTGATCACTCTCCTTACAGTGTGTATGATAAACCCATTGTTTCATGTTCTCTGTGTGTGTGTATATAAATCTCTCCTCTGTTTTTTCCACCAAATGCATCCGATGAAGTGAGCTGTAGCTCACGGAAGCTTATGCTCTAATAAATTTGTTAGTCTCTAAGGTGCCACAAGTACTCCTTTTCTTTTTGCGAATACAGACTAACACGGCTGCTACTCTGAAACCTAAAAATGACAGTTTACACTAAAGTACCTGCTAAGAGCATCAGGAAAATGAGGCACCATTAAGGAAGCAATGATACTGTGACATTCTATATCTTGGGGGAGCGTCCTGGAACCCCTATAGTCCTCATTTTTATATATGATTGTGATCTTACCTTACAAGGCATGCCTTGTAAGGTATCAGGGGAAAGGTTATAATCTGCTGAAAGTCATTTCTTTATCCATATATGTATATCGTTAATGCATATGAAGTTACGAGAATTGTGTTGTGTGGTTGTCACTAAAACATGCTGTAAGTTGGGGAATCAGCCAAATATTCGCTCCCCAGAAGGAGCGTACAGCAAGGAAAGTATCCAATGCCCGGGTGGGGTGTGAAACAACTGATCAACAGCCATTGTCCAGCAAGGGAGCTACAATGCAATGACTCACCTACATGAGGCCATATCAAGGGAATTGCTCAACCTTGCCTGGAGACTGAGCAATGCTCACCCAGACATGCCTGCCAAACATGCTTGTGTTTTGTAAGCATATGGACTGAGGGTGTAAAGCAGACACAGTGACCGCATGCTGGGCCTTTCTATTTCACCCACCTACACTGCAAGCAACAAGGGCACTCTCTGAAGACTCCAGCTGAGGGGACTGGCCCAGATTTCAAGGGTGAAATCTGTATACTATGGACTGCAATATCCAGTGGGGTGAGGAAAAACTGCTTAATCTAGATGCCTATCACTTAATATCACTTAAAATCTATATTTTGTAGTCAATAGACTTCTTTTACTGTTTATATTTACCAGTGAGTTTGCATGAAGTGTGTGGCAAATCTGCTCAGGGTTTTGCAAAGGCTGGTGTATATTCACTTTCCATTGATAAAGTGGTGAACCAATTAATAAATCTGCATTGCTTGTCTTGAGCAGTGCAGGATGGTATATTCCTGAGGTACAGTGCTGGGAGCTGGGAGGATTTGGCTCTGGTGTGTTTCACTGTGTGATTCATGAGTGGCTCTGGGAGCATTCATGCAATTTAACTGGGAGTGGGGCTCCACGTGCTGTTGTGCTGAGTGATCACAGCACCTCCAGGGCTTTGCTGCTGGTCACTAGCAAGGCACTGTGAGAGACAGCCCAGGCTGGAGAGAATTCAGGGAGCACAGCGGTCCCACAGTCCAGGGCTGCATGCCAGGGATCTCGACACAACTACATTTAAAAAAAAATGCTGGGAAAAGAGTGAGACTGTATCTATAGATCATGGATTCCAGCATCTGGCTGTGACAAGGTAACCAGCGGTGTCCTCCAAGGGGTCTGTACATGGACCCACTATTCATCCTATTCATAATTGATGTGGAGAAAGGAGTAAACAGTGCGGTGGCAAAATTTGCAGATGATACAAAACTACGCAAGATAGTTAAGTCCAAAGCAGACTGCGAAGAGTTACAAAGGGACCTCACAAAATGGGTGACTGGCCAAAAAGGTGGCAGATGAAATTCAATCTTGATAGATGAAATGCACATTGGAAAACATAATCCCAGCTATACATACACAATGATGGGGTCTAAATTAGCTGTTACCCTCCTCTCAAGACAGAGAACTTGGAGTCATTGTGGATGGTTCTCTGAAAACATCCACGCAATGTGCAGTGGCAGTCAAAAATGCTAACTGAATGTTGGGAATCATTAAGAAAGGGATAGATAATAAGACAGAAAATATCATATTGCCTCTATAAATCGATGGTACGCCCACATCTTGAATACTGCGTGCAGATGTGATTGCCCCATCTCCAAAAAGATATATTGGAATTGGAAAAGGTTCAGAAAAGGGCTACAAAAATGATTAGGGATATGGAAGAGCTGCCATATGAGGACAGATTAATTAGGTAACTTTCAGCTTGGAAAAGAGATAACTAAGTGGGTATGATAGAGTTCTATAAAATCATGACTGGTGTGGAGAAAGTAAGGAAGGAAGTATTATTTACTCCTCATAACAAAAGAACTAGGGGTCACCAAATGAAATTAATAGGCAGCAGGTTTAAAACAAACAAAAGGAAGTATTTCTTCACACAATGCATAGTCAAACAGAGGATGTTGCGAAGGCTAAGACTATAACAGGGTTAAAAAAAGAACTAGATAAATTCATGGAGGATAGATCCATCAATGGCTATTGACAGGGATGGTGTCCCTAGCCTCTGTTTCCCAGAAGCTGGTAATGAGCGAAAGGGAATGGATCACTTGATTACCTGCTCTGTTCATTCCGTCTGAAGCACCTGGCATTGGCCACTGTTGGAAGACAGAATACTGGGCTAGATGGACCTTTGGTCTGACCCAATATGTCCGTTCTTATGTTCTTATAGACTCAGACTGTGACTCTGCTACACCATAAAGAAGGAGAAAATTGCAGGGGAAGGAGGCTGCAGTCACTCCCTGGGATGAGGGAGACCTTTAGGGACAAGGAGGAAGTCTGGCGGGAGAGTAAGCCCTGAGATCCTGTCCTGGAGCAAGAGTCTAGCAAGCAGCTGTCAGGGGGTGAAGTAACCATGGGGAGTAGACTAGGCTCATATGGTAAGCCCAGAAACAGGCAAGGGAAAAGAGAGAGGCTGGGTAGGAAGGAGTCCCAGGAAACAGCAACAGGGATGGGGACACAGCAAACTTTTCTGGCTAGTTATAGAATCCGTGGGCCAGAACTCAGTATAGCGTGTGGGCCTGGGTTCCCCTACCACCCACTGGTACAGTGCATAGAGCCCCAAGTTGGGGCTAAACCCCATCTGGAGAAGGCATTTGGACAGTGGTCCTGTTGCACTTCATACCCCCAGAAGGGGTGGACTAAATAGGGACCTGGTGGAGGGCCAAGTTACCAGGAGAGAGACTACCAGAGTGATCAGAAAGCAGAAGGGAGCACCTAATTCTGTGAGAGCTACTTACCTGCAAGTATCTAGATCTGGGAACACCAGGGGGAAACCCATTAGTGTCCCATCAATCACACTTGCACATTTTGGGAAACTGATACATGCAAGTCCTGAAGTTATTTAATTAATATTTCCAATTCCGGCCAGCCTGGGGGACAACACAGCCTGAATTGCCTTGCAACTCTCAGTGACTACTGTGCCATATATTGATTGTTTTTTCCAAACCCAAACTGATTGCCAACAGCTTTTATAGCAATCTGGGATTACCAGCTTCTATAGGATGATCGCGACATGCTTGTGGTGTGCATTGGGTCTCTCATCTGCCCATAAGGGCCAGGGCAAAGTCCTCACACCGCTCCAGGAATGTGTGTCTTCATGTGACGTTCTGGACACAGTACTGCTCATCCCATGTTTCCAGTACAGTGTTATCCCACTGGCATGTTTCTGCGTTCTTGGCCCAGAAGGGGTAATCTAAAAACAGTATCCGTTCAGTCCACAGCTTCATGTCCACACAGTCCCATTCAGTTGCTGTGCTACTCCATCCCAACAGCAAGCCTCTGCCTCCATCCTCCTCATCCCCAAAACAGCCTCTGAAGCCCCTCCCAACATCTCTTGGAACAGCTTGTGCAAAGGCACGAAAAAGAAACATTGCCTTCCTAAAAAGCAGTAGCTCTTGGTCCTGGTAATGAGGAAGAGCAGGATCCAGATACCTTCAACATGTAACAGCACACCAGTGTCCCAGCTGGGACAGGAAACCAATGTTATGAGCTTAGATCATTTCTTTCCACAGTCCCCGGAGTGAACAGACACGTTGCTGCACAACACCAGCGAATGTGAGCATAGAGTGAGGCAGTGCGTTGTGGCACTATGAATCTCAGAATGCAAGCCCAGATAGTTGCATTGCTTTTCACAGCCACATACTATGCCAGTACAGGTGCAGGGCATGACGGTCATATGCTAACTTGGACAATTTGGTCATGCAGTAATGGGATAGGCTACCATGTGTTGACAAGTATGCGATTACTTACCTATGGTTTGCATGGAGTGTGGACAAGGTCTTAGTGAACTTGATCCCTCCTGGGGCTGTACTCTGGCTGTAAAACATGAAGGAGATACTTAAATGAAGTAATCAGAGCCAAACTGGGATTAACTCTGAGTAAATATATCCTGAGGTGGCTGCTAGCAGTAAACCTGACTGCAACTTCTTAGTGGGGATCTTGTTGGTAGGATGCACACTCTTCTTTTCACTTTGTGCAGGAACCAAGAAACAAGGTAAACAATGACTACAATAACGGAGTTGCCAAAGGGGAGCAAGGAGTGACTAAGCAGAAATAGAGCAAGGTTTTATGGCTTTGCACACTGAAGGTTCTCTTGTTTTGTTTCAACAGTTAGCAAAATCCTATGCTGGCATAAATGGGCATAGCTTCATTGATTTAATTGGAATATTATTCACTTATATGAGCAGAGAATTGGGCATTGTATTTGTCACAGTTTTCATAATGGTGTACTGAACATTTTATTTAGAAATCAAACTAGGGAAAAATAAAAAGTCCACCTTAATTTTGATTTTATAAAGCATTCAAACACAACCAAAAGTGTCTTGCATATAGGAATTGCCATACAGGATCCGACAAGTTATTCATAAAGGGCCTGATTTAAAGTCCACTGAAATCAATGTGATTCTTTCCACTGACTTCCAGGGACACTGAATCAGGCTCCTATTCCAGTATCCCGTCTCTGACAGTGGCTGGTACCAGATGCTTCAGAGGAAGCTGCAGAGAAATTCAGTAGCTGACAATTAGGTAACACCCTGGCCATAGGAGGAGTTCTTTCCTGTCCCAAGGTAGTTAGTATTTTGCTTCTGTTCTATTCTGTATAGGTTCACATACTGTGCTAATTATTGTAGTTTCCGAGCGCCTTCCTTACAACACAGGAAGAATTGTGTGGCAAATGGAGGGTTTTGTTTTGGAAAGTTTTCACTTTTTGTGGGGTGTCATTAATATGCACACACTGTGTTGTGCCTGTATTAATGAAGGCGGGCCAAAGAAGCGCGCCTTGCACTTGGAATAGACGGTGGTGATAATGAGCCCTGCAGGTTAATTGTTATATTTTTTTAAAAGATATTTCCTTTTATCATTTTAAAATGTATTGTCTTTCAGGGTCATTATTTGGAAAAGGATAAATAGGACCACTCCATTGACCTATCTCTATAACATTCATTACTCTACACAGCTAATGTATCCTCATAGAGTAAGCAGTCATACACTTTTTAGCCTCTCTGTCCACGAGAGCCTCTCCAAGTCCTCAAATATGTTTAATGTCTGTACAATTTTTTTATGTATGTAATTATTCTACCTAGCAGACGCAGTCTGTATTTTTTTAAATATTTGTAGGGGAAGTGTATTTTGCTACTTTTTAAAAAATTCTGTAACAAAAATAAAACTAAAAATTACACTAACAAGTATTTAATGAGAAAGTTTGGTCCAAGCACTGTATGTGCTAGCTGTTCTTAAATCACTACAGAAAAGTTTTTGGATTGCAGGTTTTCCATTCAATTTAAGCTGGTGAGCAACCAAGTTATAATCAACATTAATAAAACATACAGGCTAAAACAGTAAAAATAATGTTGAAACAAAATAGCTCATGTCAGTTGAAATATGGAGATTGATTCCCAGGTGGCTCATAAGGGAAAGGAAAATTGCCACAATGAAAAGAAAGATTGAGTCCAACCTTGTAGCCTTTTATCAGGCAAACCTTCCCTTGAAATCACGCCCCTGCCTTTTGCATAAATGTTGACCAGGATTTGGTGTGGAGGCACAGATGCCAACTTTCTTCTTTCTGGGTGGTGCTCCATCCCTGATCTGCCCTGAGGCTCTGCCCCTTCCCTTAAGGCCCTACCTCCAGTTCCACCTCTTCCCGCCCCCATTCCAACCCTCCCCTGAGTGCACCCCGCCCTCACTCCACCTCTTCCCACCCACACTCTGTCCCCTTCCTCCTGCCCCTCATGCCTGACACCAAACAGCTGATAGGTGGGTGGCCAGTGGATGCTGGTGGGAATCAGCACCCATGAGTGTGGGAGAGCTTGGGAGACCTTGATTATGTTTCTAACTGCAATGAACCTCAAAACTCCCAATTCCCTTAATGTTAGGTGGGTGTGCGTATGTGTGTGTGCTCCCAGAAGTTGTCTTAATTTGGGAAAATAATGGGGGAAATTATTCAGGGGCCACATTCTGATACCTTTACTCTGTGTGTGTGTCAGTTTCCTCTACATGTAGTCCCATGCACTTGGACTATTCATGGGGTAAGGTAATATTCAATATGAGCAAGGATAACAGAAACTTGCCCTGAGTTGTTAACAAAATTAAATTCCCCATATTTACACCCACTTTGAATTTTCTTAGTATGAACATTAATGCAAGTCTCTTTTTGTTAATTTTCAGAGGTTGGCTGGCCCTACAAATCCCATGCTCCTCCATCCCTTTCTCCCCAGGACTGACTGGCACCATGCTGTCATTCTCATTCTTATCAATTCCCTGAGAAGAGCATGCACCATCCACAAATGGCCACTCCCCCCCAGGGACATGTTTATATAGGATATGCATCATCCACTGCTGCCTCTTGTTCACTCTCTGTGCTGCAGGCCACACAAATAAAACACTACTTAATGAACTCAGCAAGGAGGCAGCCTTGTTGAAATATTTCAGGCCTGATATGGAGCTCCAATTGTGCCTGTCCCACGAGAACCATGCATGTTCACCCATGCCCCAATTACCAATTTGTCTGTGGCTATGACTTTGGTGAATGGTGACAAGTGAAAGTAGTGAGCAAATGATTCAATAACAAAATTGGCGGTTGAACAGAGATATTTCAGAATGGGCAAGCTGCCAAACCCCAGCACAATGGGGATAGTTTGGGTTCCCAAAACTCCAGGCCAGACTCCGGAATCTTATGCAGTTAATTGAGAAGGATAAAGTTATGTGATTTCATCCTTTGCAACTAGGGTGACACAAAAAACCATACCCAGAGACAACTGAATAAGCCAGGCAAAGGCCTGGTTCAAACCTTTGCAGCAGGAATGAGCATGCACAGGTTTACAGTATCTGAATATGAGAACATTCATTGTGTATCTCATCCCATCCTATGACATTACCATTTTCTCAGTGTTGTAGCAGTGGAGTCTCAGTCAAAGGCACAAAAGTCATCCAGAGAGGAAAAAGTTTTAAATGTCCTAAATATTCCCAAATCCTGCCAGCCTAGCAATTCCGAACTCTCTAATCTGGTTCCATGCTCAACCTGGGTGAATGAAAAGTTCAACGACTTACTTATAGTTCGTTACAATCATCCAGTCAAGAATGGGAATATTATGTGACTCATCACAACAAAGTAACAATTAGAGCTGGTTGAACATTTCAGAATTCTAAAATTTTAATAAAAAGGATGATCTTTTTCAGAAAACCATTCATGAAAATTTCGTTCCTTCCTTTGACCAGCTATAGAGCTGCTTAAAGTTCTCCGAATTTTGAAATTTTGCTGAAAAATGTTGTCAAAGAAAGGGATGAGTTTTTTCACAAAAAATGTTTGTGAAAAATATTTCAATTTTTCAGTCATCTGTAGTAATGATGAATAGTGAAAATAGGTGGACAACCAGATTCTGCAGGAGGTGTTCAGGGAACAATTATGAAGGAGGAAAAAATTCACTATCTATTCGCAAATTATTTGAAGACGGACACATGAACTATGCCATTATGCTAGACATCAGGTCTAATTACATAACAAGGTAACTAGTATGTTTTGCTTGGATGTATTGAACTTCTTTTAAAGAACAATTGAGAGAGGCATGACTTTAACAGCTATAGTATTTTTAAATAGCCCTATCGTGGGTAAATATTACTTACAACAAATCTGCCTAAAACAATAGACTTATTAAAAACAAACTTTGTGTGTGCATTAAACCAGGCATACGATATCTCGCACAGCAAAGTCCTTTATGCCTGATAAAGGGATAAACAGGTTTTTAAATAACTAGAGCTGCATTGAACTTTGACAAACAAGCCCCTTAAAGCTTGTAAGTTTTATTGCCATTTTCCAGGTAGGCTCATAAGGAAGAGTGAGGCCTTAAAATGACGGAAATTGCCCCAACCCACTGGAGGGTAATTCAGAAGGGTTTAAGTACAGGAGTCAACGCAGCAGCTGCGCTGTAGGATACCATTCAGGACAGAACCGCTGAGTCTCGATTTTAGTTTGAAATATGAAGAGTTTTATTTTTTTTCACTGTGCAATGTGAGAGAAGTGCCAGTCAGAACTAATAGAGAGAAGTGCTTGTCAGGACTGATGCCTGAGAAAAAGAGGACCGGAGAAGTGAATATCAAAGAGAAGTGCTTTTAAAACACCTGGGAAGGAAGGGCTTTAGGCTTCTAAAGCTGGATACTTGTACTGGCTTAGGGCTAGATTGTGGTTCTCTGTTAAACCATATTAGGGTGACCAGGAGTCCCGATTTTATAAGGACAGTCCTGATATTTGGGGCTTTTTCTTATATAGGTGCCTATTACTCCCTACCCCCGTAGTGATTTTTCACACTGTCTATTTGGTCACCCTAAACCATATGTAAGGGGTAGTGCCACCTCGGAGCAGCATAGGGAAGAAATCCTCTCCTTGCTTCCCATTCCTCTGAGAGGGGAGGAGATGCTTGTAATTTTCTGCAAGACTATACCAGCAGCTTGTTCAACTTGGTGGTCAGTGTTTTGAGGCACTGAGTTTAGGCTCCACCCACTCCCTACTGCTCTCATCTGGGGGGTTGTTGTGGGTGTACAGGATCCACTTACTCCTGCACACTCAGTGGCAAAGTCCAGGTGACCCATGTAGGGGCATAAGTGGAGGTTGGGGGGCTTTATACCCCTGTGTTTATTTGTAGTCCAGGATGCAATCTAGTCCTCTACCTAATATCTGAGTGCCTCCCAGTCTTCAACATATTTATCCTGTGAGGTAGGGAACCACTATTCTACTGTGTAGATGGGGAACTGAGGCACGAAGAGGTTGACTGACGTGCCCAGGGTAACACAGTAAATCTCTGGTGGAGTTGAGAATTGAATGCAGGTCTCCAACTGCAGGAAAGATTGTGGGGTGTGTGCACACACACACATCCATTTCTAGAAAAGGATCTGAAAGACTAAGAAGAGAAGAGAAGAAAACATTTCATAACTTTTCTTGGCAAATTTGACTTTTGTTTTATTATGTGATCTGAAAGGAGCCAGTCAGGAAGAGATGATAAAGTGCAAAATCCATTGGAGCTTTTTATTTTAATTTGTGGTGTAATTAATCTCACTGGTATCACCCAGAGTAAAGTAAACCTACTCTTTCAAATGCTCTGATTTCCTGAGAGATCTATTTTGTTTTCCTATGGAGCTGAGAGTAGTCAGTGAAAGCAAATACTTTCAAAAACAGTTAATCTTTTAGCTCAAGTGGCAGAAGCCTGTGCTGGGTATCTAAAGGACCAGAGTCAAACCCTGCTGATAATTCATGTGTGGGGCCTACATGTTGCACAGGAGAGAATCCTTAAATAAATAGTTTTATTTCATCCGCATAGTGAGAAAACATCCTTTAATCAAATTTAATCATTAAAAACCATTATAACCTGTCGTTTATGGCAGGAGACAAACAAAACACGAATGTTCTGGTCAATTTGGCTTTTGTTGCACATTAGCAGGTCTGCAGGTTGGGAGATGTGCTAGCCAGCTAACATTCGCACTCTGTCAGCTGATATCGTACTACATGGCCTGATAGATGATTTTATTATTCAAGTACCTTTTTCTTTGTTATTCACCATTATTAGCAGTAATCTTACTAATTCTTTAATTGTAGATAAACCAATTTTGCATCACTTTGTGAGATTCAGTTAAGGTAAAAATCAGACCCTAAATGGTTACCATGTCTTTTCATGTATATTTTTGTTCTATCATTTGGCAGTATGTCATGTACCAATTTAAAACAGCTTGTGCAAGTGAGTTAAACCGAGTTTAATATCCGGGATATATCACCAAGGGGATCACTCACTAAATTGTAGAAAGTGATCTTCAATTTCAATAGTGGTTTATTATTCAAAATAGTTTTGTCTTGACAACAAATTGTAGTTTTTGACCTCAGTTTTTGTCTTTCATTTTAATATTGTGGTAGTTTATTAGAATCATAAATATTAAGATGTAAAAGTTTATTATCTCAAAATTTCAACAAAGCCTTATTGGAACCTTGCATAATCACAGGTTTCAGAGTAGCAGCCGTGTTAGTCTGTATTCGCAAAAAGAAAAGGAGTACTGGTGGCACCTTAGAGACTAACAAATTTATTAGAGCATAAGCTTTCGTGAGCTACAGCTCACTTCATCGGATGCATCCGATGAAGTGAGCTGTAGCTCACGAAAGCTTATGCTCTAATAAATTTGTTAGTCTCTAAGGTGCCACCAGTACTCCTTTTCTTATTGGAACCTGTTATTCCCAAGCCCTCTTTTGATGACAGTAAAAATATAATGTAAGCTAAGTGAAAACTTTTATACAATAGTTTAACTACAATGCTGAAAAAAAAGACTATACCATTTCATTATAATTAACGGGCGTCATTCAATCACACATGCAATTTAGTCTAAGCTATTACTTTTGGAGACCTAAACCCTGGTTCACACCTCATGATAGGATATCTCCACTGACTTCTGTGGTTTACACTGGTTCAAGTGAGATCAGAATCAAATTCCAATCTTGCTCAGGCATTAAGGGAAAATAAGATTGGTAGTCTAATCAGAAAAACACTGTGCAATTCTTTTTGGGACTGTAATCTCTGCACAAGGGAAACAGAAGGATGGGAAAGTGAGAGATGCAATTGTGTAAGGAAGCTCAGATACTGCCCGCTTGCACTATTCTTGGTTAGAGTCCATGTCTCACTTTCATGGACTCAAAATTCCCCATGCCCCCAAAATTGCCTTGAAGGCTACATCTATGGTACGAGCTAGGGGTCTGATTCCCCTGCTCCTGTCTGCTTACTTTCATTTGCTCCCATCAGTCTAACATGAGTATAAATAGCAGCGTAGCCATGGTAGCGTGGGTAGCAGTGGTGGAGGCAGGACTTAGCTGTGTCAAACATATACCTACCTGAAACTGGCGGATCGGTACTCAGCATGGCTAAGTTGTGCTTCCACCGTTGCTTTAAAGGCTACCATGGCTACGCTGCTACTTAGACTCTCGTGAGCTCAGTGGAAGCTAGCAAGAGTGCATGTACACGTGCAAGGGAATCACTCCCCTAGCTCAGTGTAGATGGGGCCTCCGACATGGTTTTTTGGGTATTTGGGAATTTAGTTGGGCTGCAGCTGTATCACCCAGTGTTGTGATCTGTTCTATGTCAGGGATGATCTAGGTTTACTTGGTCCTGCCTCCATAGAGAGAGAGGACTTCGTCAGTTCTCGAGGTCCCTTCCAGCTCTACATGCCTGGGATTCTACAGTGGATTATCTGTCACTGGTAATTTTAAAATCAAGTTTGGATTTTTTTTTGAAAGATCTGCTCTAGGAATTATTTTGGGGAAATTGTATGGCCTGTGTTATATAAGAGGTCAGACTAGATGATCACAGTGGCCCTGGAATATATGAATCTATGAATTAATCAAAACAAATCAGAGAAGCCAAAGGCTTCTGGTTCATTAGAAAGAAAGAAAGAAAGAAAGAAAGAAAGAAAGAAAGAAAGAAAGAAAGAAAGAAAGAAAGAAAGAAAGAAAGAAAGGAAACACTTTCACCTTGTGCCAAAAGGTCCCCCTGTATGGCACATCTTCATTGCATACTTAACTCACATTACTGGCACCCAGGTTAGCGTAGCCCAGATGTGATCGTATTAGTCCTTTTGGCCACAGCATTGCACTAGGAGCTTATATTCAGCTGGTTCACCACCCTGACCCCCAAATCTTTTTCAGAGTCACCGTTTCCCAGGATAGAGTCCTCCATGGTATATGTATGACCTACATTCTTTGTTCCTAAATGTATACATTTACATTTAGCTGTATTAAAATGCATGTTGTTTGATTATGCCCCAGCTTACCAAATGATTTTATTATTTATCATTCTCCCAAATTTTGTGTCATCTGCTAAGTTTATCTGTGGTGATTTTCTTCCAAATCATTGATTTAAAATGTTAAATAGTAGAGTGTCAAGAACTGGTCCTTGTGGGACCCCACTAGAAATACACCTGCTCAATGACGACTCCCCATTTACAATTACAGTTTTGGAAAGCATTATTTCCTCCCACCACTAGTATTTTTTCCTCCTTATCCATTTCCTCTTCAGATTCCTCAGTCTATGATTCATTTTGTGGGATGTGTTCTGGGAGTTCTGAGTCAGCTTTTCTTCTCTTTTAACCAGGATGACTACTGTTGCACCAATCACTGCTACTGGATGGGCTATTAGCAAATATGGTAATAACACCTGCTCCGGATTCCATTGTTCTCTGCAACAATTCTTGCTTGCTGTTTAAATTGCCTCTGATCTCCATTGAGGAATTAGAAGAGGACAGAATAGTAGTTCTTTGATGTTGTTAAATAGTACCATTGTTGGTTTTCTCAGGGTGACTTCACAAGCAGTCATGTTGTAGTAAGTACACTGCTTTAAAATGTTTCTTGAATGTAGTTTTAACTTGGATTCTAATTTTTTCTTTCCAGGTTCCAGATATAAAGTTTAATTGAACTTTATTTATTTTTATTTTGTTTTTGCTTTCCTGATTTGCATTAAGAAAAGACAATAACATATGTATTAGCAGTAAAAGATGGGTAAAAACAAGGACATTAAAAATTAGAAGGAACAGTATAGAACACCATGTAGCATACTTGAGGTATTCTGGAAAATATCAGAGTAAGTTGTCCATCAGTTAAAATCCAATTATACTTCCATTGGTGAATGTGTATAGATGACAGCATCATGGTCAAAAGATGATTTTCATTACATTTAGCACTGCAAATTCAGACTAAGATCTGAGATACAGGCTTTGTTCTTTCTCCTGACACTTTCATTATCATTAAGAATGGTTCTGCAATCAAAATATGTATGACAATTTTGTCAATACACATAACAGAATAGAGCCCATCTTGCTCTCCCATATATGTGCTGGTTCGTTGGTGCTGACAGTAGTAAACAGTTTTGTCAGTCAAAAAAACAGAAATGATTCAAAGACATACTGGAAGCAGATCTGATGAATAACAAATTTTACATAAATGTACTTTAAAATTAATAAAAGTCAAGCAAATCTAATGGGGGAAAAAGTTTAAATTCAGCTGACAAAACTTCCATTCTTTTGAATGTAGCACATGTTTTCAGGTCTTGACTTTATGAACTTTAATAAGACAGCCAGGATTCCATTATAATTTGTCACATCTGTTTTATTTACAATGGGTAATTTTTCCATTGGTGATAAAGCAGTCTTTACTGTCAATCACTCAAGGCTAAATCCTGGGTCATCTTATTTTAAATTATTTGGGATATATAAGACAAGAAGCACCTGTCTCACCCCATACATGCCCCTCATAAGTAATTAAAAAGAATCAATGCAATCAATTTAACAAAAGAAAACCAGTACTGTGCACCTATGGAAAGCACAAAAAGCAGCTTAATGGCTGTGGATTCTGTTCAAAGGGGCAGTACTAGCAGAAAGCTAACAAATAAGAACTGCACAGAATGGAGAAAATTGCCACAGTTCTCTCAGGATGTGAGATTGTGTCAGTGCGGGAATGTGACTAGTGCACTAGAGGAGTCCCTGATATCATATCCCCACATGCAGGGAGACAGCCACATCTGCTACTGTGCCCTATGCCCTGAAATAGCCGTGGAATCGTGGCTTCATAGGCATCCTGGCAGTGGACAGTGTGACAGCTGCCATCTTGTTCATCACTAGGAATTGAACCAGGGAACTGCAGAGGAAAAAGCTTAAACTAACCTGGAGCTTAAAGTAAAGCTTAAACTACAGAGCCAGCCTTCTTAGATGGGAGTTGTAATGGATTCACGTCTTCTTGGTTTCAGGCACAGTGGGTTACATCAATCTGTTTTTGTTTTGAGAAGAGCATTGTCATTTTTATGCAGGATTTCATCTGCTCCCCAGTATTTGGCTCTTTGAATGTGGTGAGCTCTTTCTCATTGTCAACTATGTGCACTTGTCTCCTTTCCTAAGCCTATGCAATAAAGTGTTTGCTATATGTCTAACCTTCTCAAAATAGTAAAAAGATGGACACTTTCACTATAGCCAGGGCTGAGGACTCTGGTCCCGATTCAACCTGCTTAAGAACATACTTTTGGTTTCATGGATTTTCACCACTATATTTTGCCCAGCCATAATTTCAGTTTGCAGAAAAAAATTGAATAAATTGCTATTTTCACATCGAGATCATGCACATATGGGAAAGTCTGCATATCATTAATGCTAAGCCATTTTAATAAAAAGGCACTCGGCTGAAAGATGTCTGAAAGATGAGTAGAAAGTTGTACTGTAATGTAAATCAGCTAGGGTTTAAGGACTAATAATATAATACTAGTCAACCCAAAGGATCCCAAAACACTGGAAAGCCTTTATAAAAAGATATCAGTTCTCAATCACTCACTGTTCATCTTTTAGGGCAAAGCACAGCAATGATTTAACAGTGCATAGTAATACTAAACTACAGTTTAGAACAGGAGGAGAAGGATTGTTATCTCTGATTTAAACAAGAGAGAATTTTATGTACTGCAGACAGAATAATTATCCAAATTGGAATTGGGCAGGACGTTGGGGGGGTGGGGGGGAGGAGAGGAGGAGGGTGAACAGAAGGTCAAAATGAAGAGACGGGTGACTACCAGAGGGCCATCTGTCACCTAAAAGGGGAAAAAATAGCTGAGAAGAATTATGATTCTCTGTGGAAATCAAAGCAAAAGTATGCATTCCTGCCTTCAACGTTGTTGTGTGGTAATATAAAGTTCTGGGGAGCTTGACGGAGAGCCAGAAATAAGTTTCTTTTACCCGGAGAGACAAGACAGATATATCTGGGAAGGAGGCTTGGGAGCCCTGTAACTTGCTGAATGTGAGCCAACTCTTGCTGGAAGGAACCGTGAAGCAAAAGAGAAACTCCAGGCGCTGCACTGGTTTTCTTTGCTGGAACGATCAGATCTTTTTTTTGTGTGTGAGACTTCAGATGTAAATATATATAGGGCAGAAAGCAACATTGTACCAGAATTGACTTCAACCAGGACTTTGGAAATCTCCAGGCCTCAGAAAGAAAAGCAGAGACTGCTCAGAGATAAGCTCTTCAGTCCAGGGACCATGTCCCTGTATGTGTGTTCAGCACCTCACATAAATGGGATCCTGATCCTGACTGGGAGCTCTGGGTGCCCCTGTAATAACCAAATATCAATAGTAATCATGCATGTTTGTGGCATCACTTATTTCATATGAGTTAGTACCAGAAAGCAGACTCAAAGACCTGTGAAGGTGAGCACACACTAGATTGGGTACTGGAATGTGGTTAGACAGAATAATCTGATCCTTGATTATTGCTGAGGTCCTTGTGCATGGCCAGAGAAGCAAAGAAAGGGACTATAAAACACTCTTAAATGGAAAGCTGAGGATTCTCCTAACATGGGGCAGTCCTCAGATGGCATAAAGCTGACATCAGCAGCTTTATGTCATGTGTTTTCTCCCTTTCCCCTCCAATATGGGGGACTTGGACAGAGGAGGAAGGGTGGTTTGCCATGGGGACTATTCCAACTAGTGAAAGTTAGAACAGGCCAGAAGCTGCTCATACTTGCACTGGAAACCAGCTCAGCATGAAGACAATCCCTGAATCAAGGAAGGTAGAAAAGAGCCCTATTTTTGCTTTCTCCCTCATCTGTGCCAAAGAGGGTCTAGCGCAGGTGAGGATTCAGTCTGGTATTTTAACAGATTTTGGACCTTTCCCATTGCTTGCTGTGTGTTACATTTGCAAGGAGAACTGGATAATTGAATGGAACCCCTGCCCCTTATCAGACTTTTATCTGATCTTTGCATGGATTCACCAATACCATGCAACACAAAGGTATGGCAAAACCAAATGTTTTGCAATTCATACAGTTGCATCTATATAGTCCCTATATTCATTCCCATTTACTGGAGAGAAATTATTTGTCAGTACGTATTAGAGCTGGTCAAAACTCAGAATTTCCAGTGAGTGGGAAATGCCAATATTTTGACATTTGTTTTTTCATTCCAAATAGGAACAAAAACTTTCAAAATTTCCCATGACGTGAATTTTTTTAAAAAAATTGTTACAGGTTAATCTCAACATTCAATTTTGATACACTTGAAATTTTTAGTTCTGATTTCAACTTTATTATTTTACCTTATATAATATTTATGTCAAAAATTTATATTTTTGAAATGAAAAGTCATTTTGCAATGAAACATTGTATTGTACCTGTCAAAGAGTAGTTGGCCCTTTAAGAGAATCAGGGACCCAATCTACCTGTGGCCGACTCTGCTAAGGAGAACAAGCCAACACAGATCCACCACTGAATACTTAATTGTCCAGGTGGCTGGGCAGCAGTTAATTAGTTAAGGAACATATGGGCCTAATAAATGGGGGTGAGGGCAGAACACAGGAAGCTCCAGAGGAGAGGGACTTCTCAGGACCCTGGTTAGGTAGGTCACCTGCAGAGGGAACCTAGAAAAGGTACTCCTAGATAGAACATGTTCCAGAACGGGAGAGCTATGGGTATCAAACCCTAGGAAGACCTGGTCCCAGTGAAAGGATCTTGATAAACAACATCAGATAGTCCAGATCACAGAGGAACTACATTCTGCTCTGGAGAAAAGCTGAAGTGGTTTAAGCTTTGCAGGAGCCTGGAGTCCAGAGAGAAAATGCTTCCTGAGTGATGGCAAGAGGCCTAACTCCAGAAAGGAGCCCTGGGTTGAGAGAGCCTTATGAGTAGGGAGAGTGGATAGAGCAGATGGATGGACACAAGTGGGGCAAATAGACTAAGATTAACTCACCCTTGCCCCCAACCCCAGCTAGGATGCTGGACTGAAGGCTTGCTTATGTACCATGTTTTGGATTTTGGTTAACAAAATTAGATTCCAGAATGGGCACTGTTGATCATATGAAAGCCTCATTGAAAGCCCATTAGGGGAAACTGAGGCAGGAATGCAACAGTGGTTCCACACTGGCCATCAGGGAGCACTCCCACCATAAGAGTTCCTTTGTGTTTTGACCTTACTGAAACATTTTGTTTCAATTATTTTTTCAGAACAAAATTTCATCAAAATCCAAATGTTCCCATGGAAAGTTCTGAATTTGATAAGATGCCATTTTCAGTGCAAATATGTTCCATCAGAGATTTTTTGACCAGCTCTAGTACTGAGCATGAGGAAACCATGCCACATAGCAGAAGGATGTAAAAAGAAAATTTAAAATCTGCTGGGATGCAAGGGTTTGATGAGAAGACCAAGTAATTTTATAGCAGTGCTTCATCTTCCCCTCACTGGGCCCTAGTCCTGCATATGAAGTCATTGGGAGCTTAGTCATTGATTTTATTGGTCAGAGACCTTTCAATAAACTGAGGCTATGTCTACACATAAAAAGCTACAGTAGCAGTGTAATATTCTCCTATTGCTGTAAAAAATACACCTTACTGAGAGGCGGTAGCTACGTTGATGGAAGATTTCTTCCATTGACCTAGCAGTGTCTTCACAGGGACTTAGGTAAGCTGACCTATGTCACTTGGAGGTGTGGATATTTCACACCCATAAGCAATACAGAGGAGACGATCTTATTTTCTAGTATAGACCTCCTTTATATCAAAATATTTGTCTTTAGTTTACTATAATTTTCTTAGCATTGAAAACATTTTCTGCCATTGGATGACTAAAGCTATTTGCCTGACTGATAAGGCCTTTAAAAAGGGGCACATTCCCCCCCCCCCAAGCTATATACATATGTGTATACATGTATATCTGTAGGTATAAATATACACACACACATCTTTTTAGTGTAGTTTCTTGTATGTAATATACGTTGTCACTCCTTTTGTGATCTGAGCAGTTAGCCTATTTTGATAGTTTTGATTAAGAAGAGAAATTGATGATAGATTCAGGTATTTCTTTGATGTTTATTTACAACCTACATACAAAGTCCTATTTCCCGGAACAGAGGAGGAATCAAACAGGAAACAATTTCTCTGCACAAAATTCCAAACCTCTTTCAGCCAGCACTTTATGCTAAAACTCTCTCTAGGTTTTTTTCTCAGGGCTATTCTGGCTGTGTCTGGGGCTTCTTTGCTCCTTCTATCTGCTTCTTGTTTGTTGTTCTCTCTCTCTCTCTCTCTCTCACACTCACACACACAGCTGCGATTAAATTAATCCTCAATTTTGTGTTTGTTTTTAGGCCACAGTGGAACCCCCCTTGAACCAGTTATGATGGAAAATCTGCTGTATCTGAATAGACATTGTCTTTTGCAGAATAGCAAATCCCTTTCACTGGCAACCATGGCTGATTATACATTCCTCTAAAGTGTTCTTTGAGAATTCTGCTCAAATGATCACTTCCTAATGTAGCCCCTCCCCTGAGGTGTGGCTTAAGCCTCCTCCCGGTACTTGCTACTTGCAGTAGCTTCTCTGCTTTTCTCACCTGGCTTGAGTCCTGGGTTCTTTTTGTGATGCCTGGTGACTCCACCCAAGGTGACTTCTTAGTGTGCCCAAGATACCAGGGTTTCCATCCCCTGGGGAAAAAAATTAGTAATGCTATCACTGCCAGCAAGGAGCACAAAATCTAGCATACATGAAACAATAAAGTACATCAGCACAAACCCCAGCAAAGATATGACACACCCAAAATAACAATATAATGAATTTATTTGGACCAGGCAAATAGGATCGGGGGATGCAGAGGATTAGGGTTAACTAATAAACAATAAACATTAATAAATCAACAAATGTCACATTTCCCAATTGATCCCAACCCCCAGCTCTCTCCCTGGCACCTTCCAAGGCAGATGGTACAGTAGGGATGAGTGCTGCATGCTGTGAATGTTGGTTGGCTTCAACAAAAAAATGGATCCTCTTATAGCGTCCTCATCCCTGGGTGGGGCAGGGTCCTTTCCTGGCTTTCTGCTCTGGAGTCTTATGGAGGGTTTGGCTGGCTCTTGGTAACCAGTACTGGGTTGGCTCTCTGCCACTCTGGATGCTGGTCTCTGCAGGACTGGAACTGTCTGACTCAAACACTAGAACCCACAGCAGTTCACAGACTCCCTTTGTGGGGAGTGAGAGTTAACTGGAGACTCACTGAGCTATTCTGCTTCTTTCTCAGATCCCAGTTCCAAACTCGAAGCTTAAACTGAAACTAACTAAAGCTAGTTTCTTTGTCTCTGAATCAGGCTGCCCAGTCCCTTTTGGCTTCAGCAGTCCATTTTGTCCCTACCCCTGACTCCAAACATGTCGGGAAATGGTGTCAAAGGGCTCAGGGAGCAATTAGTGTTGTCCATAGGGTAGGACCCCCCCCACTCCTCCCGATATTCAATCTAGAGTTCCAGGAACTGGCAAACTCCAAGCGGTGGGTTAATTAGAAAGGCAGCAAATGAAGGATTAGATTTTTGACTGGCATAAACTGGTGTTGCTCCACTGAAGTGAGGCTGAGAATCTGATCAAAAATGTTCAGAATGCACACACAGATAGCACCTTCTCTGTTAGCCAACTTTCTAGTTTATTTTAGAAAACTCTGCAGTACCATCTACACCTGACCATATGCCGCTACTGCTCCATAACTCTTGAGCTATGACTTCGGAAACTGAGAGGAAAATCTCTGAACTCCCACATATCTCTTTTGTTGTTGTTGTTTTAATGATTGTTCAAGGCATTAATATGGACAGAATGAGAACTGCCAAACTTCTTTCCTCTTGTAGCTGGGGAGTACTGACCCTTATCACATCCTATTGTATCTTTCTCAATGATAAGTGTCTGCATTTCTTGCTCCTTACGACCTCTTGATCTTTGGGCTATTTGACTCAGTACAACTATTCTAAAGTTCCATATGACTAACCTTTAATCCTTCAACCAGTGATTTAACTAATGCAGTTAAGTTCATAAGGAGAACCATTTCAATTAAAAAGTATACCAACTGGGGGTGATTAGAGAAAATGGTTAACTGTTCCTTGAAGGCAGGGTCAAGCAACTGACAGGATGACTCATTGGTGTCTTAGAGAAACACATGATAGGCTCTTGTTAAAGGTTAAAAACTGGTGACTTGTAAGTAAGATGTCCTGAAAGAAGCTGGAAAATGGAAAACTCATTTTCAATTTTTTCTGTAAATTCTTAAATAGATTCTGTGGCTGTATTTTCATACAATCTGAATAGTAAATCTAACAAGTAAACTTGGCACTGAGGTCTGAAAAAGAAACCCTTTTATCTTCACTTAATGTTCCATTGAGATCTATGGATAACAAGTGCTATGAGTGCAAAATATTATCATTCATTTTGATGATGATGCTTGGAAAGCAAGTTAGTTGTCCCGACGCTTTTTGGCTTTCAGACTGATCTTGGACCAGAGACAAATAAAGCAACATGCAGTGACTTTGATAATGTACCATAGACTTATCAAAGTAAAAATACCTGAAGAGACCATTTTTGTGCTGAAGTTTGTGTTTTATCATTTATTGGCTGATCTAGATAACTACTTTGGCAATCTACCTCAGACACTATTAATGTTAAAAATTAAGCTTCTTGTACTGTTAATAAATAATTAATATAACCTATCGTTATATATGACCTCTTTTTAAAATCCTATTTATTTAGTAGAAACAAGGAACTTTCTTTTAAAAAATGAAATGAAAGAAAAATTCTAGACACCATTAATTATTGCTTCTTGGAGCAGCTAGTCCTGGAACCCACAAGGGGAGAGGCAATTCTTCATTTAGTCCTAAGTGGAGCACAGGATTAGGTTTGAGAGGTGAATATTGCTGAACTGCTCAGTAATAGTGTCAATAATGTAATTAAATTTAACATCTGTATGTGTGTTTGGGGGGGGGCTGGGAATAGGAAAGAAGGCATGACAGTAGCATTTAACTTCCAAAAGCGAACACAAAAATGAACAAGCCAGTTACAGTAGAACATCAGAGTTACGAACACCTCAGAAATGGAGGTTGTTCGTAATCTGAAATGTTCGTAACTATGAACAAAATGTTATGGTTCTTTCAAAAGTTTACAACTGAACATTGACTTAACACAGTTTTGAAACTTTACTATGCAGAAAAAAATGTTGCTTTTAACCATCTTAATTTAAATGAAACAAGCACAGAAACAATTTCCTGACCTTGTCAAATCTTTTTTAAAAAAACTTTCCCTTTATTTTATAGTAGTTTATGTTTAACACAGTACAGCACTGTATTTGCTTATTTTGGGGGAAGACAGGGGCGGGGAGTCTCTGGTGCTGCTTGACTGCATACTTCTGGTTCCAAATAAGGTGTGTGGTTTACCAGTCTTTGGTGTTCGTAACTCTGAGGTTCTACTGCAAATAGAAATGTAAAGGAACAGTCACAAGAGTGAAATGCCTCCAAGCTGCATGGAAATGTAAAAAAAACATTAATAGAGACTCAAATTAAATATATACCCCAAATTAAAAAAAAGTAAGAGGACCGAAAAAAAATGCCACCATGGCTAAACACAGAGTAAAAGAGGCACTTAGTGGCTAAAAGGCATCCTTTTAAAAATCGGAAGTCAAATCCTGCTGAGGAAAATAGAAAGGAGCACAAACTCTAGCAAGTCAGGTAAAATAGTATAATTAGGCAGGCCAAAAAAAAAAGAATTTTAAGAGCAACTAGCAAAAGACACACCAAGAAACAGAATTTTTTTTTTAAGTACATCAGAAGCAGGAAGACTGGCAAACAATCAGTGGGGCCACTGGATGATCGAGGTGTTAAAGGATAATTCAAGGAAGATAAGGGGATTGAAGAAAAACTAAATGAATTCCTTCACTGCAGAGGATTTGAGGGAGATTCCCACACCTGAGACATTCTGATTAGGTAACAGATTTGAGGAACTGTCTCAGATTGAGGTGGTCTTAGAGGAGGTTTTGGAACAAATTGATAAATTAAACAGTAATAATTCACCAGGATCAGATGGTATTCATCCAAGAGTTCTGAAGGAACTCAAATATGAAATTGCAGAACTACTAACTACAGTATGTAACCTGTTACTTAAATCAGGCTCTGTACCAGATAACTAGAGGATAGCTAATATAACAGCAATTTTAAAAAAAGACTTCGGAAGTGATCCTGGCAATAACAGTCCAATAAACTTAATTTCAGTACCAGGCAAATTGGTTGAAACTATAGTAAGGAACAGATTTATCAGACACATAGGTGAACACAATATGCTGGGGAAGAGGTGGCTTCTGTAAAGAGAAATCATGCCTCACCAATCTATTAGAATTTTTTGAGGAGATCAACAACCATATGCACAAGAGTGAGCCAGTGTATAAAACATATTTTCACTTTCAGAAAGTCTTTGACAATTTCCCTCACCAAAGGCTCTTAAGCGAAGTAGGCAGTCACAGTCATGAGTTAAGACAGAAGGTCCTCTCATGTACCCATACAGGGTACGTGAAATAAAGGGTAGAAATAAATGGTCAATTTTTATGATGAAGAGAGGTAAATAGTGGGGTCCTCCAAGGATCTGTACTGGGACCAGTGCAGTTCAAGATATTCATAAATGATCTCGAAAAAAGGGGGTAAGGTGCACATTTTGAAGACAATACAATATTACTGAGAATAGTTATGTCTAAAACTGACTGCAAGGGGATCTTATAAATCCGGGTGACTAGGCAACAAAATGGCAGATGAAATACAATGTTGATAAATGCAAAGTAATGCACATTGGAAAACTTAATCCCAACTATACAAACAAAATGATGTTCTCTAGATTAGCTGTTACCACTCAAGAAAGAAATCTTGGCATCATTGTGGATAGTTCTCTGAAAGCATCCCCTCAATGTGCAGCAGCAGTCAAAAAAGCTAACAGAATGTTAGGAACCATTAGGAAATGAATAGATAATAATTCAGAGAATATCATCATGCCACTATATAAATCCAAGGTACACCCATATCTTGAATACTGCATGCAGTCCTGGTTGCCCCATCTCAAAAAAAGATATTTTAGAATTGGAAAAGGTACAGAGAAGGGCAACAAAAATGATTAGGGATATGAAACAACTTCCATACAAGCAGTGGCAGATTAGCCACTGGGTCAATGGGGCCTGTGCTTGGGGCCCTTGGAAAAATGGGCGCCCCTGTGCGTTGACCCATTCCACCCACCTGGCGTTCCTGTTGCAGGGGAAGCGGGGTCGGGGCACGGGGTTTGCCCCATTCCACCCACCCACCTGGTGCTCCTACCGGGAAGCATAGTCAGGATATGGGGGCTTGCCAGGCGCTCCTGCTGGAGAGCGGGGGAAGCCCTCGTGCCCCATCCCCATTCCCCGGCAGGAGCACGGGGTGGGGGAGAGGCAACTACAGGCAGAACGATATGGAGGGGCCCCCAGTTGCTCTGACCCTCTGCAAGGAAAGATTAAGAAGATTGGACTGTTCACCTTGGAAAAGAGAGGACTAAGGGAGATATGATAAAAGTCTATAAAATCATGAGTGCTGTAGAGAAAGTGATTAAGGAAGTGTTATTTACTCCTTCAGATAACAAGAACTAGGGGCAACTGATGAAATAAATAGATAGCAGGTTTAAAACAAGCAAAAGGAAAAACTTCTTCACACAACACTCTCAACCTGTGCAACTCATTGCCATGGGACCATGCCATTAGAAAGGTCAAAAGTATAACTGTGTTCAAAAAGGAATTATATAAGTTCATGGAGGATGGGTCCATCAATGGCTATTAGCCAAGATAGTCAGGTACGTTACTTCATCCTCTGGATGTTCCCGAGACTCTGACTGACAGAAGCTGGGTCTGAACGACAGGGGGAATGATCACTCAGTAATTTCCCTGTTCTGTTCATTCCCTCTGAAACATCTGACATCGGCCACTGTTGAAAGACAGGGTATTGAGCTAGAAGGACCATTGGTCTGATCCAGTATGACCAGTCTTATGTTCTTACCACTAGTGCCTCAGGTTGCACCCAAAATAACTAGTCATTTATGAAAATTTAGGCCAAGATTTTAGTTTTCAACTAATGAAAAATATAACTCTTTTCCCTTGCAAATAGTAACAATCAAATACATCCATTCATTTTTGGTGCTATGCTAGTTGTCTCCAGGTTCTGTACATCGGTTCTTATGTCTACTTATTCTGTGGTATCTGTGATGGTGAAATATAAGTAGCTGAGTGAAGACAGAAAAAAAAATCAAATCTATTTGGATGAGTATCAGAAGAAGTGCAAATTCCTGTCCAGAAATAGAAATATTTGAACTAAGGTACCACAGTGAAGATTCTAGTGCTACCCTCTTTCCTCCATTTTGTTACAAATTCTTCTTGAGAAAGTGAAATTTTTGTGTATTTTGAAAGGTCAAAATATTGTTTTAAATATTCTTATTCTCTGAAAGAAAGCATATTGCTTTTCTATTGAGTCATGCTGTGGGAATAGAAACCGGATTGCTCTGTTCGGATTCCTATAAGAACTTTTGGTTGCTTGTGCATATTGTATAATCTGAGAACCAAAGAACTCAGCTGAAGTTAATTTTCATTTCTGTTTGTATATAAATGCTTTTAGTACTTAAACTAAATTCAGATCAATTAAACTAATGTTGTTTGACATAATATTCCTTGTTCCAAAATCAATATCCCTTCATTTGACAGGCTTATTCTTGAATTCAGGATGTTTATTATTCCTAAAGCTTACCTATAGACCTGGTTTTTGTCTTTGATGATGTAAAACAGTTCTTTCTTGCGTACCATAAGCCAGAGTATAATGGGGTTCAAATTTCTCTGGTAAATATCGTTAATTGTAAGATCATGTCTGTTAACCTATCCATCACAGCACTAATTTCCCATCCTTTTCTTTTGTCTCTCCCCGACCTTTTTTTGACTGTAGTCTTTTAAAGATCTCAAATACTAAGTTCTCAAAGTCATAAGAATGGCCATACTGGGTCAGACCAAAGGACCATCTAGCCCAGTATCCTGTCTTCCAACAGTGGCCAATGCCAGATGCCCTCGAGGGAATGAACAGAATAGGTAATCATCAAGTGATCCATCCCCCGTCGCCCATTCCCAGCTTCTGGCAAACAGAGGCTAGGGACACCATCCCTGCCCATCCTGGCTAATAGCCATTGATGGACCTATCCTCCATGAATGTATCTAGTTCTTTTTTGAACCCTTTATAGTCTTGGCCTTCACAACATCCTCTGGCAAGGAATTCCACAGGTTGACTGTGTGTTATATGAAAAAATACTTTATTTTGTTTGTTTTAAACCTGCTGCCTATTAATTTCATTGGGTGACCCCCTAGTTCTTGTGTTATGAGAAGAAGTAAATAACGTTTCCGTATTTACTTTCTCCACACCAGTCATGATTTTAGAACTCTATCATATACCCCCTTAGTTGCTTCTTTTCCAAGCAGAAAAGTCCCAGTTTTATTAATCTCTCCTCATATGGCAGCCATTCCTTATCCCTAATTGTTTTCGTTGCCCTTTTCTGAACCTTTTCCAATTCCAATATATCTTTTTTTGAGATGAGGAGACCACAGCTGCACACAGTATTCAAGATGTGGGTGTACCACCATAGATTTATATAGAGGCAATATTATATTTTCTGTCTTATTATCTATCCCTTTCCTAAAGATTCCCAACTTTCTGTTTGCTTTTTGACTGCCGCTATACACCGAGTGGATGTTTTCAAAGAACTATCTACAATGACTTCAAGATCTCTTTCTTGAGTGGTAACAGCTAATTTAGACCCCATCATTTTATATGTATAGTTGGGATTATGTCTTCCAGTGTGCATTCCTTTGCCCTTATCAACATTTAATTTCATCTGCCATTTTGTTGCCCAGTCACCCACAATATTTCGGATAGTGGTACAATTCTGGAGAGACTTTTGCATGAGACCGTAGCATTTTATGATGAGCGCCCCTTGGCCAGATTTTATAGGGCAGAGCTCCCTTGCATCCTTCAAAATTCAATGAATTCTACAAATAGGGACCCAAGTCCTGAGATTCTTCTTCAAGGCTAGATATTATGTCATTTATGCCACTGTCTTGTGTACCAGGCAGCATGGAGCCTAACTCTCCTATTGCTGCCTAATGTATATAAGAGGCCAGGGAAAACCAGTAATCTTGTTCCCTCCATGGGCCAGTGGAAGAGGACATGGTGCGTCTGGATCATGACCCCACTTTCACTCCTTTCCACCTCTTTTCCCACAAGCACCTCAAAACACAAGAAGTGTTACTGTGGGAGAGCCTTGCACCACTGGGGATATTTCTTGCATGTCACTCCATGATTCTAATATCTGGCCCTCAGTCTTTACGCTGTCTTTTTCTTAGGTCTTTCCTTAGATATATTCTCACTGATGTCAGTAAGAGTTTACCTAAGCAAGGACTGGATAAGGATGAAGAAAAAGGCTCTGGATTTGTCCCAATAGAAATATATTTTTCTTTTCTTTTCTTTTTTCTTTCTTCTTAGAAGACAAAGCCAGTCTCGTGCCCTCTAGCTTCTCCTCAGACTCCCACTCCGGTACTTTTTAAATCTTTTGGTTCTGTTTTGTCTGGCCCTTGTCCAGAAACAGACCTGTCGAAAGAAAGGCAGTTTTGGAATCATTTATCGGTGTATCAGTGGGAATAGTGGGCTGAACAGTAGTTTTGTGCTGTTACTGAGTGAAAATACCATGAGCAGTTACCTAATTGGAATAATATGGCACAAGTTCCCATAATTGCTCTCCTTTGATAACTTTGGTTAGCTCATGTTTTCTCAGTTAATTATCATTTAAAAAAATATCTAATGAGGGTAATAAGGACCAGTGGCTCAAAAATGTATACAGCTACAATGTGCCATATTTTCAGACACAAATATTTTCTTTAAATTATTGCAGTAGAAATGATATAACTTGGCATCAATTGCAAGTGTAATCAATAGCGAAGGTTCCCAGGTATTTATTATGACTGAAGTTGAGAGCGGAAGAAGGATTGTTAATGAAACTTCAGCCAAGCTGCCTCTGTGCTGTGTTGAAGGGCCTAGTGCTAACCTATTTCTCCTTCGCAGCATTCAGGACTTCTGAAGCCGGCCAGAGTTTTCCAGACATGGAGGAAAAAAGGGCAATCCAATGAGTGGATGAGAACTCAAGTAGACTTTATACAGCCACCCAGCCCCTACTCCCACCTGAGGGGGAAGTCATGGCTGCATACTCAAAACAGCCATATATGAAAAGGAGGCTGCAGAGGAGTGAGTGATCAGATAGCAAGTGTGAAAAATAAGGACACATTTTTTTGCGGGGTTGCAAAAAAGTTGCATACATAAGACAATGCCCCTAATATTGGGACTGTCCTGATAGTATTAGGATGTCTGGTCACTCTATGAGGAGTTCCATAAGCTTCCTGGGGGAGAAGTGGCAGAAATCAATAGTCCCAGTGCACATCTCTGGTGCCCCTCCTTCTCAGTGTAGAGCAGGTATGGACCTCAGACCATGGTCAGGCAAAATTTCCAGTGCGACTAAGTCCAGTTTTGACTTAGTGAAGGCTATAGAATTTGATCTAAAGGGTGTTTAAAACAAAAATGGGCCTGATCCTGAGAGAGGCTTGGTGTCTGCAGCTCCATAGCTTCTGTGATAGTTGTGGGTGCTAATCAGGTCCAACAGAACACACATGAGCCCATGAAGTCATTGAAAGTTTTGCTCTTGATTTCAATGAGAGCAGGATCAGGCACTGGGCATAGCTCTACCTTAGGCGCTCAGATGCTACAATACTCATGTGGCCCCCATTATCTGAGTGCCTCCAGAATGGGCAAGAATCTCTTGTTATAAAATAGGCATCATCTTCATTAATTTATATCAATGTGCATATGAGCAATTGTGAGACATCTTGTAGCCAAAATATCATGCTTTAAGGCCTTGATCCTGCATTCATTGACTTCAGGGATGCAGGATCAGGCCTCATATGTTTTTGAAGTTTGGCTGGGATGAGAATAGCCAGAAGTAGAGTTATTTTTATTCTTTATGAGAAACAATGAATAAGAGACCATGCTTCTCTTTGGAAATTGTGGAACAACTGGTTCACTGGATAGAAAAAAACCTCTGCATTGAATTATTTTTTTCCTCTATGGTCATAAGCTCTTGCAAAGAAACCTGACTCAAGATAGCCAATGAAGGAAAAAGCCAAGCTACTAAAACATCTTTCCTTTCCATAGACATTTGGGGCCCATATTCTCTTTGTATATTTTGTTCCTAGGAAATAAACCAGCTGTTTTCTTGAAATTCCTGTTTCTCTTTCTTGTTAGGTCAATTCACTTTTATGTATTGTGTTTGGCTCTGCTGTGCTCTATCTATGAGGGAACCTGTGCTTTGATTAATAGCATTTTGCCTGTTTTTTTCTTTAAACTTTGTAATAGGCAGGGGGTTTTCATTAACCATGCTGGTAACTAGGATCACTTTTGATGAAAATAAATAATTTTCATTAACTAACTAAAACAGCAAGAAAAATGGTGGAAAGATGAATATGGCAACAAGAAATAAAAGTCCAGAAATAACTAAAACCATCTTGTGCCACCATGATTTCTGTTCAATAAATCATGAGTGATCAGTATATAACTCTCTATTGCTCCTACATTCTAGAATGCGTTTATTGGATTTCACAGAAGACAAGCTCCAATGGAAATTTGTTGCCAAGAGTTTTCATTACTTAAACTGAAACTAAAATGGGTATTTAACTGTAATGAAGATTAGTTATATACCTTGACATTATTTGAAGGAACTAAAAACCACATCAGGGACAGGGATTTTTCATGTTCATTAGCATGAGTCATTATTTTTATTCCTGAGAATTCACATGAATGTTTTATGTTTCATCCTGGAAGCAATGTGCATGGTGAAACAGTTGTTAAATTTCCATTGCTTTATTCTGAAGATTGGTTGGAACAGGCAATTGATTTAGGTTGTGATTCATAATATGGGCCAGATTATATATACTCTTAGTCAAATTTACTCCTCTAATAGTCTAGTTCCATTAAAATCAATGGGACTTTTCAAAAAGTAAGGCATTACTCAACATGAATTTCGCAATCTAGCCCTACATAAGGATGGTGCAGATAATCCACTGAATTTGTGTAGCAGGAAGGGAATACAATGGGGCAACAGTGTATCAGGAGGGAAAATCTGACTTGGCAGCATGTAGCTATGCAGACTTTCTGCTGCCTTATGCTGCATCTACAGTAGAGGGTTCTACCAGCATAGCTATAATGGCCAAAGCTTTTCAGTATTAGACTAGCCTGCCAAATATATTGTGTAGATCTTCATAATATAATGCAATCTCTCCTTTCCTGTGTACTTTGATTGGTGCCGAAATGGTTAATAATGCTGCCATTTTAAATATCACTGGTATCTGAATTAGCACATATTGAGATGAATGGGGCAGAACTATTGTTGCAACCTCTCTGCAAATTCAGACAGATATTGCCGCAAAGGTTTACACCTGGGTTTTCTTTGCAACTATAACATCTAGAGACTCACTTACTAGCTGAGACTCTCAAGAACAATTGAGAGGTCTGCCTCATTCTTCTCCAGCCCCTCAACCAGACCTTTGCATTCCCCAAGATGGGTTTCCCCCCACAGTTTAGGGAACACTACAGTAATGGATCCATGCAACAGGGAGGGTGTGCTGGGTTGCTTCTCTTTGTACTTTGTGGATTTTTAATGGGAAATCAATTCTGGGACTGGTGGAGCTTTAACTTCCTCCCTCCTCTCTCCCCCTTATCCTTTAGCACATGGGGGAGAGCTAATGTCAATATGGCTTCTGGCTGATCTGTGTTGCTGTGAGAGAGAGAGAAGAATAGAGAGCACACTGGAGAGTCCAGATTCTTGATTCAAAGGGAGTGAAGACTAGTTTCTTTGGAGAGCTGTCAATATTATTGGGTTCCAAGCCATCGCCCTTTCCCACTAGTGTGTCGTCAGAAATCACTCTCCTTCATGTCCCTATTAAGGGAAGCACTTAAACACATGCTTACATCCATCCCTATTCAGGAGAGCAGTTGGGCTCATGCTGCCTTGGACTGGGAACCCTCCTGGAATCAGGCCTTCAGAGGGAGAAAAGATTCTTCTCGGAGATCCTCAAGAAGTTGAAGACTCATTTCCCCTCCGGTGGGTTTTAGTTAAATTGTAATGTATTAGTATTAAACAAATTTGATGCATTTTCTAAAATGAACTGGCTTGTATTTTGGACAATATACAGCTGTTTTAACAATTGAGTAAGGACATTTCATGTGTGCACAATTTCTGAATTAGGGGAGCATATTGCCATTACCCTCTACGAGTGGCTGAAAAAATATCTACCTTGTTGGCAGTACTTAGCATTAACACCAAGGTGAAGGACGTACAAAAAAAAAAAAGAGTGACACTTTATTTCTAAATAAGATGTCAAACTTAGTTACTGTACATCATTTCCATGCATGAAAGGGACACTGTCAGGTCAAATTAGGCCCCACATTTTGTTCTGTTAAAGAAAAGTGTTTACAAGTCTTAAGACTGAAATGTTTTCGTGGTTATTTTTTTGAAATTCCATTGGGGATTTTTTTTCTTAAAGTCAAACATTCCTCTGCAGTATGTGCAATACAAACATTGCACCATTGTGCTGACCGTGGCTGGCCCGTAAGAGACTGAAAATAAAATTGAGTACAAATGGACTATAAAGAATTTCACAGATCAGACTAGGTTCCTTGTCAGAGTTGAAAGAAATAATACAAACAAACTGCATAAATAGTGAGGAAAAATTGTTTTCACTTTTATTAAAGCATTTTAAAAAATTAATATTTAGAACTAAAAATGAGTAAATATTTTTGTGAAAATGTAGTTCTTCTCTGGTCAACATTAAAAACATTGACAACAAGTACAAAATGTCAAAATTTTGAAACGACTTTATATCTGGCTGAAAAACAGAACAACTTTTTCACAAACCAATGGAAAATTTTACCCATTTTTTTCATAGAAATTCAAATTTTCAAAGAAAATTTTTATCACAGTACCAAATTTCAGAAAATGTTGATCAGCTTTCCTTGCCAGCATCTCTAGAAAATCAGCACTGTGGAGATCACTAAGTCAGATGTTTGACTAATGGCTTTTATAACTGTTTTTAAGCAAGATTTTGTTCAAACTGCCATTAAGGTTTTCAGTATAGAATGAAATGTATTATTGTTTTTATTATGAAGGTAGTTTTGGAAATTGTCAGACAAATAATTCCACATGAATGAAATATTCCTCAGACTCCTACACAGAATTGTATATTTGCTGGAGAAGAAGGATGGTCTTGTGATTATGGCCCTGTCTGTGGACTCGGCTCTAAATTCAATTCCCAGCTCCACTACAGATTCCCTTATGATGATTTGAACTCCCTGCTTCATTTCCTCTCCTGTGGAATGGAGAGATTCTTTTCTCCCACACTTTTGTGTCTTGTCTGTTTAGACCATAAGCTCCTTTGTGGTAGGGACTGTTGCTTATTCTGTGTTCATAGGGAACCCAATCTTGAGTGGTGCCTCTAGGTGCTATCATAATACAAGTAAATCAGTGTATAATAATATTAATGTGGACTGTGTGAGTTCAAATTCCACAAGGATGTATAATCCAACCCTTTTGAATCCTTTCTCCTCATTTGACCTTCATCCTTGGATCAACTTCCTTCTCTCCACTCAACATTGCTCCTTCTTCCATCCATCTCTCCATGACTGCCCTTTGACCAAGCCCAGCTCATCTACAACATTGCCCACTCACCCCTACCCCTTCTGAGACCTCCAATCAATCTCCTTGACCACTTCACAGCTAGCACCTCTCTTCTCAGAGTTCTTTTCCTTTGCCTCCTTAGGACTTTTTTACATGAGGAAAAAATTCATAGCTATAACAGAATAATTATTCTACTATGCCAGGAAATTTTCCCAGGTAGACAAGCCACTAGGCTCAGTTTTCAAATCCTTCCACTTCTTTGCCCATCTTTCCCATCACAAAATGTTCTTGACTCACTCCCAGTATTTGCTTCCTTCACTCTTGTTCTGATGCATCTGATGCATACCTCTTTATTAATGACCTGGATGTAGGAATATAGAGCAAACTGATTAAATTTGCAGATGAGACAAAGCTGGGGAGGTTGCCAACACTTTGGAGGATAAGCTAAAATTCAGAGGGATCTTAATAAATTGGAGAACTGGGCTATAGACAACAAAATGAAATTAAAAAAAAGACAAATGCTGTACTTAGGGAAGAAAAAACAAATGCACAAATACAGAATGGGGGATATCTGGCTTGGAACCAGCACTGCTGAGAAGGATCTGGGAGTTGTGGTGAATCACAGCCTCAACATGAGCCAGCAATGCCATGCTGTTGGGGGAAAAAAAGCAAATGCAATTTTAGGTTGCATTATAAGAAGCATAGGATGCATGTCATGGGAGGTAATAGTGCCACACTACTCAGCACTGGTTAGGCCTCAGCTGGAGTACTGAGTCCAATTTTGGTCACCAATGTATAGAAAGGATGTAGAAAAACTGGAAAGGATCCAGAAGCGAGTGACAAAGATGATCAAAGGGATGGAATGCAAGCCATATGAGCAAAGGCTGAAGGAACTGGATATGTTTAGTTTGGAAAGGAAGAGATTAAGAGGGGACATGATAGCCGTCTTCAAATTCTTGAAAGGCTGCCATAAAAAAGATGGAGAAAATTTGTTCTCTCTTGCCACAGAGGGCAAGACAAGGGGCAAGGGGTTCAAATTATAGCATAAAAGATTTAGATTAAATCTCAGGAAAACTTCCTAACTGTAAGAACAGTAGGACAATGGAACAGTCCGCCTAGGGAGGTCATGGAAACTCCTTCACTGGAGGTTTTCAAAAGAGACTGGATAACAATCTGTCTTGGATGGTTTAGACACAACAAATCCTGCATCTCAGCAGGGGGTTAGACTATATGACCCTTGCAATCCCTTCTAAAACTATGGTTCTATGATTCCATTATGCTATTGAATTGTGTGTCTTCTCCTTTTTCAGTTTTGATCAAAGAGCGCTATTTGTTCACCCTTATTGACTCCCAGGCTTTTATACCTGTCATCTAGCTACTGGTACTTTTAACTCACTGCTTTTATGCTCCCCTTCCATGTTCAGCTATCTCCATGAAAGATCTTGTTGATTTTTTCAAAGAGAAGACTAACAAGATCATCTATGATCTTCCTCCTGCATCTAGTTTCCTTCCCAAAGTGAAAGCAGACAGGAAATACAAATTTTAAATAGCAAATACTGCAGTCATTAGAGATATAGAGCCAGATTCTGCTACCAGGCACACCAGTGTAAGGGTGATGTAACACCACTAATGTCAATACAGTTACTCTGGCTATAAACCAGTGTAAAATGAGCGGAATCTGTACCCAAACATCTTTTTTTTAAAAAGGGCATTTAGATTGCTTTAAAAAGGAGACAACAGAACAGTAAATAGTTCTTATTAAAATGTAAAACATGATGACCTTGCAATATTTTACAGCTTGGCTGCCTGAGCTCAAACCAGCTTGACTCCTACTTCTCAGTTAAAAATGAAAAACAAAAAACCCATCTGATATATTTGGAGGCTGTCCAGTGTTTAGTAATTGTTTGTTGTTTTTGGAAGGGATGAAAATACATTGTCTTTTACAGAATCAGTTCAAATTTTTTAAACTGTTTTTCAATCAGTTCAAACCAAGAAGCTGGAGAAAAACAAAGGGGAATTATTGACCAGAAGATATTTACACTAAGTTCTCTAATTTAATTAATGAAGAAGTCAATAGTGGCTTTGCCACAAGCCCCATGTAGTGCCCTGGGAAGCAGGGTGGAACTCTCTGATTCTCAATCTGCCTCTCAATTTCCCCATCTCTGGAGAGTCAGGGACCTAACCTGTGTCTGGGCCATAGGTAGTGCTGCATGTATCTCCAAATGCTTTTGGCACTTTGGCCAGTAATTTGGCCAGAATCTTGGCTCTTCCCATTCCCTGCCCCTTTGTGCCCACTCCCCACTTATATGTGCTAAGGTGTTGTAGTATCCTCACAGAAGCTGGTCTCCTCTCTGTCGTGCTATCCACGGTATGAGTTTCCAAAGTAGGAAGCAAGGGATGCCTTATGCTTCCATAATTCCCTTTGCAAGTGCACAGAACTGGCTATAATCTGGTTCTAATTAAATGTAATGTAGTTTAAACCCTGAGCAAGGGGAAGGGACACCCCTTGGCCTTTGTGTTACAGGTAAACTCCAGTATTAATAGTAGTATTATTCATTTGTTTGTATAGTATCAATGGCGAGATAGGCTTTTTATAGACCAGTAAGATGATAAAGTCCCTGCCTCAAAAAGCTCAGAATCTGCAGCCTGGATCACACCAGTTCTTATGCATATGAGTAACTTTATGTATTTTAGTCACCCTATTGAACTTCATGGTTCTGTTAATGTGTGGAGGGTTACTCAGGCAGTCTGCAGTATTTGGGCTTAAATAGACAACCTCATCTATTACTCCTACTTGCTTGCACATTCCTATTTTCTCATCATCTCCTTTTTATTCCACCTTTTTCAGTTTTTCTAATATCTTTTGGCACTGTACTGAACCACCTCAGTTTTGAAAGAGTTCTATGGGAATTCTGGAAGACCAGAAGTTCATATTTTTGAGACACCTTTGTGCATTTTGTTGGCGGGCCCTAGCACTTGCTGCTCACATTCCGTAACCTGGGCCTATAGCTCCATAATTGTTCCCCATGGCTGTATCCCTTCCCCCACAAATAGCCCATGCTCTAATCCTTGATAGAAGGTCTTAAAAATCAAACAACCCCCCCAGGAGTTGAAGTGTGACAGTTTTAGGTAATCCATTAGTCCCATGGAATTAACAGACTGAAGTGCCCTTTGGCAGAAACTTTTCACTTGTGATAGTGACAGGGACACAATTTAGCTCCCAAAACAATGAACTCCAACTACAGCCCTTTGTTGACTTACTCCGCTTTTTGGGGTGATTTAAATGTGTAGTGAAATGAGAACTTTTTAAACAGAAATCCTGTTTAAATATAATCTTTCATGTACTTAGATTAGACCTTATGTGTGTATCTACATTGCAGCAGCCTTTGTTTAAAAGAAGACCGAGAGAAAACCTGAGTTTCGCATGTCAAGTGGGGCATCATACCTCAGCAAAAATAAAGGGAGTCCTGACATTTGCAAAGCTTGTTGCTTTGTTTTTGTTTGTTTAGGCTTGTTAGTTAGAGGGAATGTGGCACTTTGCTCCAGCCTCCCACCTTGGTGGGTTTCTGTTATCTGAAAGGCTTCAGTTCACACAAAGAGTTCTGTAAATGGTCATCTATCATCAATTGAGGAGGATTGAAAAGGAATTGATTACAGCAGCAGACTGTTGCTTTTATTTGGTTCTTCTACATTGATATGGCTTCCTAGCTAAGTGAAACTGCAGCCTAGTGAATGAGTAATTGGTGTACCTGCAATATGTTTACCTGATATTAAGGGCTGACTGAATACAACCACAGGCTGGAACCTTTTGTCTCAATATTTGCACTTTTCTTGTTGTCACAAATCATCCATTGATTTCAAGAGCACAAATCTTTCTTGATGGTGAGAGCTAATCCTTCTTTCATGCTTATTTATGCAGTCTATTTGGTTAATAGCTCAGGTTGCACTTTTCACCTTGGTCTACAAGGTGGCATGCAAACAAATATCCTCAACCCTACTAGCCTCCTTATGTCCACTACTTGCTGTTTGTTTAACTCAGACTTCTGCCCATAGGTCCTAAGCTACTCCTACAAGTCACATCAGAAAGAAGACCTTGAGATCAAAGTGTAAGTGTTACTGAAGGCTCACTATGAAAACAATTGTTGATCTAGGTGTGAAAAGGTGTAGAACTGACCTTTTTTGCAAATCCTTTGCCCTCAGATTATAGGTGTCATATTTGTCACTCATGTTAAGCAGGGGTTTATATATAACTTGAGTGAGTGAGTGAGTGTGTAATATTAGTGTATGTAGATATACATAAAATCATACAAACACGCATATAGCATATATAGTTTATTATTACATATTTACATATAGTATACTTACTACCATACACACATTTTTAGTATATCTAGAAAGAGAATTTCAATGATAAAGTTTCAGAAGAATTCTCAGCGTAATGTAATAATTAATACTTTTAGACTCATAGACTTTAAGGTCAGAAGGGATCATCGTGTCCATCTAATCTAACCTGCACACTGCAGGCCACAGAACCTTACCCACCCACTCCTGTAATAGACCCCTAACCTCTGTCTGAGTTACTGAAGTCCTCAAATCATGGTTTAAAGAATTCAAGTTACAGAGAATTCACCATTTACGGTAGTTTAATGTAACCCATGCCCCATGCTGCAGAGAAATGTGAAACCCCCTCAGGGTCTCTGCCAATCTGACCTGGGGGAAAATTCTTTCCTGATCCCAAATAGGCTATCAGTTAGACCCTGAGCATGTTGGCAAGACCCACCAGGCAGAGAATTCTCTGTAGTAACTCTGAGCACTCCTCATATAGTGTCCTGTCTCTGGCCATTGGGGTTTGTTGCTACTGGCAATTGCTGATAGGCCACGTGCTATTGTAGGCAGTCCCATCACACCATCCTCTCCATAAACTTATCAAGCTCAGTCTTGAAGCCAGTTAGGTTTTTTACCTCTCTGGTCTTCACTTCTTTGATAGTTAGAATCCTTCACCTAATTTCAAGCCTAAACTTGTTGATGGTCAAATCTTGTGTCCACATTGGTGCTTAACTTAAATAACTCCTCTCCCTCCCTGGTATTTATCCCTCTGATGTATTTATAGAGATCAATCACACCTCCCTTCAGCCTTCTTTTGGTTAGGCTAAACAAGCCAAGATCTTTGAGTCTCTTCTCATAATGTAAGTTTTCCATTACTCAGATCATCCTAGTAGCCTTTCTCTGCACCTATTCCAGTTTGAATTAATCTTTCTTAAACATGGGAGACCAGAATTTCACACAGTATTACAGATGAGGTCCCAACCAGTGCCTTGTGTAATGGTACTAACACTTGCCTGTCTCTATTGGAAATACCTCACCTGATTAGGACTGCATTAGCCTTTTTCACTGCCATATCACACTAACAGCTCATAGTCATCTTCTGATTAACCAATATACCCAGATCTTTCTCCTCCAACTGATAAGTACCCAGCCTATAGCAAAAACTTCTTGTTGTTAGTTCCTAAATGCATGACCTTGCACTTTGAACTATTTAATTTTTGTCCCATTTCTATTATTACAATTTACAAGATCATCAGAGGTAAGAAAAAAAATGAGGAGCACTTGTGTCACCTTTGAGACTAACACATTTATTTTGGCATAAGTTTTCGTGGGCTAAAACCCACTTCATCAGATGCATGCAGTGGAAAATACAGTAGGAAAATTATATATATACACGCACACAGAGAACATGAAAAAATGCCATACAAACTGTAATGAGACCAATCAATTAAGGTGGGCTATTATCAGCAGGAGGAAGAAAGAAAAGAAAAAAAACCAACAACTTTTGTAGTGATAATCAGGATGGCACATTTTAAACAGTTGACAAGAAGGTGGGAGTAATACTGTGGCGGAGAATGGTTTGGAAGAGTTATCTGAGGGAAGGGATCAGAAAGAGACCCCATTGACTGGAAGGCATGGGATGCATTGTCCTAAGGATGAGAGTTCCACGACAACCACTCCCAAGAGGAGAAGACAGGTGGTGGTGGTCAGGGACTCCCTCCTAAGTGGGACTGAGTCATCCATCTGCTGTCCAGACCAGGAAACTTGAGAAGTGTGCTGCTTGTCTGAAGCTAGAATTCAGGATGTGATGGAGTGTCGCTGAGACTGATCAAGCCCTCGGACTGCTACCCCTTCCGACTTCTCCATGTGGGCATCAATAATACTACCAAGAATGACCTCGAGCGGGTCACTGCAGACTATGTGGCTCTGGGAAGAAGGATAAAGGAGTTTGAGGTGCAAGTCGTGTTCTCATCCATCCTCCCTGTTGAAGGAAAGGCCCAGCTAGGGACCATTGAATTGTGGAGGTAAATGCATGGTTATGCAGGTGGTGTCTGAGAGAGGGCTTTGGATTCTTTGACCATGGGATGTTGTTCCAGGAAGAAGGATTGCTAGTAAGAGATAAGATCCACTTAATGAAGAGAGGGAAGAGCATCTTCGCAGGCAGGCTTGCTAACCTAGTGAGGAGGGCTTTAAACTAAGTTTGCTGAGGGATGGAGACCTATGTGCTGAGGTAAGTGGGGAAGACAGATACTGAGAGGAAACAAAAGTAGGAGGGTGCAACAGGGGAAGCCTCCTGATTCATAATGAGAAAGTAGGGCAATCGGCTAGTTATCTTAGGTGCCTGTACATGAATGCAAGAAGTTTGGGAAACAAGCAGGAAGAACTGGAAGTCCTGGCACAGTCAAGGAATTATGATGTGACTGGAATAAGAGACTTGGTGGGGTGACTCTCATGACTGGAGCATTGTCATGGATGGGTATAAACTGTTCAGGAAGGACAGGCAGGGGAGAAAGGTGGAGGAGTTGCACTGTATGTAAGAGAGCAGTATGATTGCTCAGAGCTCCAGTATGAGACTGGAGAAAAGCCTGTTGAATCTTTGGGTTAAGTTTAGAGATGAAAGCAACAAAGGTGATATCATGGTGGGCCTCTGCTATAGACCACCAGACCAGGAGGATGAGGCAGACGAGGCTTTCTTTGGAAAACTAACAGAAATATCCAGATCACAGGCCCTGATTCACATGGGGGACTTCAATCACCGTGACATATGCTGGGAGAGCAATACAGCAGTGCACATATAATCCAGGAATTTTTTGGAGAGTCTTGGGGACAACTTCCTGGTGTAAATGCTGGAGGAACCAACTAGGGGCCATGCTCCTCTTGACCTGCTGCTCACAAACAGGGAAGAATTGGTAGGGGATGTAGAAGTGGATAGCAATCTGGGCAGCAGTGACCATGAGATGGTCGAGTTCATGATCCTGACAAAAGGAAGTAAAGAGAGCAGCAGAATAGCTTCCCAGGGGCCCTGGACTTCAGACTTTGACTCCCTAAGGGAACTGATGGGCAGGATCCCCTGGGAGGCTAATATGAGGGGGAAAGGAGTCCAGGAGAGTTGGCTGGCTTTTAAAGAAGCCTTATTGGGAGTGCAGGAACAAACCATCTTGATGTGCAGAAAGAATAGCAAATATGGAAGGTGACCAGCTTGGCTTAATAGAGAAATCTTCGGTGAGCTTAGACACAAAAAGGAAGCTTACAAGAAGTGGAAACTTGGATAGATGACAAGGGAGGAGTATAAAAATATTGCTCGAGCATGCAGGGATATAATCAGGAAGGCCAAAGCACAATTGGAGTTGCAGCTAACAAGGGATGTGAAGGGTAACAAGAAGGGTTTCTACAGGTATGTTAGCAACAAGAAAGTGATCAGGGAAAGTGTGGAACCCTTACTGAATACAGAAGGCAACCTAGTGACAGAGAAGGTGGAAAAAGCTGAAGTACTCAATGCTTTTTTTGCCTTGGTCTTTACAGACAAGGTCAGCTCCCAGACTGCTGCATTGGGCAACACAGTATGGGGAGGAGGTGAGCAGCCCTCCGTGGTGAAAGAACAGATTAAGGACTATTTAGAAAAGTTGGACATGCAGAAGTCCATGGGGCCAGATGCAGTGCATCCGAGGGTGCTGAGGGAGTTGTCTGATGTGATTGCAGAGCCATTGGCCATTATCTTTTAAACCTTGTGGCGACTGGGGGAGGTCCCAGATGATTGGGAAAAGGCAAATATAGTGCCCATCTTTAAAAAAAGAGAAGAAGGAGAATCCGGGGAACTACAGACTGGTCAACCTCACCTCAGTCCCTGGAAAAATCATGGAGCAGGTCCTCAAGGAATCCATTTTGAAGCACTTGGAGGAGAATTTTCCAAGGCTGATCTAGAGATAGAGTGTTAGTATCTCAAAAGAACACAAAGCTGAGTTTCATCAACCTGGTAGCAAAGCTGGCCGTGAATTTTTGCAAGCAACAATTCATACAACTAGAGCTCTTCATATTGTGTTGATTCACAAGTAGATTAGCCAAGGGAAAAAACCTCAAAACTCTAATATATGTTTGATTTACAGATGAAGTCAAGAGGTCTTTCTAACAACAATTTGTACAGTGTAAGAACCTCAACAAAGTTGCATAAGATGAAAGAGATCATTGAAGGAAAAGCATCAGGAAACACACAATAATTGAGAACATAAGAGAGGCTGTACTGGCTCAGACCAATGGTCCATCTAGCCCAGTATCCTGTCTCTGACATTTGCCAGTGTCAGGTGCTTCAGAGGCAATGAACAGAACAGGGCAATTTTGAGTGATCCAACCCCTGTCATCCAGACGCAGCTTCTGGTAGTTGGAGGTTTAGGGACACTCGGAGCATGGGGTTGTGTCCCTGACCATTTGGCTAATAGCCGTTGATGGACCTATCCTCCATGAATTTATCTAATTCTTTTTTTGAACACAGTTATACTTTTGGCATTCATGATATCCCATGGCAATGAGTTCCACAGGTTGACTTGTGTTGTGTGAAGAAGTGCTTCCTTAAATCTGCTATCTATTAATTTCATCAGCTGACCCCTAGATTTTGTCATGAGAATTAAATAAAAAACTTCCTTATTCACTTTCTCCACTCCATTCATGATTTTATAGACCTCTATCATTTCCCTCCTTACTTGTCTCTTTTTTTAAGATGAACTGTCCCCCTCTTTTTAATCTCTTCTCATATGGAAGCTGATCCATTCCTCTAATCTTTTTTTTTCCCGTTGCCCTTCTCTGTACCTTTTCCAATTCTAAGATATCTTTTTTGATATGTGGTGACCAGAATGCAGTACTCAAGATGTGGACATACCATGGATTTACATAGTGCCATTATAACAACAAGGAGTCTGGTGACACCTTAAAGACTAACAGATTTATTTGGGCATAAGCTTTCATGGATAAAACACCACTTCTTCATAATGACATTATGATATTTTCTGTTTTATTATCTATCCCTTTCCTAATGGTTCCTAACATTTTGTTAGCTTTTTTTTGATTGCCAGTGCACACTGAGCACACATTTTCAGAGAGCTATCTGCAATGACTCCAAGATCTCTTTCTTGAGTAGTAACAATTAAGTTAGACCTCATTTTGTATGTACAGTTGGGATTATTTTTCCCCATGTGCATTACTCTGTACCTATCAGCATTGAATTTCACCTGCTATTTTGTTGCCCAGTCACCAGTTTAGTGAGATCCCTTTGTAACTTTTTAGTCAGCTTTGGACTTAACTATCTTGAGTTATTTTGTTTCGACTGCAAATTTTGCACCTCACTGTTCACCCCCTTTTCCAGATCACTTATGAATATGTTGAACAGCACTGGTCCCAGTGTAGATCCTTGGGGGAACCCATTATTTATCTCTCTCCATTGTGAAAGTGGATCATTTTTTCCTACCCTTTGTTTCCTTTCTTTTTCCTATCCTTTTGATTTGTGATATAGTTGAAAACCCCATGGGCTCTGTTACTGAATGCAGTATCATTAGATATCACCTTTCTCCCTTAGTTCAGACGTCCATTCCAATGTGTTCATCCCAAGCTATATTTTTTCAGTGTTTTTACTTAGCAATTATTAACCCCTTCTTTTGACAGAAATACTGGAAAAAAAAATCTATAAACAGATACAAAGTCTTCAGCATGCTAAGTGATAAACTCCTCCAATGTAAAGTGATTGCACCAGGCAATATCACCATCATGGAGGTTATTTGGTAATATGTTATATGGAAAAAAGCAGGAAGTGACACAGACATCTTTGCTTTCCTTCCTTCAAGGTTTGGCATAATTTCAGAGCATGGAAGGCTTTAAAATCAGAAGAGTCCTGCCTCCACTGAGCTTTCTGAATTTGAGATTCCAAATACAATGAAACTAAGTTCAACTAAATTTTTGCCATGCAGAATGAATGCATCTGTGATGCTGGTAAACTAAGTGCCAGCTGTTGCCAAGGCCGTAGGCATTAGCTAAGAACTGAGAAACTCATAGTTGGAAACCAAACCAGCTCATCTGTATGTTAGTTTTGTATAAAATAAGTATTCATTTTATAAGAATGTATTTAGTGTTTAGACTCTATGAAATGCTTGTTAATTGCTGCCTGCATTAATCTCACTTGTAATGTCTGTATTCCATGCTATAAAGAAATATGTAAGTTTTACTTTATAACTTGGAAAATGTTTGCTCTGAACTTGTGAATCCAGGCACAGGAATCATCTCTCCCACCCATCCAGGAGGACTATCAAAAATGAAGTGGCCAATTATTAGACAAAAGCTTTGTTAATTGCCTCATCCACCCTTGGGGAAATACATGCAGTACACCTCGTCCCATTGCTTTGAATGTTGGAATAGGGAAATAAAATTAGTGGACATGAAGATTTCTCATCTCTTTACTGTTTGAAGGAAGTAAGGCAGAAATCCCCAGGGCCTAACCCTGTGTCTGCCCTAAAAGCATTTTGAATTGACAGATTACCACATCTGTCATCTTTAGGAACTATACATGGTAACTCATTTGTGCATATATATTTGTTTGCTTTAACCTGTAAATAATGCTCTTATTTCTTTTTCATAGTTAATAAACCTTTAGATAGTTTATTGCAGGGTTGGCTATAGGTTTTATCTTTAGTTTAAGAACTAGGGGACCAATTGATCTGGGCTAAGTGATGGTTTCTTGGCACTGGAAGCAACCCAAATGTTTTCTGATTTTTGGTTTGAGACCATTTATCACTAAGTACAGTTTGCCTGAGTGCCAGGTGGATTGGACAGTCTAAGGGGACTGAGTAGCAGCCGTGTTAGTCTGTATTTGCAAAAAGAAAAGGAGTACTTGTGGCACCTTAGAGACTAACAAATTTATTTGAGCATAAGCTTTTGTGAGCTACAGCTCACTTCATCGGATGCATCTTCTGATGAAGTGAGCTGTAGCTCACAAAAGCTTATGCTCAAATAAATTTGTTAGTCTCTAAGGTGACATAAGTAATCCTTTTCTTTCTAAGGGGACTGTCTGTGATTTCATGGTAAGACTGTAATAGTATTCCAGGAGTCCACATTTGTTAGCGGCTTGGTGAAATCTAATAATAGAACATTCCACCAGTTTGGATTTTCTGCCCTCCTTTTGACAGTCTGTGTATAATAATAATATTGTGCAAAATATAGAAGCAACCCTTTCTTTAGGTCTGCATAGATTCTAATAACATTACCTAAGAATACAAGAATGGCCATACTGGGTCAGACCAAAGGTCCACCCAGCCCAGTATCCTATCTACCAACAGTGGCCAATGCCAGGTGCCCCAAAGGGAGTGAACCTAACAGGTAATGATCAAGTGATCTCTCTTATGCCATCCATCTTTACCCTTTGACAAACGGAGGCTAGGGATACCATTCCTTACCCATCCTGGCTAATAGCCATTAATGGACTTAACCTCCATGAATTTATCCAGTTCTCTTTTAAATCCTGTTATAGTCCTAGCCTTCACAACCTCCTCAGGCAAGGAGTTCCACAGGTTGACTGTGCGCTGCATGAAGAAGAACTTCCTTTTATTTGTTTTAAACCTGCTGCCCATTAATTTCATTTGGTGGCCCCCTAGTTTTTATATTATGGAAACAAGTAAATAACTTTTCCTTATTCATTTTCTCCACCCCACTCATGATTTTATATACCTCTATCATATCCCCCCTTAGTCTCCTCTTTTCCAAGCTGAAAAGTCCTAGCCTCTTTAATCTCTCCTCATATGGGACCCATTCCAAACCCCTAATCATTTTAGTTTCTCTTCTCTGAACCTTTTCTAATTCCAGTATGTCTTTTTTGAAATGAGGGGACCACATCTGTACATAGTATTCAAGAAATGGGCATACCATAGATTTATATAAGGGCAATAAGATATCTCTGTCTTATTCTCTATCCCTTTTTTAATGATTCCTGACATCCCGTTTGCTTTTTTGACTGCCACTGCACAGTGTGTGGACATCTTCAGAGAACTATCCATGATGACTCCAAGATCTTTCTCCTGATTAGTTGTAGTTAAATTAGCCCCCATAATATTGTATGTATAGTTTGGGTTATTTTTTCCAATGTGCATTACTTTACATTTATCCACATTAAATTTCATTTGCCATTTTGTTGCCCAATCACTTAGTTTTGTGAGATCTTTTTGAAGTTCTTCACAGTCGGCTTTGGTGTCAACTATCTTGAGCAGATTAGTATCATCTGCAAACTTTGCCACCTCACTGTTTACCCCTTTCTCCAGATCATTTATGAATAAGTTAAATAGGATTGGTCCTAGGACTGACCCTTGGGGAACACCACTAGTTATACCTCTCCATTCTGAAAATTTACCATTTATTTCTACTCTTTGTTCCCTGTATTTTAACCAGTTCTCAATCCATGAAAGGATCTTCCCTCTTATCCCATGACAACTTAATTTACATAAGAGCCTGTGGTGAAGGACCTTTTCAAAGGCTTTCTGGAAATCTAAGTACGCTATGTCCATTGGATCCCCCTTGTCCACATGTTTGTTGACCCCCTGAGAGAACTCTAATAGATTAGTAAGACATGATCTCCCTTTACAGAAACCATGTTGACTTTTGCCCAATAATTTATATTCTTCTCTGTGTCCGACAATTTTATTCTTTACTTTTGTTTCAACTAATTTGCCCAGTACTGACATTAGACTTACCGATCTGTAATTGCCGGGATCACCTCTAGAGCCCTTTTTAAATATTGGCATTACATTAGCTATCTTCCAGTCATTGGGTACAGAAGCTGATTTAAAGAACAGGTTACAAACCATAGTTAATAGTTTCACAGTTTCACATTTGAGTTCTTTCAGAACTCTTGGGTGAATGCCATCTGGTCCCGGTGACTTGTTACTGTTAAATTTCTCAATTAATCCCAAAACCTCCTCTAGTGACACTTCAATCTGTGACAATTCCTCTGATTTGTCACCTACAAAAGATGGCTCAGGTCTGGGAATCTCCCTAACATCCTCAGCCTTGAAGACTGAAGCAAAGAATTCATTTAGTTTCTCTGCAATGATTTTATTGTTGTTAAGTGCTCCTTTTGTATCTCGATCGTCCAGGGGCCCCATTGGTTGCTTAGTAGGCTTCGTGCTTCTGATGTACTTAAAAAACATTTTGTTATTACCTTCTGAGGTTTTGGCTAGCTGCTCTTCAAACTCCTTTTTGGCTTTTCTTATTACATTTTTACACTTAATTTGTTAGTGTTTATGCTCCTTTTTATTTACCTCACTAGGATTTGACTTCCACTTTTTAAAAGATGCCTTTTTATCTCTCACTGCTTCTTGTACATGGTTGTTAAGCCACAGTGGCTCTTTTTTAGGTCTTTTACTGTGTTTTTTAATTTGGGGTATACATTTAAGTTGAGCCTCTATTATGGTGTTTTTGAAAAGTGTCCATGCAGTTTGCAGGGATTTCACTCTAGTCACTGTACCTTTTAATTTCTGTTTAACTAACCTCCTCATTTTTGCATAGTTCCCTTTTCTGAAATTAAATGCCACAGTGTTGGGGTGTTCTTCCCACCACAGGAATGCTAAATGTTAGTATATTATGATCACTATTTCCGAGCGGTCCTGTTATGGTTACCTCTTGGACTAAACCCTGCGCTCCACTCAGGACTAAATGGAGAGTTCCCTCTCCCCTTGTGGGTTCCATTTAAAGTATTGAGAAATTTTGTCTCTGCATTTTGTCCTGAGGTGACATGTACCCAGTCAGTATGTGGATAATTGAAATCTCCCACTATTATTGAGTTCATTATGTTGATAGCCTCTCTAATCTCCCTTAGCATTTCATCGTCACTATCACTGACCGGGTCAGGTGGTCAATAATAGATCCCACAGTTATATTCTTACTGGGGCATGGAATTACTATCCATAGAGATTCTATGGAACATGTGGATTCATTTAAGATGTTTATTTCATTCGATTCTACATTTTCTTTCACATATAATGCCACTTCCCCGACTCCTCCCTGCACAACCTGTTCTGTCCTTCCAATATATTTTGTACCCTGGAATGATTGTGTCCCATTGATTGTCCTCACTCCATCAGGTTTCTGTGATGCCTGTTATATCAATATCCTCCTTTAACACAAGGTACTCTAGTTCACCCATCTTATTGTTTAGACTTCTAGCATTTGTGTACAAGCACTTTAAAAACTTATCACTCTTTATTTGTCTGCTCTTTTCTGTTGTGTCAGATTCTTTTTTATGTACTGTTTCTCATTTGATCTGCCCATACTCCTGACTAAAACCTAAAGAATTTCTATCAATAGACTCTCCTTTAAGAGAAGTCTCTGTCCGATCCACATGCGCCTCTGCAGCAATTGGCTTTCCCCCATCTCTTAGTTTAAAAACTACTCTGCAACCTTTTTAATGTTAAGTGCCACCCGGCTGGATCCACTTTGGTTTAGGCGAAGCCCATCCTTCCTGTATAGGCTCCCCCTATCCCAAAAGTTTCCCCTAAAACAGGGTTCCACTTTTTGTAGGAAGTTTTCCCCAGCATACTTCTCTAGGACTTACCCGTTAAATTTGGCAGAATCTGGAGCTGCAGCCCTAAATAAGCCATTTTGCATCTTCTAGCTGATTGTTGTTTCTTTTTTTAGAATACTTCTAACCAGTAAGTATCAATGCTTGTCACATTTTTTCTTCATTTTTCTTTCTTAGTCCTGAGCTCATTAGCATAATCACCTAGTTTATACTTACCCTGTAACCCTTATTCAAGTGAATAATCCCTCTTGAGTCAATAGTCTATATGCACAAATAAGATCTACTTGGAAAAGTAAAGATTGAAGAATTGAGCTTGAGGAAAATGTACCCATAGTGAAAAGAAGAGAGTTTTCAGTGTCCGGCTGAGCTCATTTATACTGAACTTTAAATAGTGCACCTTCTTCTGTAGAAAAGTAGAGTGAAAGTCACAGGTTATTTCAATGCACTGAAATGTATAAATGGTATTTCTCATTATATTAAACTTTTGTTTATAGTGAAGCTTTTCTGAGTGAGAGAAAAACAACTCTCATTGTTTTAGAGCTGATATTTATTCTCTGTCTTTTCTACTTAGGGGAACAGTGTATATATTGCCACACTGTTTGTTTTCAGTGGAGAGCAAGAACAAGACATTTAAATATTTTAGGGAGAGAAATAGCTGCTGAATAGTCTTTACTTCTGTTTCACTGCATTAGAACTCAGCATGGACACCAGTCTGGCAATAGGACAAATGTAATGGCAAACACTAATATTTCCACCTCATTCAGGATCATGCTTTTGGCCACTGTTCTGCTGTCATTTGCTCACAGCATCACACCAATTTTCATTTATTTTAAATGAGAGAGCTGTCTGTTTTAAAGTACCTAATGCTGGTATTCTGTTGTCATACTACTTGCATGTATGTACGATTATATTAGATGTACATAAGGAAGGGGTGGGGTATACATCAGATGGAGTTTTTAGAAAAATGATTACTTTGTTGGACGGGGTATTTTATAATCCTATTTGCTTCTTCTAAATACAAAACTACAAAAGCTGTAACTTGGGGCCTGCCATTTACAGTCCCTTGTAGCTCCTTTGACATGCTTTACCATTGCAAATGTGGGGTCATATCTGGGTCTCTGTTATGTCAGTGTAAATTGAAAGTAACTCCATTTACTTCTGTTTGATTACTCTGGATTCATGTTGATGTAACTGAGATCAGCATCTGCCCCACCAGGCAATTCCCACCAGGAATTGATTATTATTCTGATTATAAAGTGATCTTTTATACTTGGGGAAGCAGTGTGGCCTAGTGGATAGGGCACTCTATAGGGAGTCAGGAGACCTATTCCACCTCTGCCACTGACTAGCTGGGTTCTAACCCCAGCTGTGAGACCTTGTGAAAGTTACTTCCCACGTCTGTCTCCGCCCCCTCCACCCTTAAACTCTCGTCTGTTTAGTCTGTATGCTCTTCAGTGCAGGGACTGCCTTTTACCTTTCTGTGTACAGTGCCAATCACAATGGGGTATCAAACTCAGTTGAAGCCTTACGACACTATTGTCATGCAAATAAAAAATAATTTTAGCAACTCTGTCATTAAATGGATTTAAAGCCAAGGATCATTCGGATAGCTCCATACATAAGCTGACATTTAATGTGATGGCCATTCTGGAAATTTTAAGTATGCTCCCATATGCTTCCAGGTGAATGTCCTGAGCAGTGGATGCTAGAGATTCTCACTCTCTCTAGCCCAATGAACATTTATTTGTTTATCCACAGCGGATATCCTTGTTTCACCAGGAGAGACTAAGAGAGCCCCACATCAGACTATACCATAGTCCAGTGATTAGGGATCCCCCCTGTAAGGTTAGAAACCCACATTCAAATCCCTTCTCCTCCTCAAGCAGAGGATGAAATTGAACTGGGCTCTCCTACATCCCAGTTGTGTTCCCAAACCACTGGGCTAAAGTTTATAAGGGACTTAGCCTCCTCCCACCCCACGAGCAGGCTGTTTTGTGTGGAGTGAGATGTGTACTGCCACTGTTCTCGCAAGAAATGGTTTAGACGATGCCTGACTCCAGGAGAGGAGTTCTGCCTGAGGGTCCAAAATGCAGCGAGGCACCTCTCACCAGCCTGGACTTAGGCACCTAACTCCTGGAGAGGGGGTGGGGCTCAAAACATCCCCTTTCTTCCTCATCTGCTATTGTCTAGTTTAAGCAGCTTGCTGCCTAGTGTGCTAGCTTCTGTGGCTTCCCATTCTTAGGTGCACCTATCTCTCCCCAGACATTGTATTGGGAGCTGGATGCCTAACTCAGCTCTGTGAATTCGCCTCCTGTATCTGTTGGTTTTCCTCCTGTATTTGTTCAGCAAGGAAGCAGTGCTTGAGAACATATGTGAATAACTACTGTTCAGGAAACTGTATCATCACCTTCTCTTGCCTAGTAATGGCATCTAGATCTAGTTGCTTATCAGACCTTCTGTTGCAGTCTTTTAGTAACAACATTTAGGCATAAGACTAGTTCCTTGGCAGGCTATTTGCATGGCCTTTGGAGATGCCCTACTGCTAGGTTTGTTGGCGTCTGTGCAAATGGAAATGAGTTTAATGTTAGGCAACAGCTGAGGACCTGATTTATCTTTATTTCATTCCTATGTTTTTCCCTGTTTGAGAATAAAATACAACACTGGTTTGAGGTTGGATTCCTAACCTGGGCCTTTCATCACAAGAAAAGAAAGGTTATACAAGAAAAGAACCCCAATAATTAGTCTTTTAATCAAGTGATCTCATTTAAGAAAGTTCCACTGTTTAATAGAATAAACCCAAAAAATTTTGTTTAGTGACAATTAAGGTTAAATCAGGACACACGCCATCCACCCCTAACCAGAAAAGCTTGCCTACAAAGCCATGACCAGCAGCTCCATAATATGATTAGGTCTGGTATATAAACCAAGCTGGTTCAGCCCTTCTTCAAATCTTTTAGGTACTTGTGTATATATGTAGCATATATCTAATGTGTATGACTTATGTCAAGGTTCCTTCCCCACTCTGAACTCTAGGGTACAGATGTGGGGACCTGCATGAAAACCTCCTAAGCTTACTTTTACCAGCTTAGGTTAAAACTTCCCCAAGGTACAAACTATTTTACCTTTTGCCCTTGGACTTCCACTGCCACCACCAAACGCCCGGGTTTATTTTTTAAGAAAGAGTTGTTTGGAAACATCTTTCCCCCCAAAATCCTCACCAAAACCTTGCACCCCCCTGCCTGGGGAAGGCTTGATAAAAATCCTCACCAATTTGCATAGGTGACCACAGACCCTTGGATCTTAAGAACAATGAAAAAAGCATTCAGTTTCTTACAAGAAGAATTTTAATATAAGAAAAGGTAAAAAGATTCACCTCTGTAAAATCAGGATGGTAAATACCTTACAGGGTAATTAGATTCAAAACATAGAGAATCCCTCTAGGAAAAACCTTAAGTTACAAAAAGACACAAAGACAGGAATATCCATTCTATTCAGCACAGCCTATTTTCTCATCCATTTAAAGAAATCATAATCTAACACATATCTAGCTAGATTACTTACTAAATTCTACGACTCCATTCCTGTTCTGTCCCCGGCAAAAGCATCACACAGACCCCTTGTTTCTCCCTTCCTCCAGCTTTGAAAGTATCTTGTCTCCTCATTGGTCATTGCGGTCAGATGCCAGTGAGGTTATCCTAGCTTCTTAACCCTTTACAGGTGAAAGGGTTTTTCCTCTGGCCAGGAGGGATTTTAAAAGTGTTTACTTCTCTTTATTTTTATGACAACCTATATGAACATCTGCCTGTCAAGGCTATTTTTCTGTGAAGTGGGAAAAAGCTGCATAAACCATGCATGGTTTGATTCACAAAGGCATTTGCAAACTAAAGCCTGCATTTTCAAATTTGATTTACTCTTCAATTGCTTCTTTTGCCCTCACAACCCCATCTTCTTACCTTAGATTATTATCCTACTCAACTCTTGTATAGTGCTTTTCATCAGTAGCTCTCAAAGGGCTTTACAAAGCAGGGTCAGTATCATTTCCCTTATATTACAATTTGGGAAACTGAGGCACAAAGAGGTGACGTGATTTGCCCAAGGTCACCAGTCAGGCCAATGGCAGAGCCAGGAACAGAACTGAAACCTTCTGACTTCCATTCCAGTGCTCGATGATCCCCCAAGGCCACGCTGCATTTCCTTCAGGTGTAAAGGCACATTAACCAATCAAACCATGAGTTTAGGGCCTTCAGCTGTGGAGGGTGATGTTTTGTAAGGCTAAGAGCAGTGAAGGGAGTAGGGCAGGCCCATTCATTGAGGTGTGCATGGCTGACCAAAGAGGAACAGTATGTTGGGTGCTGCAGAGAGGGCTGAGGCAGTCCTGATGGATGAAAACCAGCTATAAAAGGCAAGGGGGTAATGGCCAAGGAAGGGGATGATGAACCTGCTATAGAGATGCAGCTCTGTGAAAGTAAAGGGTTGCAATACAGTGATGCTGCAGCTCTTTGATATGTGGATTATTCCCAGTGCACGCAGTATGGCACTCAGCATCACACTGACAGTAGAATATCAAGAATAGAGATCATAGCTGTAAAATGTTAATGCCTATAGGCACTTGCTGAGTAGAGCCAATCCTGATGAGGGAAGCATTTTTGCCTGCACCCTCTTTCCTCCTACAGTTGGGATGCCCCTGCCACAGGTTTTTATCATCTTTCTATAGGGGCTGAGATTTGTTAATGCATTGAACCTGAAGCCCAAGGCTTGGTTTTAGGAAGTACAACTGATGTGACCATTTTGTAAAACCTTTAGTGTGGAGCCCAGAGGGGATATGAACCAAGGGAAAGACTAGCATAAGATTTTGCCATGGGATCTGTTGCTGGGATGCGTGGGAAAGTTAAAAGATTTCAAAGTGGGGATTCACTGTAGATATTGATTCAATGGAAAGTTGGGCCATGGCTGCTAGAGTTTTCTCGCCTTTCACTGTTGCTGAACTATTTTTTTTTCTTTTCCTGTTCCAAATGACCTTTCAGACAGTAACTGAAGAACCAAACAACTAGCCACTAAGGGATGCTCAACAGATTTCACGGTTTTCCTCAAGATTCTCCATGTTGCTTCTAGTGTTGTCTGCATATCAGTTGTAAGATCTATGGACAACATTTTCAAACTCAGGTGCTTAAAGTACTTAAGCATCCAGTTAAAGGTGACCTGACTTCCAGAGTTGTTGCATACCTCCAGATCTCACTAAAGTCAATGGGAGCTATGGGTGTTCAATCCACACCTAGCTATAGGCACCTATTAAGTAAGAATCTTCAGTCAAGGCTTCCCATTAATACTTTGTATAACCAACACCTACACTATATAGCTCTCTATTCCTCGGTAGTGCCTGGTCCACATAGAGTTTTATGAGTCTGCTCCAATATTTGAGCAAACCAAAATTGGTCTTTTAGCTCAGGCAATAGAAGCTCATGGTTTTAGAGGGAGACATCCCTGAATTCAATACCTGCTGCTGACAACCTATCCAGGGGTATTGCGTTACATTTGTATTTCTATTTTTATACTCCTTTTTATAGCTAAGGAAACTGAGGCACAGATGAAGTGCCTGCCCACAAGGGGGCGTGTGAAGTTATATAACATTCCTAGCTGGTGTATTGTTTCATTGAGAAGATGGCTCTTTTTTATGTTTATGTTTATTTATGGAGTGAAAATCTTCTAAAGCCTGATTTAAAGCTGAAAGAAGATAGTAATACCCAATATACTGTATAACAGTGAAAAAAGATTGCTTCTAAGAGATACCTTCTAATAAAATTGAGATCTACTACTGTTTAGAAATGAGTGGGTCTAAGTATTTGACCTGACCATGACAAAGTCTGTTTAGAGTGTCTGAAGTCTAACAGACTTCATACTAAACTACTTAACTAATTTTCTGTGAATATAAATGTCTGTGTGTGTGTGTGTGTATACACACAGATGCACAAAGACACACCTACATATACACACACCCACACCCACACACACAAAGGGAAAGAGAATCAGTCAGAAAATAAATTTCTGGAGCTCTTACAAATTGCAGGCATTTCTTCCTTGAGAGAAGCTGAGAAATTATTAGAAAAATGTGTTTATTATCTCTCATAGCAAGGAACATTACTGCATATGTGAGACGGCTAGAAAGGGTAGATTTTTAGAAAACCTGTATATTGGTGTAGGTTTTGGGAAACGTTCTATGATCTACAGTGTGTTTTTCTTTTTTTTTTCCTAACCAAGGAAAATTTATGTAAAACATTTCTTTTTAATCATTTATTCATCTGTCTCAGATTGCAGGAGACTGATGCCAGGACAATTTTCTCCAGCAGATAACCCCTTCACCTCTGAATTCTTTGCTATCTCATACAGACCTATCTCCAAGAAGTGAAGCAGTTTAACATACTAATTCAAGATCAATTCTACCCCCCATGAGAAAAAACACTTTGGACTGTTACACTGCCAGTATTTTCCCACTTAGGAAGGTGCCCATAGGGAACCAGGAGAAATCTGAGGGCTTTAAAAAACATTTAACATGTTTTACAAAAAAAAAAATAGTAACTGTTTCACCATTCAAAGATGCCCCAATTTTAAGCTTCTCAGACAAGATTTTCAAAACTGACTAATGATTTTGGGTGCATCAATTTCTGGGTGCCTAACTTGAGATACCTTAAAGGGACATGAAATAAGGAAGGGCAGCCTGCCTAGCTGTTTCTCCTAGAAATATTTCCTAATATACTACAGAGTTCATGATCGAGTTAACTCTGTTACAAAGAGTATGAAGGGGTGGAGCTGCCATATTTGGCATCAAGAAGGAATTTTCCCCGGGATCAGATTGGCAGAGACCTTGAATTTTTTTTGCCTTACTCTGCAGCATGGGGCAAGGGGTCACTTGCAGATTTAAATAGCGTAAACAGTGGATTCTCTGTAACTTGAAGTCTTTAAACCATGATTTGGGGACTTCAGTAACTCAGCCAGAGGTTAGGGGTCTATTACAGGAGTGGGTGGGCGAGGTTCTGTGGCTTATAACATGCAGAAAGTCAGACTAGACAATCCTGATGGTTCCTTCTAGCCATAAAGTTTTTGAGTCTATGAGCCATGGTCATCCATCCCTTACTTCCTGTGTAACTTGTGAGGTTCCCTCCACACCCCCATTCTGTTGTGATACAGCTAAATAAAGCAGCAAGTTCCCTGCCTGCAGTCATGTGAATAGAGTTTTTGTTGTTGTTGTTGCACTGAGCAGTTCCTCTACAAAACCAAAGACATCTGAGCCCCAAACATGCAAATTAAGGCAACATTTATATTACCTAAAAGGACCTCAACTGTACAAATAAAGGCAGTTCCTTAAATGAAACCTACTTCATACTGCATAGCTGCTCTAGCCAAATCTACTCCAGGTTATATGCTCCTTGTCTGGGAATACGGGATATGGGACTTCTGAAGCAAAGTTGAATGTTTGGTGCACTATATTTGACTTTATTAAAGTACAGGGCCACATTCAGACCTGGTTCAACTCTAATGGAAGCCTCTGGTCAATTTTATGGTGTGTCATAAATGGTGATCCAGGTTACATGGTGGGTATGAATTGTCAGAAAATGGATGTAAGAGGACTACTTCCATTTTCTGACCAACTTCCATGCAATCATTACAACACCATTACAATTCCCTCTGAGTTTTTGTGTTTATCCATTGCTCTGAAAATGTAAAGAGCTACAGGTGTGTAAGTGCTAATAATATTATTAACTGTTGAAGTGTTTTATACAGTAGCTGTGCAGGTATTGGTGATCTCTGAAACGGCTGTGTCACTCATTTCTTATTTCAAGTGACAGTTCTATTTTTTACAGAGTCATCTCCCATGATTTGCAAGGGCATTAAACCCATGACGGAAAATCTTTGAGACTGATCCATTGTGGTAGATCAGGATGCAGTTTATTACAGTTTTAGGTCCTAATTCTGCAAGTGAGAGCTTATGGATGGACACTGTTGGCAGGATTGGGACCTAATTTGGTATAGAAATTTATACCTCATTCCTGTGAACATTTATGCATCTGCTTAAATTTAATCCCCCCATTAAATTCAATAGAACTACTCAGGTATTTAAAGTTAAGCATGTATATAAGTGTTTCCAGGATCAGGGCCTTACCTAAAAACCATATCACAAAATGCTTTACAGCAGTGGTTCTCCATCTCAACCTTCTCTGTACTAGGACATCCCTGGGATCCCTTCCCATTTAGCAACATGGGAAGGGTATGTTGGTCACACCCTCTCTCCCCAGGTTGAAGAACGTCATAAAGTAGAGGCTCATACACTAAGCTTCAGAGGTCCCAGGTTTGAACTCACGGCTGAAAACTGGGATCTCTGTGATACATTAGCAAGGAAAAAGAATATTTTCAGATGAGATCTGAAAGTAGATGGAGGCTACATGACCTATCCCAACACAGATATGTTTTCATAATGAAAAAAGCCTCTCCTGAAGGACACATTTTAAAATATGGTCTCTCTATTTGGGAGCAAATCAAGAGACTTTGGTGCTTGTTGATGGCATAAAGTCTCTTTCCTTTCCGCTATAATCTTCCTGATACATTCTACAGCAGAGCAAGTACTGGAAAAAATGTCCAGAAATATTTGTTCATATTTGTAAATTAAATTATTTAGGCCAAATTCAAAGCTTATTTTGGGTTGGCTTTCCATAGTCATGAATGAGATTATACTTTACTAATGCAAATGTTCCCAGGAAGCAGTTTTTAAATTATTTTTCAAGAGCATTCTCAATAAAAAAAAAAGAGTAAGAGTTATGCTTCTTCAGCCAGGAAACAGACAAAATACCATTTGACCTATCTGATCAGTCACAATTAATGACACTGCCCATATTTCAGAGAGGCAAATTCATCCCAAATTTCATCAGATCTTTTCAAATTAGAAAGGCAGGTGAGAAAAAAATGATCTCTTCACAAAACATCACAAATTGGAACCAAGGTAAAGAAGTAAAAGGCATACTGCTGCCAAAGATAAATCATACTGGAGGAAAACATCAAACTCTATTACACTACTTGGATGTTTATAGGAAGGTTGATATTGGATTCTAGTTTCAAGTAAAATCTGTAAATCTGTTTTTTTTTTCTGTTGCTGCTTTTTATTAAATATATATTGTAAACTGGACAGAAAGTGAAATACACAAAAGTTTTATCCAGGTGCTGAGCCATCACTGTGAGCAACTGTTACAAAGACCTCTACCTTTTTTCTTTTTAAACATTTATGTTTCTAAAAGCTAATTAGTCAAAAAAAAATTCTTTTTTCCTGGAAGAAATTTTGAATGAAAATCTTTGTTTTAATATTAAAAACCAAAATGAAACTATATTTTAAAGCAAACCTAAATTAATGTTTTTGTTTCAGATCAATATTTCAATGAAATTATCAATTAATTTTGTTTTCTCAGAATCACATTTGAAGTCAAATGCTTTTTAACTTTGTTTGAAATGTTTATTCTAAATGAAAATTTTAATTTAGGAATTTCCCACAGGAAAACAATGTTTTGATTAGATTTGGCATTTTTGATGAAACTGTATTTTTCTGCAGGAAAACTTTCTACATGAAATTTTTTGACCAGCTCTAGTGGTAAAATCTTAGATTTTAGAATTATTGTGATGAAGACCATGAAGTTTAAAATGACAGCATAGTCCTAAACTTTGATCCAAATATTAGTGATTATTTTACACCTACAATGCATATGCTAAAAGTACCATTGAAAAACATATCCTTTTGATGAGATAATCAAGCTCTTTTTTGTTTGGCTGGAGTTCATATTACACTCTGCATGATCAGGAGAGACTTTTGAGCTAAAGAGTAAGAATAAGAAGTAGCAGTAAGGGAATGAATGAGTTGAATTATCCTAAAATTTAGTAGGAACAAATCAAATGTCAGGTTCCTTTTGTACATCTTTGAGACTAATAAATTACTGAAATATACACAGTAAAAGGACTGCAAGTGAGTAATTGCAGCTCATGGACTATCAAAGGCAAATTAAAATACAAAAACGACCATAAAAGGTCATTGTTGGTGAGTAACAGTTGAGTTATGACAATCCCTGAGACATCATTACTTCTTTTTGAACTCTCATTTGTCAGCATATCTAATTTGGTGGGGTTATTGTATTATTGTTTTTAAAGATCAGTTTTATGAATAATTTGTAAACCTATTTTGCACTGAGTTCAGGGCTAAGAGCCAGGGATGCATAAATTATTTTAATCCTGGCTCTGTCGTTGATTTGCTGTGTGGCCTTGCGTAAGTCACTTAGGTCTATGACCCACTGGTAATCCATGGGGAATTTACTAATGGTTTACAGAGACCTGGCTCCTCATACATGCCTGACTCTTCGACCTTGTTTCCAATTTCTTCTACAGGGGGCAGGACTCCATTCATTTACTTCTTCCATTCTTGTCTCCATTCATTTAAGGAAAAAACACACATAATTTAGAGGTGCGACAGCTAGTGTATGTGTGTTTGATTTTTAGATTATAGTTTACTTATTTAGGGCCATCAGAAGAAATTAATTTTAAGGGGAACTTGAATGAAGGGAGGGTGTTGGATAGGGGAACTGTAGTGGGGGTGAGGAAAACATTCCAATATGGGGGAATATGAATAAAGACAGTCGGGGGAGATTTGAATGACTGGCACGCTGAGGGCTGGCACTGTTGACTGAGGGTGTAATGGAAGGATGTGAGGTGAGATTTAGGCAGGGCTTTGAAAGCCAAGATTTTCACAAGTGGGTAGTGATTTTGGGGTAACAGATCTGAAACAACTTGAAGGGCCCTGATTTTTCTGAAAGTCCTGAGCACTGGCATCAAAGCCTCTTCAAGCTATTTCAAGTTGGGCATTTAAAATTGGAGGCACCCAAAAATCATTAGTGAAAAATCTTGGCCTCTAACTAAAAGATGCATAAGTCTTTCCTCTGGTGCTCTTTCACATGTCTGAATGTGAGTTGAAATCTTGGCTCATTGAATTAAATTATAATTTGCCCTCTTGAGTTTAATTTCTTGAGAGAGAGAGAGAGAGAGAGAGAGAGGTGTCCTTCTACAGGAAAATTTGAAGGGTGTACAAGTCTGAGGGTGTAAATATTTGCTTTCTGGTTTGCTGGTTTTTTTTGTTGCATATGCTTGATATTGAAAATCTTATCAGTAGCTAAGAGCTGGAGTAGCTACCATCCCACATTCCCCAAACGTATCCAGATGGTTTGAGGACTGAGTGGTGGAAAAACTCATTCTTTAATCAAGCAAAACAATCCACACCTTTATTGTACCATTTGTTTAATAGGCTGACAAGGTATGTGTAACATCCTTAAATATCAGTATTTAGGCAGCTGTTTAATTAAATTTTCAAGGCTACATTTTGGTGGGGGTAATTCATTTAAAATGAACAACAAAACATAAGCTATTCCCCCCCCCCCCGTCTTTTTCTCTTAGCAGATAATAGTCTGTTATCAGTTGCTTCTGGCTCAGGGCAAATAAGAGTGACAAGCTTTAAAATAAGCTATTTGATCTTTTCCCCCTTCCCTTTCTTCCAAATCTGATTGAAATTAATTTAGGTGTTGTATAGCAGCATTGAGAGAGAGAGAGAGAGAGAGAGAGAGAGAGAGATATTTCTGAGCTCTTTTTTGTCTCTCAGTTGTAAACTGAGTCTGTACAACAGATCACCCTTATTATAATGTGGATAATTTTGCCAAATAGATTGCATCACGGGATAAACCAACTTTACCCTGCAGGGAGGTATTAATTCTTGAAGCTTGCAATCATCTATGACTAAAGGCTCTTCTTTATTTGTTATTTTTTCTGAAACTATTCCTATAGGCTCAGTTCTGTCCTAACTCTGGGCTTGTAAATTTTCATCTCAATTTTTCAAGGGTGCCAAAATTAAAAAAACCCTCCTGTTAATCAGAAAAAAATGACATATGCTTATTGGGTCTGATAAGTATTAGCTATTTATATTACACCTAGAGGCTTCTACCAGGATTGGGGCCCCCATAAAATTGAATCAGCCCTTCTCCCCATGTTTGACTGCCTTTTGAGGTTCCTCTCTCTTACCTCTTCAGCCCACACCCTACATGCTCTTTATCTACAGCAACAGCTACTTCCACTTCCCTTGTATCTGGGTGAGGTAATGCACCACCTGCCTCAGTGAGTCAGGAGAGCCCATTCAACTCCTTTCTAGCTGGATAAACACATGAAAAGAAGATAGGCAAAATAAAAAATAACCAACCAAAGGAAAGTTTTGCCTTCAGCTTATGTATCAAGTATGGACAGTGTATGTCTGTTTCATATGTATTTATGCACAAATGTTAGAGACACTGTCCAGTCAAATATAAGCTTGCTGTAAGGGAGGCAGTTCTGCTAAAGTTGATATGATTGGCACAAGGGCCAACTTTGATCCTTTGTTTCTAATACAGCATAAACTACTTGAGGCAGAGAATGCATTTCCCCCTATATGTTCTATGGCTTTGAGCACATTATCATTAACAAATAAATAATAATAATAATCAACAGACAGAAGAGCTAGATTCATCCCAGGAGTAACTGCGTTGATTTCAATAGAGTTTCACCAGAGATGGCACTGGGCTAATTCATCACAGCATTTTAAAATTGTTTAAAACTTCCTAACAGAAATTCTGCTTGCATGGTAAACATACAATAACAACGAACAAGGAATTCTTTCTTTGCCATTGTGATACTTCTGTGGTAATATTCCAGATAAAATTAGCTCCTATTGGTAGCAGTGGCTTATCAAACAAGCAATTAATCTTATCTGAATTTCACGAATACCTCAAATGGTAGCTTGTGACTTTGATTACTAAGAGAGCAGCCCTAATCAGATTCCTTTCCTTAAAACAGTGGTTCATTCAAATCCCTCACTCTGAGAGATCAAAGCTGTTTCTTTCTCTCTATCTGCAGGGAAGCTCATTAGAATGAGGTTGTCAGGGTTATAATCATGCAACAGTTTTACTTCTGGGTTATAATGCTTTTCCTTTCTTATCAGTCTGTGAGGTCCAAAGTGAGAAGAACAAAGTAGGTATCACTGACACAGGGTACATTTAATACACTTGGTAATCACTGTGGTTTACTACATACATTGTTCAATGGCTTCATAGCTGACGCTATTTTGTGAATATGTCTTAATTTTACAAAGCATTAGGAAGCTTTTTGCCTTTCACTTTAAAATTTTAAAGTTGGTGGATTTGTAAATAAGATGCTTTCAGTTTAAATCCTCGTTTGTTCGTTTAATTAAATCATTAAATTGAATGTACCTTGTGGGTTGCAAGCTGAATAGGTTTCAAAATTAATTTCTTATTTAGCTCTTTTTATTTTAGAAAACTATATGACAATTTCTCTGTTGTGGATCACAAAGGCAGCTTGTTGAATGGTTTAGACCACATATCTAGGAGCTAGGAACTCTTAAATTCTAATCCTAGTATTGCTACTGACATGCTGTATAATCTTGGACAGATCACATTAACCTTTCTGGGTCTTTGTTCTGCAAGACAAAAAACCTCAAAGATGGATTTCAACCTTCTACTCACTACCACCCCCCAAAAATTCAGAGTGCTTATTTTCAAAGTTTTGTTTTAGGGCCATCTCTTATTATAATACCTTCAGACATGAGTATTATTAGTAAGTTGATGTTTGAACAGAATATTGAACATATAAAACAGTATATAAGATTTTATTCTGCACTCAGATCTCTCTACTTTCTTGTATTCGGAGCCTTTTTGAGGCAGGATCCACCATATGGATCTCATTCCAGGATTGGGATCAAAATGAGAAGTAGTATTTTGTGTTACAAAGCAGATATTATGAATGGTTGCATGAACTATAAATTACTACAGATTTACTACTTTGTTTTAAGTTCTTCTGACTAGTAACTCCTTTCCTGCATTTATTGCCATTTAATTTTAATATATGCTGAATTATTTTAAAACCACAGTTCATGATCTTCTAGCCTCAAGACTGGTCTTCTCAGCTTTCTAATAGAATAATTATATTCTAGGTGAATAAAATGGATGGAAGACATTGGAAGGGAACTAAGAAGAAACCGTTCTTAGATGTGTCTCTTTCTTCATGGGCTACACACCCAGGGTGAAACCCTGAACCCATTGTAGTCAATGGCAGAACTCTGAGATCAGGATTTCACTCCTAGTGTTCGTGTTTCTCAAATCTACAAAACACAAAAGGAAGTCACTTCTAGATTGCTTAAAACCAGTAAGCAGTAACCATTTTCCCATGCTCGTAAAGATCATCACCAAACCTAACATCCTCCCAATTGTTCAGCTATCTTAGTGTTCACATTGATGCCATCCAGCTGCCTTTTAGCTTGCTCACCAGTGGGTGCCTTGCTGCTCATGTAGCCTTCTTTGAAGTCTGAGCTCAGGATCCTTCTCTCAAAAGGACTCCAGTGTTGAATTCCCAACTCCAGAACCTTCTTATTCATGTTGTCTGGAAAAGCAAACTTGATTTGGCTCACAGTGGAAAATAAAGAGATTCCCGCCCTCCCCCCAAAAAGGATAAAAGTTTAGGATTCATAGGTAAATGAACCACTGAATAGTACTGCTAGGTAGGCTCTAATTTTTGATATTTCAAGATGAAGACCTTACGTATTAGAATTTCAGCCAGCTAATGCCAGCCTTGCCTTTCACAGATTCCCAGCAAGATGGATGTCTCTCAAGAATCAGAATGTCTCTTCTCTCCTGTGCCATCCCAGAGACTGTAAATATTAGTTCACTAAGTGTAAAGCCAACATTTTCAAACTTGGGTACTTAAATGAAGGCACAAGAGAAGTGGCCTGATTTTCAGAGATGATAGACATGATGCATATCTGACTGGACTCAATGGAAGATGTGGGTGCTTAACACTTCTCAAAAGCAGGCCACTGAAAGTGTTGGCCTAAAACTTCCATTTTAATGATTCCTCTTTGAAAAAGAGCTTTGTTCACCAGAAGGAGTTAGACTGCACAATTTAGGCACTTCCTGCCCTACATAGGAGTGGTAAAGAGCTGCTTGCTACAGGAGGCCACCAGCCATCATCTAGCTCTTTACGCAGGAAAACTGAACAGGCTGCACTCTCGTATAATGTAATGCACCTGCTCTCCCTGGTGTACCTGCTCTTCTCTGAGGACCTGTATGGAAGAAGGGTATGATCCTGCCTCTTCAATGCATCTCCCTGCTCCATTTTGGGAGATATATACCCCCAGAGCATACAGAGAGAGGATTTCAAAGTGCAGAGAGTGATATTTTCTAGCAGTTGTACAAGATATGCAAAGGGCGTAAGGGCTGGGGGAGAGGGCTTGAGTCCTCACATCTGTGCCAGGGTCAGGGTTAATCTGGGATAGGATGCTTAGGGACTAGAGACTTCAGCTTTTGCAATTTCCAGCAAATTTCAATTCATTCTTTATTACTGGCCAGTGCTATTTTCTGAAGTTGATTCTGCCTACATGCCCAGTACTGAAAATGTGTCCATACTTCTTTATAATGCAACTAAAACCGTTTGGCCAGTTGGACTGCCTGATTGGCTGAACATTCTGATATTTCACATTGGAAAAGAAATGTCACTTCATGAAATGGAACTTCCAACAGACTGTTCCATTGCCACTGTTGCAGGGGAAAGTTTCTCTACTTTCCTTTTATTTAAAATAGAATTAATTATTATCTTTAAAAAACCCTACACTCTTGGCCATATATTAATAGTGGCTCCTAATATCTTTTCACATAAGAATGTTTTCTTGCTCTCAATTTGGATGAAGCAGAAATTGGCTTTAATTTGTGATCCGTGAGTCTCATCCAGATGGTTCATATCATGTCACTCTGATATTCATGGTTAATGGTTAATATATTTAACTTATATTACACTCTCATCACTTTTATCTTTTCACATGTAAATTAAAAAGTGCTGCTCAAAGGCAGGTTAGGAACCTCATACTCATTGTACAGAAGGGGAAACTGAAGCACTGAGTTTAATGCACCAAAACGGCCATTAATATGTGATCTCCAGAACAAATGACAAGATTAAACCAATATAAACTTATCTACTCGTGTCACAAATATGACTCTATTGCACATTCAATGGAAAATTTTTAACTAGCCCTCCAAATCATAGGTTGAAATCTGGCCCAGCTGAAATCAATGGGAGTTTTGACATTGACTTAAATGGGGCCAGGATTTCACCCACAGTCTTTTGATTTATTGACTTTCTATTCAGCTGAACAAATTTTAAGTCACTGCATATATTGAACTATAAAACAGTCTGAATAAATTTGGTACAATTGAGCAGTGGCTTTTATTTATTGTATTTACCTATAGCATCTAGCACAATGGTTGTGGTCTTTAGGTGGTATTACAATATTAATCTTAAATATTAAGAATAACAATATCACAAAATTAAAGACTTTCCTAAATTTTCCAGAGTTTGATTGAATCAGTGTTCTCCAGAATGCTACCTGGCAATCATTAGAACCAGAAAGCAATAGAAATTGAAAATATATACACTCTTTTTTAACATAAATTCATATTAAATATGATCAATGAAGGTGATGCAGTAATGTAGTCCTAACTCAGAGAAATTAACATTGACGCTAAGGGTACAGCTACAGCTACACTGCATGCTTCTTTCAGAGGCGTGTAGTGTGCATATCAGCATAGCCCTCTTTCCCCCTTCTCCCCCATGTATGAGTATAAATGGGCATATAAATAGTATCATAGCTGGTAAGACCTTAGATGAGTAAAGACACACCCGAAGGGTGTGGGCACATACCTGAGTACATGCCCTGTGTAGCTCTCTGTTCACCTATCTCCAGCAGCAGGGAAAGGCTCTGGCAGGGAGAGCTGCTGAAACCTTTCCCTGCTGCCTCCCCTCTGGAGGAGTCTTTCACTGCCATGTATACCTATACGCTGCAACGTGGACCCAGCCTACTTTTCACTGTGGCATGTAGCTACACATATGCTGCACACCACCAACACTGGTGTAGACGTATATAGGTAAGCCCTGGGGCCTGAAGCCCTAGAATAGAGAGCTCAGTATGAACACCTGTTGGTGAACAGGGAGAAGAGCAGCCCAGAGCTGATTCAGAACTCCAGGTGAACAGGGGCTCTATAAGGGGAAGAAATTCTCTTCCAGCATCTGTTGGTGAGCAAGGAGAACTGAATGGGCCAGTCCTCATTTGCATTTCTGTTATGTGATAATTTGGGGCATTTGAGTTGAAATTCTGTTGTTGTTATTGTTAAATTCTGTTTGGGAGTAATAAAACACTCTTATCCCCATTGGAAATATAAGGACAAGAGAACTACACCAAATGTGCCTGGGTAACGGCTCATCCTGGCTAAACATTCAGTCTTTCACCAACAGGCTAAAGAGAGGGGAAAATTGTACCCACCTTGCAATGGGAGTGTATTCCAGGTGGTGAGGACTGTGCTCTGGGTCTGATGTGCTTTTCATTCCTTTATGAACTCTTTCACAAATGAGCTGGTTTTGCAAAGAGGTGACTTTGATAGCAGAGATATCAGTGCAGAGGTGACCATGCAGAGATAGCATTGAGACAGCAGACAGATGGCTGGGCATCCCAAGGCAAGAGGGAGATGGCTTTCACTGAAGCTGAAGAGAGAAGCAGCATAGATGAGAAGCTCTGGTAAGAGCACCCCTATCCAGTAAGCAATATCAGTGATCACTGAAGCTAGACCCCCCTCCTCAGAATACTTCTCTTAGGGGCTGGGGGCAGACCTGCCTGAAGTCTGGACTCTGCTAACCCTGGAACAAACAGTGAGTGTGGATACAATAAAGAAGGAGAAGTAGTTTTCACAGGAACAAATTACATTGCTGGATGCTCATAACTATGGGTGGAGAACTGAGTTTAAGACTATGGCCTGGACATCCCTAGGGGTGGCGAATCTTGCTTAATAGCTTTTGTTTTATTATTATTGGTATACCCAAATTTAGTCTTGGCTCCCCTTCCCCCCCTTAATAAAGTTATCCTTGTTTTAGACCCCCAGACTCCGTGCTTGTGAGTGGGGAAGTATTGCCCATTAAAGTCATCCCAAGGGATATTTAATATTTCCAGGTTTCTGGGTGGTGGCTTGAGCTGGTGGTTTTTGTTAGTTGTTGTAAGGAACCTCTAGATATTTGAACCTGGCCCTTTTTTTCTGCAACAACACCTGACTGAAGCATCGCACATATGATGGGAACTGAGTGGAGTTTCAAGAGAGTGGAATATTCAGGTCCACATAATCCTGAGGTATAATCAGTATTCTGTCTAGAGTCTGTGGGCCAAATCTCATGGTCCATTCCAGCTGCCTTGCACAGCTTAGTATATTTGTGGCTTGTTGGATTGAGATTCACATACTTAGCAGATGGGTCTAACAAATCTTTATAAAGGCAAAACACTCAGCAAATAGTGATGAAATACTCACAAGTGAGAAAAGAAAAGAGTACTTGTAGCACCTTAGAGACTAACAAATTTATTTGAGCATAAGCTTTCATGAGCTACAGCTCACTTCATCGGATGCATAAATGCATCCGATGAAGGGAACTGTAGCTCACGAAAGCTTATGCTCAAATAAATTTGTTAGTCTCTAAGGTGCCACAAGTACTCCTTTTCTTTTTGCGAATACAGACTAACACGGCTGCTACTCTGAAACCTGTCACAAGTGAGAAGTTCATCAAGATGATCTTATCGCAGTCACCGCCAGCACTGGGCAATACAGCTTCATCCTCCCTTTGTTACACAAACTTATTTATAACTTTTTGTTTGTGCATATGTATTTATCTTTCATTTCCATATTAACTCTCCTCTACCATCATTCAGTTTTAGTGTTCAAAGGGTCTTTTCTAGCTTTTTAGTTATTTTATCTTTTCTTGTTCTCACAAACATGATTACTTTGCAATTTCTGACACATGTGTAACATGAAAAATGATTACTCTGAAATTTCTTACTCAGACACAGTTCTACTAATGCTTACGCTGTTAAACATTATCAAAACAGACTCTTAAAATCCACAGCAGGCTTCTATCGGGCCTAAATATTCCTTCGCTCCCAACACTGCTTATGTTAAAATGCACAGTAAACGAGCTGGCACATAAGATCTGTTTTCTGAATGCATGCAGACTGGTTTGTTGAATGTTATTTTAACAATATCCTTTAAGAAACAGATACTGGACTTACTTTAAAAATTCTGATTTCGTACTTTATACTGCTGCCCTGCACCATCATATCTGAGTACCTTCTATGTCAAAAAATGGCAATAGAGAAGTCCCTAGTAGTTTTCAGAGTGTCTTTCTGCTTTTCTCATATTGAGTTATAGCAATCTCTGCTTTTTAGGAGGTGGTGTTGTGAATGTCATCTTGGTTATGGTGGAAAAACTTTATCAAAGAGAAAAGTTTTGTAGCATTTCCTAAAGGTGGCCAGGCTCTGGATTCATCATATTTCCTCTGGGAGTTCATTCTAGAGTCAGATCCTTTTGACTGAGAATGCTTTGTCTCTGACTATCAGGCACTTTATTCTAGGCTTTGTGATCTGAATTGTTTTAGAGGAGCATAGTCTTGATAATTGTTAGCTGGAGATGCAGTCTCTAAGGTAGCTGAGATTTGATCCATCTTTTGTTCTGAAGATTTAGACCAAAAATTTAAATTGGCAGCAGCACTGAATTAAGAGCCAGAAGAGGAACTGGAGCTTGGTCGTGATGTACTAATGGTGGTCTAACCTCTGGAGTGGTTACAACTACAGTAGTAACTGAAATGCAGAATACCAGTTCGAGAAATGATTGGATTAGTGAGTTGACACAGACTATAACCTAGCCAAAGAACTGTTTAAGGTTGAGAGCAAACATCACTAATTTTAAAAATAAAAATTCCAAAATAAATGATAAAATAAAATTAAAAAATCCTCTTAAAAAAGACAGGAAATGTAAATATAATAACTCTACAAGAAACCTAGAGAGGATTGCAGAGCTAGTCAACTTTTCAAATTTCAAAATTTCAGTGAAATTTCAAAAATTGAAAGAGACATTTAAACAAAAAACTTCTCATATTTACTTGACCAACTGTAGAAATGGTCAATATATTTAAATTTAAAATTATGAAAAAAATGTGATTTTCCCCTCTCCCCACCTTATTTTTAATCAGCTTTATTGATTAACTTATTTAGGCCAATCAGGTTGTTGCCCAACCTTATTTAAGCTTGTTAGGATCTGATGAGCCTCATAATGTTTCCAATTATTAGTTAAATGACTATGAAGGGACCAAAGTCTGCAGAAAGCGAGAAGCCCCCAGCTGACTTACTAAAACTTTCTAAGATTCTTAACTAAGATTCCTAACTGGCTTTAAGAAACTATACTGGGCCACAGTCATTCCAGGGGTAATTGCCTGAATAATGGACAGGTTTATTTTGGTGGTTCACTGTAAGATTCTAATCAGAATCTGCTTTCCCTCATCATCACCTTCTTCCCTATTCTGTTCCACCTGCCTGGCACCGTGTTGGCTCAATCTCTCCATCCTTTTCCTACTGCCATGTGTAGCAGGATATGGTTATGAACCCAGTGAGGTGTTCCAAGGAAGTGTGACTTAGTCTTATGAAAGGAGACTTAAGGAGCTTGGCTTGTTTAGCCTAACTAAAAGAAGGAAGTTTAGACTTGAAATCAGACGAAGGTTTTTAACCATCAGAGGAGTGAAGTTTTGGAATAACCTTCCAAGGGAAGCAGTGGGGGCAAAAGATCTATCTGGTTTTAAGATTCTACTCAATAAGTTTATGGAGGAGATGGTATGATGGGATAATGGGATTTTGGTAAGTAATTGGTCTTTAAATATTCAGGGTAAATAGGCCAAATCCCCTGAGATGGGATATTAGTTGGATGGGATCTGAGTTACTATAGAAAATTCTTTCCTGGGTATCTGGCTGGTGAATCTTGCCCATATGCTCAGGGTTTAGCTGATCGCCATATTTGGGGTCGGGAAGGAATTTTCCTCCAGGGCAGATTGGAGCGGCCCTGGATGTTTTTTGCCTTCCTCTGTAGCATGGGGCATGGTTGACTTGAGGGAGGCTTCTCTGCTCCTTGAAGTCTTTGAACCATGATTTAAGGACTTCAATAGCTCAGACATGGGTGAGGTTTTTCATAGGAGTGGGTGGGTGAGATTCTGTGGCCTGCACTGTGCAGGAGGTCGGACTAGATGATCAGAATGGTCCCTTCTGACCTTAGTATCTATGAATCTATGAAACACATTAACACTTCCTGCTGTACATTTAAAGGCATAAGGCATAACACATTATGCTGTTTAGTGATGGGGGAGAATAATTTACCACTCACCATGATACAACAGGGATAAAGCTTATACATATTAAGTGGGAAACACTTACCTTTCTTACACAGGTTTCAGAGTAGCAGCCGTGTTAGTCTGTATTCGCAAAAAGAAAAGGAGTACTTGTGGCACCTTAGAGACTAACAAATTTATTAGAGCATAAGCTTTCGTGAGCAAATGCATCCGATGAAGTGAGCTGTAGCTCACGAAAGCTTATGTTCTAATAAATTTGTTAGTCTCTAAGGTGCCACAAGTACTCCTTTTCTTTCTTACACAGTCCACTATCAAGTAAATGTTTCTTTGTTCACCTGTGAAAATGATAGAACTCAGTGAATATGAATTGTGGCTAGCAAGTGGAGGGAGGGAAGAAGGCTAAGCTTAGTTTGCACATATTAATTCAGCTATATCCATTTTTTTAAAGAGTTTGCTTAAATGTTTAGTTTACTTGCCTCCCAAATAATACAGCTGGTATGAATATTGTTTGTAACTTGTTTTTAACATTAAAAGTTTGAAAATATCGCATTAGAGATATCGTATAAATAGGCTTAATAAAAGAAGAATGACAGGAATCTGGCAGGCAATGGCCATATACCATTATTTTAATTTTTAAGTGTATAAAGTTACCTTTTTGTTCCAAATATTAACTTGCTTTAACCAGCACATACTCTCTTTAAGCAGCATAACAAATATGTAACATTACACACACTTAGATATTAAAAAATCCAGGCAGCACTGTGCCCTGCATAATTCCATGCATATCCCCAACTTTCCTTTCCAAGTTAAAAACTAAATTCTTTGTTCAGTTGAAACTTGTCAGCTAATTTGAGGTACGTTTATATTTGGGACTTTCTCACAAGTTCTATTGCAGATTGGATTTTATAAAGGAATTTAGCCATAGAGATCCTGATCCAAAGCTCCTGGAATAATAATACCTGGCTCTTTTAATTCATAAAGGTCAAACCATGTTACAGTGGAAATAAGTATCATTTTAAAGAGGAAACTGAGGTGCAATGATTTTCTCCAGAGTCACTCATCAGGCCAGAGCCAGAACAGAACTCAGCTTTCCTGAGTGCGAGTGTAGTGCAATGCTCTATTTATTATACCACACAGCCTCAGTGGAAGGAAATGAAAATGGAAGTCAATGAGAGTCTTTCTGTTGACTTCTGTGGGCTTTTGATCAGGCCCTACATTATTAATTTCTGGCTAGTGGCTGATATCAGAGTGATGAGCAAGCTTATAAAACAGAAGAGAGGGAAAGAAATCTTGTCCCTTAGATCCATGCATAGTGACCACATACATGTGGATCTCACCCCTTCCACATGGAAGAAGTCACTCTGCCACCTCCACAGCACCTTTCCCCCCTTTACTAGGACCTTGTTAAATACATTTGGAATGTGCATGGGGGGAGAACAAGGACTGGTTGGGTGGAAGGACAATGATTGGGCAGAAGTGGTGGATGAACATTGTCCTCACTCCACTCCAGCAGAAATCTCTTTGAAAAGATAACATAACTTTTTACTCTCTTTTCTGTTAGCGTTATCCACAACAGTGTTCCCTCTATAACAGGGGTCCCTAGGGAATGGAGCTGTTCTTTTAGGAAGTACAGCAAATTGTTGGGGGCAACAGAATGGTAGCCCTGTGTCTTCACACCAGTTCTGGTGCCCTTTCCCCTCAAATAGAGATACAAGGTCAAAGTTTTCCTTGTTGGTCACTGCCCTAACAATTTTGCTTGGGGTAAGTGTTCATATCATCGGAGGTTCCCTCTGGAAATGAAGATAGGGCTTAAGACTTTATTTAACTCTTCTGCAGACTTTTGATGGGTTTCATAGGGTTACTGTGTTCATGCATCCCTGTCCCTCCCATTCCTCTGGTATGTTTCCATAAGCATATCCCTGACCCCCTATGTATATCAGGCAGCTGGGGGATCCTTCTGTCCAGTCTGGGAACTGGAGGAATAGTATCACATCGGCTGAAATTTGCGTATGGAGGCTCTGAACTATGTGAGGATTCTGAAAGTACAATGCAGTCTGCTGTATAGTGGAATACATTTTAAGTGTTGCCAGTATAGCTTGTCAAAAAAAAAAGAGACAAAATTTCAAATGGTGAAATTTAATAAAAGAAAAAATCATGGAAATCGCATGGATTTGTTTTCCTGACTTTTGACCAAGTATAGTGCTGGTTTAGATTTTTTAAAAAAATTTGAAACTGAAATGAAATTTCAAATTTTCAAATTTAGATAAAAAAGTTTTCCAATATTTGTTTGGCTGACTGTTGCCCACTGCACATAGAAATGTGCAAACATTTCCAGGCCTCCTGTAGTGTCTGATAAACCTGATTCCTTTCATATGAAGATGCTTTATGCTTAGACAGCTACAGAAATGTTTCCTTTTTGCAACAGTAATGTACAGATTTTTGCTGATATGTTAATGAGACTCTGAGCAGTAGTCACTAACAGGTGAGTAGCATCTAATACTTTGGGTTTGCCTTGATGCCTCCAGGCAACATCTCCATTTGATTATATTTGGTGAATCTGCTGCATCGGATCATTTTTGGGCTGTAAATTGATTTAGCAGACCAATAAGTAGGAAATTTGAGCCTGTACACAGAATTTAGAGGCAAGTGTTATAGGTTAAACATGTATCATGTGGGACCATACCTTAGAATTTAGGACACCCTAGGATTTAGGCTACAAATCCTCCACTGTAGAAAAAACCATCAAGAGGCATTCCTCACAGTCTGACATTACATGACCCAGGCTGTTTTATATTGATGTTGCACAGCATTTCCTCATTCAAGTCATTTTGTGTAGACAGCTTGACACCACAACACTGGCAAAAGTGCACTGCCAGGGCCTTCATGAACCCTTTCTCATTTCCTCTTTCCCCACAGAATGACCCGGGGGGGGGGGGCGGTCTCTGAGCCAAGAATTTAACTTGCCACCAGTCAGTTTTTAACTGCTACAGCTGGACAGGACCAATTAATTTATTCTTTTTCTCACTTCTTTCATGGGTGCGTCATCTATTGTTGAAAAACACAAAAAAATTCACATTCTGATGTAATCTAGTCTAACTTGTCCAAAACAATATTAGATTTATTCCATGTGCTATAAGAAAGATATTGCTAGAATGCAGCCCATTTGGCAAAACTTGTCTCATAGATCTGGGCAAGGATTCAATCACCTGTTGCTAAGATACGCCAAAAATATTGTCTGTTTTTAAATGTTCCTTTTTAATTGAATAAACTGTTACTTTGAAATATTGGTTCAGAGGCTTAAAAGGTCTTTCAAATCATAACTTTTTCAGGAGGACACGTTTTAGATTGGTTTAAATGAAACAGCTGCAGCTTGTGATTCTGTTCTTTACTTAAGCTTTAGAACATTGTATAAAGACAATGATTGCTTCTATATTGAGAACTGTGTTATTGGAACAACATAAAACAGTCCTGTTTAAAATTTTGATGGTAAATAGGTTTGATCTGCACTATCCATATCAGCTGTGCGTAACAAAATCAAGGACATAGTTCTGAATGTAGGGACTTTGAGAAGGAATGAGAATACCATAGAGTGACCATAGTAATCCTAAAAAGAAAAGGAGTACTTGTGGCACCTTAGAGACTAACAAATTTATTAGAGCATAAGCTTTCGTGAGCTACAGCTCACTTCATCGGATGAGCTGTAGCTCACGAAAGCTTATGCTCTAATAAATTTGTTAGTCTCTAAGGTGCCACAAGTACTCCTTTTCTTTTTGCGAATACAGACTAACACGGCTGCTACTCTGAAACCTGTCATAGTAATCCTGTTATATTCATTTAGGTCCATTTAGCTAGATGGGTGTAAAAGGGGTGGCAATGTGTCCCTATCATTATGTACTTAGAGTTAACAAATTAACTTCATTGTTCTTCAAAGAAATTACAAATATTACTTCAAAATCAAACGTTCCCTCAGACACTGTTGTTGGAGAGAGAGGACAGGTCATACTGACTATCGGAGGGGACGAAAATCAGTTGATTGCCAAATCATATCCTTAATGTATATAAAAGCCAGAGAGTTGATATCAGTAGGATTTTACTGACTGTCTGGGATATTTCCTATCTTATTCCAATAGAATGTACAGGCAGAAGGAGTGTTCTTCTTGCCTAATAAAATTGCACTTAGTATATTAACACTTCTCAGCTGTGACAATCTCAGGTAAATACTGAACTGGATTTTGAAGCCTAAGGAGAATTAAGGAGCTGTCTTTCTAATTTATTTCTTGTAGTCTGCAAAGAGCAGGGAGTGTTTCATTCTGCTACCCTGCTTGCTTTGGTGAGTGATAGCATAGGGCTTCAGAATGGGTTTAACTTTTACCCTTAGCTAGAGAAAACTGCCACAGCAAGGTCTTCATGCAAGGAGAGGAGTATATATTCCTGCTTGTGGGCCAGGGAAGGAGAAAGGAAAGATTAGCCAATCAAATTCGCCATCAAATATAAGGATGGACCTGAGCCGCAAAATTCAAATCTGGATTTCCAAAAAGTCCCCCCTCAACCCTCTCTCCCCCAGTTCATTGCTGGCTAGCTGCTGGGATCCAGGTTTTATACTTTTAGAGAGAAAAAGACCTGTTGCAAATCTTAGATCCATATTTAGGTTTTTACTTTCTCCCTGAAAGTTACTGGTTTTTAAGATAGAAGTTTGGTTTAGGCCCATTTCTAAGCTTGAATAGGTTTTGGTGCCTTTTATTTTATTTTATATGATATTTAAAACTAGTCAGGTAAAGAAAAAAGATTTCAAGAGCCAGACTCAAAATAGCACATTTTAAGTGCTGATTTTTTTTTCCAGGAGGTTTCTCCATTGACTTTTATTATCCCCATGAATCATAGACTCATTTAGGTTGGACAGGACTGCTTGTGGGTCATGTAGTCCGTCCCCTTGCATTGTGGTAGGATAGATTACATTATTCCAAAACCACTCCTAATAGATGGGTGGCCTAACCTTGAATATCTCAAATTATGGTGATTCCACAAATCTCTCTTGGCAGCATGTTCCACTGCCTAACAGTTCTCAAAGTTTATCAAGTTTTTCCTAACATTTAACCTAAGTTTTCCCAATTGTAGCTCAACCCCATCACTTTTTGTTTTATCCTCAGGGACTAATGAGAATAATTGGTCTTCATCTGCTTTATCTAACTTGTCTTTTCATGTATTTGTAGAGCTGTGCAAAAAACTTGGAATTCAGGCCAGAGTCACTGAAAGTTTGCTAAGTTTCACAGGCCTGTTGGACACTGAAAATATGGAGAATTTGAGGTTTTGGACATAAGTCAAACTTCCAAGGATTACAACCAAATGAGATGTTCACATCAACCACTGAATTACTCACAGCTCTGTATGGGAAGCAGTGGCCAGCATGTCCCTGCAGCCCGCACTGCTTTCCCACAGCTCCCATTGGCTGGAATGGCAAACCACGGCCACTGAGAGCTGCAGGCGGCTGTGCTTGCAGATGGTTAATGTAAACAAACTGTCTCGTGGTCTGCCAGCAGACTACCCTGATGGGCTGTGTGCAGCCCGCGAGCCACAGGTTGCCTACCACTGATTTATACTGTCGATTTTCAAGAGTTTTACAAAGGAGGGAAAGAACTGCCATCCTGGTTTTATAGATGAATAAACTGAACTACATGGAGAGGATGGATTTGTTACAGAATGAGTCTACAGCAAAGCCAAGGCTAGAACCCAGCTCTCCTGACTCCCATTCTGGTACAGCTTTTCCTTCAATTTTCTTTTGATCATGCGCAGTTCTTTTAATAATTCATAATTTTCCAATCCATTCGGACCTGATCTTGAGTGGTGCTGAGTTCCCACTGATTCTCAGCACTTCTTACAGAAATGCAAAGATTATTTTGCATTCCTCTGAACTCTGTTTTTCTTCCTTTTAAAAATGTAATGCCCAAAACACAGTACTCGAATTAATACCTGTCTGATGCAAATTACACTAGATTAATTACCTTTGTTTTACGTATGAAACTTTCATTAATATAGCCCAACATATTAGTAGTTGCAGGATGGTACATGAGTTTAAGCACCTATTTTAATAGCACGACCATTCAAATAAAAAATCTAGTGAGTCAATGCAATTATTGAAGCTGTCCCAATTTATACCATCTTAGGATCTGGCCCCAGTGGCTTTGGCGACATCAAATCCACTCCTTCAATAGAGCTGGATATGCTAGAAATTGCTAGAACACAAGAGTAATATAGAAATTTTAAATTCTATTCTTTTGCTAAGCTTTAGAAGTAGCATTAAAAAATAAAATCCCATATATAAGTAAAGTTAGTTTAAAAATGATTATATGACTTCTTAGGGAGTGCTGAAGTTTTTTCCTTTTCATAGGGTTCAAAACAAACCAGTTTTCCATTTTTAACTACATTTGAACTAACACTTTGCTGTTACTGAGCGCCTGGGTTTCACTCAATAAAAATTTCTGATCTTGATTAGATTGATGGATTGAATAAAAGGGGCACACAATATTGTGGAAAAACTAAAAACTGATGATGTTGACAATTTTTTGCAAAAACATGAAAAAGGCCATTGTAAAATAAATATTTTTGGGAAATAATGTTGAGCAGCTCCATATATAAGCATCATTTGAACAAAATGAAGCCATCCATATTTACCATCTAGAAAGTCACATATTCTGTTCTCCTGCAATGGCCAATGCTAGTTTCTTTAGGGAAAGTGTGAAGTTCCCATAATAATTATGCATTACTAAACAATGTGAGGAAACATCTTCCTGCTCCAGCAAAAGATTCTGCTTATTGAGCAATACTTAAGTAATGTTGCTGCAGTGTTTAGGATCACAAATACATTTTAATATCTTATGAAGCTACAATTTTTGTCTCTATGTTCTACTACAGTGAGTTCCATACCTTAATTAGAAGTTGGGTTGAAATAAATTATTTCTTTTTATCTATTATAAATTTGCTGCAATTTAATTGGAAGTCTGTTTTTCTGGCCTCCATATGAAAGCTAAATAGGAGCTCTTAGATACTAAGATGATGGGGACTATAGAAAACATTTCAATAGGTGGGTAAGAACACCCATTTTTTCCTTCTCAGTGCCATTCATTGTTATTTTCATGTTCCATTTCTCACTATAATCTTCTCCAGTTACAACTTTCATTCTATTGATTGGAATGGCCATTAACTAAGAACTGAAGCCATTAAGCAGTTATGCTTCTCTTGATTTATGGGAATAAAGAGCCTTTAAACAAATTGTATTTTATTCAGTAGGACTGGCTCTGATAAATCTATAAAATGAAATCCATACGGGGGGGGGGAGGAGGAAGGGGGTAGATGCACATAAATGGGTTCTCCACCTGCACACATTCATAGTGATGTTGTCCAACTCTTACGCATTTCAAATGAATTGAAACACTATAAATAACTCCTCTGGCAAACTTGCAAACAGTAACTTTTGGATTAAACTGCAGCCTTTGCAGAATAATGTTTGTTGTCAGATCAGTGAATAGTAACAGTTCACTGGGCTTAAGGTATGTCATTGAGTCCACTACTTCCCATAACACCATCAGATTTACTTCTGTTTAATCTCATACAGGAATTAGTCAACACAGTTTAAATAAATGGAATTCTCTGTATTTTTTTTTAAAAACCAACCAACAGTGATTATCCAACAATCCTCAAGGGCTAGGCCTTCCCGAACAGTTAACAATCGATTTGTCAGAGTGACCCACAGGTCAAAAGAAATTCTTTTTGGTTAGTAAACTCTGTTTGTCCGTAGGTCATTTCTGTCCAGCTTTGTTTCAGCCAACTTAGGGTATGTCTACCTTGTAATTAGACACCAATAGCTGGCCCATGCCTGCAGACATGGGCTCACAGAGCTCAGCCTCCAGGGCTATTTAACTGTGGTGTGGATGTTCTGGCTTGGCTGCAGCCCAAGCGTTGGGACCCTTCCAACTTGCATGGTCCTCGAGTCCAGGGTCCAGCCACAGCAATTAAACAGCCTTGCAGCCTGAGCTCTGCAAGCCCAAGTCAGCTGGCATGAGCCAGCGATGGGTTTTTAATTGCAATGTGGATATTCCCTCAGTATCACAAAAATTACAAAACAAACATTATAATGAAAACCTTCAGCACAAAACTTTTCTGGGATAAACATTGACCTAAAAGGCTGTTACCTTAGAGGCATATCCACAGAATTTATACCTTTGGAGGGTTAGAGATTGTGATTTGGGCTTCTCTCTGATATTAGGGAGAAGGAAAAAGTAACCAGTGCTAGTGTATGCTAGACGCCAGGTATCTAAAAGCAGCTATCTAGGATCTTTCTACACTACAATTATCACAGTCAGAGAACAAGGTTACAGCAGGATTGGCCACTGACTTTTACAACTTGAGCTGAAACATCCTGAATTTACACTTTCAATGAAAATTTTTCTCAAAAAGAATTGAATTTCAATGTTAAAAAAAAAAATCTTAAAAAAAAAATAATTAAAAAATTGTAGGCTTTCTAAACAGCTAGCCAATTTTTCCCAACATTTTCAAAATTTCATTTAAAGTTTTTTGAAAAATTCATGAAATTTTTTCTTCACATTTTATTTGACCATATCTAGTTGCAAACACTGTTAAAATTGTAGTGCAGATAGGATCCAACCTTACCTTTGGAAAATCTGAGTTAATATCCTGGGTAATTGGGACTTTAGCCTGATTTTGGACACATGGCTAGGACTAGTCTACACTACAAATTTTAACTGTATTATGAGAACAGCAGCTGCATTAGTCTGTATTCGCAAAAAGAAAAGGAGTACTTGTGGCACCTTAGAGACTAACAAATTTATTTGAACATAAGCTTTCGTGCATCTGATGAAGTGAGCTGTAACTCACGAAAGCTTATGCTCAAATATATTTGTTAGTCTCTAAGGTGCCACAAATATTCCTTTTCTTTTAACTGTATTGTTATCAAGTCACGAGACAGTCCTGTTGTAACTGGGTCCCCAACTCAGTGATCTCAAGAGTGCAGATAGGGCTTTAGTGGTCCAAGACTGACACAGGAAATGGGTCATCACACTGACTTTCATTATATATTTGCCCAAAAGGCACTGAAGGTCCCTATTGGATGCAGTATTTGTGCATTCAGACAAGGTGAAATAATCATGCCATCAACACTCTTCATCAGTGTATTGCAAAATAAATACAATAAAAGGGAACTGGGGTAAGAATATTTGGAAAACTTCACTAAAGGACCAGGTGGGTGGGTTAATAGCTGTACCTGGGAGGCAGCATGGTCTAGTGTTTATGACCTTAGACTGGGATTCAGGAGACCTGGATGTTGAACTCACTTCTGATCCGCTGCATGACCATGGACAAATTTCACTTCTCACTCTTTGTTTTATACGGACTGAAATCACTTTGGCTTAGGGATTATATCTTACTATATGTTTTTACAACACTAAGCACAATGGGTCCCCATCTCAGTTGGGGTCTCGAGGCAAATATGTAGGAGTAATAATAATAAATAGTAAGTAAACTGGTCACCCACCCGCTGTTCAGATGCATTTTATGTGTGTTCAGACATTCTAAAAGGTGCTGAAAAGATTGCATTGAAGACTTAATTAAGTAAATCACAGACAGGCAAACTGATTAAAGAGATGCACAACACAAGCAGATACGCATGAATTCATCTTAGTTGGTAGCGTTTAGAAATGGGTCCACACATCTGACCACCCCTGTATTCCAGTCATCTTTCATTTTTGATGTCTATTAGTTTTTATCACTGCCACGTCCATCCCTCTCCACATTTTAATTTGAAATGTGTGTTTTTCCTAGAACATAATATTTAATCTTGTTTGTTTGTTTTGATTAAACAAAGATGTTCTGCTCTTTTTGTAGAAGTGATGTCACCTAATTGGCTACATGTTGGTTTAGCCTCTAAAGCCATAAAATGTGATTCTATACCTCATAGCTTTTAAGCTTGATTAAAGCAAGCTTCTCAAATTGTTCTCTAATAGCAGGGCTCCCTAGAAATCGAGAGATTCTCAAGTGGTTTAATGTTTTTAAAAAAAGAAAAATCTCTACTCCCTTTTATACCCACAGGAAATAAAGCATTAAAGTTGGGGAGGGGGAAAGAAAAGTTCCTTCTGTGTCCCCCAAAAATGAGAACCACAGAGGATTGTTTTCCTTTCATGTAAAGAGATTGTCAGTGTTTCATTTCCTTAGCTTTCTATACAATATAAGCAATACTCTTAAATCACGAGTTAGCAGTTTTGATCTCAATCTCATCATCTAATTATTTTTACAACGCATTCTTGGAAGGGTAGAAATGGTTCTGCCAAGAGATGTTTCACAATAATTAGAAGCCCCAATGGGTCTCTTAAGAATATTTAAAGGGTTCCATATGCAAGCTGTTCTATGGAACCATCCTGTATGCATCTCTTCATTTGAAGCAATAAGTCTTGACAGCTCTTGTTGCATTTTATTATAGCAAACATAACTTGTGCCAGTCAATCAGGTTTCTGGATGGCCAGCCATTATTCACTGAGAAAGATGATAAAGGAGGAAACCTTAGTTAGCCAAAATGGTGGTGTTCACACAAATATGAGCTGTTTTAAAAGTACTATTGTGGGTGAAGATGTTTCTGGCTGCACAGTAAGTCAAAGCTACATGTGATTCGTTATGCAGCAAACCACTAATAGGAAATCGACCAATGCTTATTCTACTCCCCCAATATTCAGTGGATAAACTCTAATTACCCATTTGTCACCAATGCAGGAAAGTAAGTTGTCAAAGTCAAATTTGTGTACATTGAAGCCTGACGGACTAATATGTGCCAGTGCCCCATGTGTGCACACAACGCACGCACTTGCACACGAACATGGTAGAATTACTTGGCAGACAGTGATGCAGAGGCAGCCAGCAAGCCCTTTTATACAGAATGGGAATGATACAAAAGTGCTTATAATAAGAAAGCAATGTCAGTTGATATAAGCAGAAAAGAAAACAGAGAACTGTCTTTCTCGAGTTTCATCATTAGGATGATCCCTGGGCATGGGAGCCAAGCTTTCCAAAACCATTCTTCTCCCTCTGGCTCTTATGTAGTCCACATATGGTCTTTGTCTATGCAAGGTGAGGGGAAAACTGAGCTGTGATAAACACCTTGGTCATTAAGAAAAAAATACAGGCCCTTCCATCTAACTGTCCATGTACTCCAGAAAATACGAGATTTGCACCCATACATGGGATATTTGTGTGCTGGCTATGCATGTTCAAATGTGTGCATGCAATTGCACATGCCTGAACTTGGAAAAGTGGCTCATAATGTCTTGGTATTAAAATACAGACACATTCCTTCTGCTTCAATTGTAAATGTGTTGGCTTCACATCTGCATTTATTTGAGGTGAATACCTTAGCAGTTGTGCAGCAGCAGGAGCCAGTTTTCAATCTCAGGACAAAATTGTATTGACTTATGCCTAGCATGGTGGTGGGTAAGAGATAGAAAGTGTAGTATTTAAACACAAAAAAACAGTGAATTACAACACTAATGTTCATTAGAGTTATTATTTAATTTTTAATTTAAAATATTTATACTGTTACTTGAGAGATGCAGCTCTGAAATTCTCAGCCCCCATCACTCTCCACTGCACTTCTCAGTAATGCGCTTGTCAGTAATGTGGTTGTACAAATTGCAGGCATAGCCTAGATTTCCCACTCGTTAAACAAATCACTCAGTTTCTCTTGTGGGTTTTTACATGAAGAAATCTCTTCCCAGAACACAGACTGGATAACCAGAGCAGCTCTTCGGTCTTTACTGTAGCCATAGATGCATCTGCTATATCTCTACATCATGTAGCCCATAGGAACAAACTTTTTAAATATTTTCATTAATGACCTTTGCAAAAAAATAGTGGTGTAATAATGGAAATTTGCGGATGACACAAAATTGAGATACCTCATCAATAAAGAGGAAGATTCTACAGGAAGAGCTAGATGGTCTTAAAGACTGGCATTATAGAAATGGGATGAAATTTAAAAGTCAAAGTGCAAGTGTAACCCACACACCTCCTGAGTGTGGTGTTCTGTCCCATCAAGTGGCACTGAGATGACTTAGAGAGAGATTAATGAGTCTGCTGTACAGCCTTAGCTAACAGCCATATGGCTTTTAGCTCATGCAGTAGAGGCTCATTCATTTATCTCCACAGGTCCCAGGTTTGATGTTGCCCACCAATGACCGTGGCCTGTTAGCGTTGCACAAGAATTCCTGTTATAGACTGGGGGCTCATCTGTTGTGAACAAGAGAGAAGAAGAAAGACTTGAGTGTGTCAGTTGATTACAAGATGACTGTGAGCCACCAGTATAGTAACATAGAAGATTAGGGTTGGAAGAGACCTCAGGAGGTCATCTAGTCCAAGCTTCTGCTCAAAGCAGGACCAACCCCAGCTAAATCATCCAGACAGGACTTTGTCAAGCCTGATCTTAAAAACCTCTAAGGATGGAAGATTCTATCACCTCCCTAGGTAACCCATTCCAGCGCTTCACCACCCTCCTAGTAAAATAGTTTTTCCTAATATCCAACCTAGACCTCACCCACTGCAACTTGAGACCATTGCTCCTTTTTCTGCCATCTGCCACCCCTGAGAACAGCCTAGCTTCATCCTCTTTGAAACCCCCTTTCAGGTTGTTGAAGGCTGCTATCAAATCCCCCTTCATTCTTCTCTTCTGCAGACTAAATAAGCCCAGCTCCCTCAGTCGCTCCTCATAAGTCATGTGCCCCAGCCTCCTAATTATTTTCATTGCCCTCTGCTGGACTCTCTCCAATTTGTCCACATCCTTTCTGTAGTGAGGGGACCAAACTGGACACAATACTCCAGGTGTGGCCTCACCAGTGCCGAATAGAGGGAAATAATCATTTCCTCGATCTGCTGGCAATGTTCCTACTAATGCAGCTTGATATGCTGTTAACCTTCTTGGCAACAAGGGAACACTGTTGACTCATATCCAGCTTCTTGTCCACTGTAATCCCCAGGGCCTTTTCTGTAGAACTGTCACTTAGCCAGTCGGTCCCTAGCCTGTAGCAGTGCATGGGATTCTTCCATCCTAAGTGCAGGACTCTGCACTTGTCCTTACTGAACCTCATCGGATTTCTTTTGGCCCAATCCTCCAATTTATCTAGGTCACTCTGGACCCTATCCCTACCCTCCAGCATACCTACCTCTTCTCCCAGCTTAGTGTCAACTGCAAACTTGCTGAGGGTGCAAGCCATCCCATCATCCATATCAATAATGAAGATGTAGAATATAATGTGGCCATGCAAGTATCTGGCAAGGTATTTCCAGTAGAGATAGGGAAATATTAATGCCATTGTAGAAGGCATTAGTAAGACCTCATATGGAATACTGGGTACAATTCTAGTCATGTATGTTCAAGAAAGATGAATTCAAACTAGCACAGATGCAGAAAAGGGATACTCAGGTGATCAGGGGAATAGACAGCCTATTTTACGAAAGGATAATGGAAGAGATTGGCTGGTTTAGCCTAGCAAAAAGAAGGCTGTGAGTAGATATAATTGCTCTCAATAAGTACACCAGGGAGGGGAAAGAGCCATTTAAGCTTTAAGAACAATGTTGGTACAAGAACCAATGGGTGTAAACTGGCCATGGATAAATTTAGGCTAGAAATTAGAAGGTTTCTAACTGTAGAGAAGTGAGGTTCTAGAACAGGTTCCCAATAGGAACAGTGGGGACAAACAACCTAACTGGTTTTACAATGGAGCTTGATATGTTTATGAACAGGGTTGTATGGCAGGGTTGCCTGTGATAGCAGGGGACAGGACTCAATGATCAATGCATTCCCTGCCAGTCTTGTGTTCTAATATGGGGAATGGCCAATGGATATGCAATAACCATCTTGGTCATTGCTGGAAACTGAACCTAGGATCTCTGGAACTAAAGCATGAGTCCCTTCAGCTTGAATCAAGGGACTATCTCCCCTAGGTGTCATCTGTAGTAGACTCCTATCCTCCTTGGAACAGACAGATGGGGGACCTGTAATGCTTTGACCAATGAATTAAAGATGTACATAGTGATTAAATGCATTGACCAATGAGTTAAAGATGTACATAGTGATTAAACCACCAGCCCTGACCCTCTCCTCCAAAATTTCATACACTGCAAACTCAGAGTGACAAGAAGACTCCATAGTCTTCTGTGAGACATAGTCTGTGGACCCTTTGAATCGACTTCCTACACCATGCCAGTCACAGTTTCAGAGCAACTGCCTCTGTTTTTCCCCCTCTGTGCTCCATTGAAGGCACATACTTACAAGTTTCCAGCACCCAGCCACCACTTCTTCTGGGCAGAAACCATTTCTTACAGGGTTTGAAGACTGATTTAATTCTTCATAGAGCTCTTATTCTCTATGCTCAGATTAATGGTTCATGTTAGAATGAAAACCAAACAAGAAACCACAGGGCTCCTCACAAAGAACATAATTTGAACTGAATTGCAAGCAAGTGGTAATACTGATCAGAAGAAACATGATATTTTTTCCTTTAATACTTTACCACAGGGCATTAGTAGCTGCTTTATGGGCTGAGGTTAGCTCCCCTTTAGCAGACAGCAGTCTCATTTATATATATAATAACTTCCCTCAGCTCCTCTGGATCAAACCAGCTTATTTTCAGGTACATAAATGAGTGGAGGCAGCAAGTCAAAAGAACAAAGTATAAGATAGAGGTTTACATGACGGACACAGTGGGGTTCTGTTCCCAGTTCCGCTATTATAAATAACCGTTTGACCTCAGGCAAGATACTTAAGTGCAGTATGCCTCAGTTTACCACCTATAGACTAAATATTCTTCTACCAGCTTAACAGGCGATGTTGTATCAAATGACTTATCAAATATTTGTAAAACATATAAGTCCTTGGGTGAATATCACTGTAGAGAGTGAACCAGGTTTTGCTGTCCATTATACTGATGTAAAAATGCAATAACTTTAATAAAGAAGGGCCAGATTCTGCAACCCTTACCACTGGATAGCTGCCTGTACTGATGCACCTTCACTACTATTGGTATGGGACCTGTCTATATGAAAGCTAGCTTGGGTATGCCTATATATGCTGTGGTCACACCTCGGATTGCAGTGTACCCTTGTTCATCAGGTATTTCTAATGATGTCAAAGGAGCTACCTGTAGAGCAAAGTACTGATTAGTGAGTAAGAGTGGCAGAATTTGGCCCTATTGGAATGTAGGATTTACTGTCAGTGAAAAGTATGACTAGGGATGACATGAGCTGATTTCAGAAAAATGCAAGTACCAGCAAATTCTAGGGTGACTCTGCAATTTGCTGGCATGTAGAGTATTTCTATGTAGGACTTCAAGGATTAATGTTGTAGCACCTAATGTTCAGTCTAATTGAATATATTGCATTTAATTTTTTTCTGTCATACCTACTCACACACAGGAAGGCAGCAAAATTCCAGGTTTTAACTTACCTCTAGTAACTACTGTGAAGCACAGTACAGTATCAAGCTCCATGATTAGCCAAGGGCCACTTGTAACTGCCTGTATAGCAAAAATAACGAGGATTCCTTTTGGCACCTTAGAGACTAACAAATTTATTTGGGCATAAGCAGTGGGGCAAGTAAGCTGGTAAGCCCCGGTGCGCCGTACCGGGTAGACCGGCTTTCCCAGGTGGCAATTTAAAGGGCCTGGGGCTTCCAGCAGTGGCTGGAGCCCCAGGCCCTTTACATTTCCACCAGAGCCCCACTACCGGAGCCCTGGGGTAGTGGCGGTGGGTCTCCAGTGGCTATTTAAAGGGCCCAATTTCGGAAGGGGCCCTGCTCTCTCCTATGGGGACAGAAACTTGGTGCTGCCTTCTCCCGGGGCTCTGTCCTGCTGCTGCAGGGCAGGCTCCGCTGGCAGCCCAGCTCCCCCCTCCCCCGCCTCTACCCCCAGTGTGCTGCGTTCCCCCTCCCCCTCTCATTCTGTCTCTCTGCTGCTGATCAGCTGTTTGCTGGCATGAGGAAGCAGAGAAGAGGTAGGGAAGGGGCCTTGGGGAAGGGGATGGAATCAGGGCATACCCCCTCCAGCCCCCTGCTGTGAGCCGCTCAGGGCAGGGAGCTGGGAGCGACCCCAGCCCACTGCCCTGACTCCTGCACCCCCCCACACCCCATTCCCTGACTCCTGCACCCTCCCACATCCCCACCCCCACCCGAGCACCAAACGGTAGCTCCTGCACCCTCCTCCACCCACATACCCACCTGCACCCCTCGCACCAAATGGGAGCTGCCCCAGGTAAGCGCTCCACACCCCAAACTCCTGCCGCAACCCTGAGCTCCCTCCCTCATTCTAGCTCCTGGCCAGACCCTGCACCCCAACCCCCAGCCTGCTCCTGCACCTTAATTCCCTCCCAGACCCTGCATCCCCAGCCCTGTTCTCAGTGCACCCCCACCCTCAGCTTGGTGCAGAGAGAGACAAAGAGAATGGTCTAGAACCAGGGAGAAGGTAGGTACCCGCTTTATGTGGGCAAGGGTGTGGGGGGGGATCCTGTTTACCCTCTCCCCAGCCCTGCTGCCCTTGCAGCTTACCCCCAGCCCCTCCCTTGCTCCAAGACCAACCCAGCTCCTGCCCCACTGAGTTTTTGTCCTCAGCCCCTGCCTTGCTCCAGTCAGCAGGGACTAATTCTTCCCCCACGCGTCACTGTGGTCATCTTGCCACGGCCCCTGCCTCGCTCCTGCTGGGGACCAATCCTTCCTCGCCCCCACCACCATGCCCCGCTGTGCTCTTGCCCCTGGCCTCTTCTTTCCTCTGTGGGGCCCTCAAATATATTTGGCGTAAGGCCCACAAAAAGTTAATCTGGCCTGGGCCCTTTAAATTGTCCCCGGAGCCTTGTTGCCAGAGCCCTGGGGTAGTGACAGCGAGGCTCCGGTGGCAAGTTAAGGGGCTGGGGCGGTAGCGGTGGCCCCAGGCCCTTTAAATAGCCCCCTTTAAATCACCCCTGAACCCCAGGGCTCTCAGTTGCCTCTGCAGCTGGGAGCTCAGGGGGTGATTTAAAGGGCCTGGGGCTCCCAGCTGCTGCTCCCACAGCCCTTAAAATCCTGATTTAAAGTGCCTGAGGATTTAAAGGCCCTGCCTCTTCCGGTTGAGGCCTCGCCCCCTCATCAGGAGCCCGGAGTACCGATAAGTCCTTTAAATTACTTTCACCCCCGGGCATAAGGTTTTGTGGGCTAAAACCTACTTCATCAGATGTATGGAGTGAAAAATACAGTAAGAAGAATATATATTATAGCACATGAAAAGATGGGAGTTGCCTTACCAAGTGGGGGGTCAGTGCTGACAAGCCAAATCAATTAAGGTGGAAGTGGCCTATTCTCAATAGTTGGCAAGAAGGAGTGAATACCAAGGGAGGGAAAATTACTTTTGTAGTGTTAACGAGGACAATGCAATCAAGGTGGCCCATTTCCAGCAGTTGACAAGAAGGTGTGAATATCAGCAGAGGGAAAATTACATTTTGTAGTGACCCATCCACTCCCAGTCTTTATTCAGGCCTAATTTGATGGTGTCCCGTTTCAAATTAATTCCAGTTCTGCAGTTTCTCGCTGGAATCTGTTTTTGAAGTTTTTTTGTTGAAAAATTACCATTTTTAAGTTTGTTATTGAGTGTCCAGGGAGACTAAAGTGGTCTCCTGATGGTTTTTGAATGTTACAATTCTTGATGTCTGATTTGTGTCCATTTATTCTTTTGCATAGAGACTGTCCAGTTTGGCCAATGTACATGGCAGATGGTCATTGCTGGCACATGATGGCATATATCACATTGGTAGATGTGCAGGTGAATGATCCCCTGATGGTGTGGCTGGTGTGGTTAGATCCTATGATGGTGTCCCTTGAACAGATATGCAGACAGAGTTGGCAACGGGGTTTGTTGCAGGGATTGGTTCCTGGGTTAGTGTTTCTGCTGTGTGGTGTGTAGTTGCTGATGAGTATTTGCTTCAGTTTGGGGGGCTGTCTGTAAGTGAGGACTGGCCTCATGCCTGTATAGCAGTGCACTTTGGCTTCCTGCCCCAACCTATTGGATAATAATTTAGAGATTTAAAGAGTGAAATGGTCTGAATGGTAACTCTAAAGTAAAAAAAGTGACCTTTCCTCTAACATGATGCTAAAGTGCTAAGCGAGTGATAGACCTGCATTTTAACTTAAAAGAAAACCACAAGTTGTGTTGCTTTTTGTTATCCACAAACTGTTATTCTGTAATAACAGAGGGAAAATCCTTTTCCAGGCAACCTCTCCAGTGGTTGCAAACTGGAAATAACTTCCAACCACTAAATGCTATTTATTTATTTATGGTTCGGAATTTTTCATGCAGAGCAAATGCACTTCTAGAAAAATTGTCACTTTGAAAAGCACTTTGTAAAGCAAGCTAACCAAATGAACAGAAATATACAATAAATTGTATGCATATACCAAAGACAGGAATCTATAACATGTGACTCAATGGTTAGAGCTTATGAGTCAGGACCCCTAAATTCTTTTCCTGACTCTGTTACCGACTTGAGGTGTCATGTTGGGCAAGTTGCTGTTAACATTTGTGTCTCAATTTATCCAGGTGTAAAAGAGAAAGGATGGTCTAGTGGCTAGTGGGAGGGCTGGACACCTGAATTGAGTTCTCTGTTCCGCCCAAGGCTTACTGTGTGACCTTGGGGACGTCACTAAATCTCTCTATGCTTCAATTCCAGATCTGTAAAATGGGGATAATTGCACTGCCCTATGCCACCCAGAAGGGTGTTGTGAGAATACATACATTAAAGGTGGTGAGCCCTCAGATACTAGAGCAGAGGTGGGCAAACTATGGCCCGCGGGCCACATCCGGCCCACGGGACCCTCCTGCCCGGCCCCTGAGCTCCAGGCCCTGGAGGCAAATCCCTGGCCCCTCCCCTGTTGTTCCTCCTCCCCGGCAGCCTCAGCACACTGCGCCGCCAGTGCAATGCTCTGCGTGGCCGGGCAGCATAGCTGCAGAGCTGCGGCCTGACCCGGTGCTCTGGGCAGTGCGGCTATAGCATTGCCAGCCACCGGTACTCCAGGGGGCGCGGTAAGGGGGCAGGGGACAGGGAATGGGGGAGGGAGGTGTGGATGGGCTCAGGGCAGCCAGAGGACAGGGAACAGGGGGTTGAATGGGGCAGGGAGTCCCGGGGGGTAGTCAGGAAGGAGAGGGAGGATTGGATGGGGTGGCGGGCGACAGTCAGGGGCAGGTGTGGTCAGGGGACAGGGAGAAGGGATGGTTGGATGGGGAAGGGGTTCTGGGGAGCAAGTCAGGAATAAGAGAGGGGGTTGGATGGGGCAACAGGGGGCAGTCAGGTGTGAGGGGTCTGGGGTTGGTCAGGGGACAGGGAGCAGGGGGTGGTGGATGGGGTAGGAGTCCTGGGGGGGCATCAGGGAACCGGGGGCGTTGGATGGGGCAGGAGACCATCGGGGCGAGAAGCGGGGGGGTTGGATAGCCACGCCTGGCTGTTTGTGGAGACACAGCCTCCCCTAACCGGCCCTCCATACAATTTTTGAAACCCGATATGGCCCTCAGGCCGAAAAGTTTGCCTGCCCCTATACTAGGGTAATGGGGAGCATCTAAGTACTTTAGTTAGTAAAATTCCGAACAGTACCTTACTCATAGTGTGTTTTGAGACTTACTGATGGTTTAATGTTGGTGAAGCATTTTGAGAGCAGCAGACAAAAAGTGTAAAGTGTTTTTTAAAGGATGGAAGAAAAAGGACTGCAAATATCAGAAAAATGTACAGTAATGTGATGGATGCCATTTGGACACATGGCTTCCTGAATCCTTCTACATGCAATCAGAGGTAATTTGACATATAAAAAAATCAGCTTTCAACTGGGAGAACAGCTTAAAGCTGGCACAAACTTAAAATACAGGCATGACGATTTCTCCTTTTTTACCATGAAATTTATGAACTCAATACTATACTTATTATATCGCTTGTTTTTCCTGGGAGGCTAATATTTCTCAGGAGTCTGCTATTTGGGGGTTTGGCAGGATTGAAAGTGGACAGATATTGGCAAGATACACTCCTTCCCCTTACTGTAGTATAGAAATTAAGGAGGTAACCATGGATCCACTATAGTATTTAAAAATGAGTTGTGGCATATAATAATTTGCATTTGCAAGGCCAAATCTTGCTTGATTTCAGTGGGACTGCTCAGGTCAGTGTGGAGAGTTGGAGCTGACTCACTCAGCACCATTCTTCTGGGGATTTAAGAAAGAGTCACTTTCTTTGAACTTAAGGCCAGAGGGGACCATTAGATCATCTTGTCTGACATCCAGTATATCACTAGCCATTATATTTCAGTTGGCCCTGTACTGAGTCCAGTAACTTGTATATTTGATTAAGGCATATCTCCCCAAAAGACATCCAGGCTTAATTTCAAGGTGCCAAGAGATGGAGAATCCACCACTTCTCCTGGTAGTTTGTTCCAACAGGTAACTGCCCTCACTGTCCCTGGCTTTAGCTTCCAGCCATTGGTTCTTGTTGTGCCTTTCTCTGCTCAGTGCAAAAGCCCTTGAGCACCCGGTCGTCTCTCCCAGTCAAGATACTTATACACTGTAGTCAAATCACCACCCAATCCTCTTTATGATAAGAATGAGCTCTTTAAGTTTCTCCCGGTAAGGCATTTTCTCCAGCACTTGAATCATTTTTGTGGCTCTTTTCTGCAGCCTCTCCCCAGTTTTCAACATCCTTTTAAAACCATGGATACCAGTACAGTATGCAGTATACCAGGATTGGTCTCATCAGTGTCATAGACAGAGACAAAATCACCTCCCTGTTTTTACTCTCCACTCATCTGTTTATTCCTCCAAGGGTTGCATTAGCCCTTTTTGCCACAGCATCACACTGGAAACTCATGTTCAGTTGTTTGTCAATTACAACCCCTAGGTCCTTTCCAGTTACTGCTTCCAGGAGTCAGTTCTCCATTCGGTGGGTATGACCTGTATTCCTTCTTCCTAGATGGATGAGTTTGCAATTGGCTGTATTAAAATGCATTGTGTTTTAATGGGCTGGGGCTACTAAGCGATCCAGATCACTCTGTATGACTGCCCAGTCCCCATCATTATTTACCACTCTGCCAATCTTTGTGCTATCTGGAAACATTATCAGAAGTGATTTTGTATTTACTTCCAGCTCATTGATTAAAATGTTGAATAGTGTCAGGCTTAGTACTTATCTCTGCTGAACCCCAGTAGACACCCCCCCCATTCATTAATGATTCCCCATTGACAACCATTTTGTGAGATGCCATTATTAATCCATTTAATGGGTGTTTTACTTATATTTTATAGTGCTAGTTTTTAATTAGAATGTCATGTGGTACTCAGTAAAATGCCTTATGAAAATCTTAGTATATTACATCTAAGCAGTTACCTGTATCAACCTATGATCTGCTGAAAGAATGGAAGCAGGCTTGTTTGACAAGACCTATTTTCCATCAAAACATGTTGACTGCCATTAATTCTGTTCCCATCCTTTAATTCTTTATCAGTTGAATCCTGTATCAACTTTCCATAAATTTGCCTCTAGTTATCCATGTCATCCCACTTGCCCTTTATGAATATTGGCATAATATTACTACTTTTTCAATCTTCTGGAATTTCTCTGATATTCCAAGACTGATTAAAAATTAACATCAGCAGGCCAGAGATCTCAGACAACTCTTTTAGGACTCTGGGTGCATTTTAGCTGGCCTGCTGACATAAATATGTATATGCCTAGTAGATGTTATCTAACATTCTCTTTGCTTAAGAATGGACTGGAAAGTACTTCATCATATTATGATATAAGTACATCATCCTGCATCATTGTAAGTGCAGAACAGAAATATATATTGAACACTTCTGCCTTGTCTGCATCATTAAATATTTTACCATCTCCATCTAGTAAAGGACCTAGATCATTGCTAGAATTTCTTTTATTCCTCATATACTTTAAAACACCTTCGTATTGTCTTGAGCCTTGGCAGCCAAAGATTTTTCCCTGGTGTCTTTACCTTCCCTTATCAGTGTTCTGCACTTCCTAACTTCTGAGTTATTTTAATTGACATCTATTTCCTTCCTTTTCAATTTTTTATATATTATATAATGTTTTCTAATTGCTGCCTTCACTTAGAACTCCCCTATAATTAGAAGGGTCATCTTCAGGTTTTTCAGGTTTTAGGAATGTAATGACCTTGGCTTCTTTCCACATGTGGGGGATTTCACTGGTCTCCAGGATGTGGGCGAAAAACTGCATCATCCACTTCTATGCCAATGGACCCACATTACATAGGGACTCAAAAAAATTTCATATTTTTCTGCTGCTTTCCCCAGTTTCCTGGCTGCAATACCTGCCTTGATCTCCTTACCTGTGAATGATTCAGACCATCAGGACAATGGAGCTCTGTGGACATCACCTGCCAGAGTTGATGCTGGACTTTTCTGCGATACTGTTTGTCCACTGGTTATTTTGATATCCAGAAAAGTTTAGCCGTGATAGCACTGACTTTCACTTGCAGCTTAAAGGCATGTGTGGGATTTGCAGCTCCCAGGTGTCTGAGCAGGTTCCAGGCATGTCTGCTCAAGTGTATGAAGTTTAGAACTTCTACACATTCAAGTCACCATTTCTGCCTTGCTCCAGTGATGCCAGCAGGGCTTTTCCAATTTCTGGGTCTCTACACTCATCATATTTGTGAAGGTCCTCTTGGCTCTTTCCTGGCCAGCAGGAGTTTACAATGACCTGTGTCCCTGGAAGATTTTCTTTGCAGTGGAAATTAGGAGTGCAGTCAAACAGTCAAAAGTGATCAGCATTGGGGAAATGTGAAAGCTTGTATTCTCCACAGTTGTAGTGAAAATGGTCCAGTGTGCTTTTTTGGAATTTCCAGTGCAGTACCAGTTTTGAATAGAGAACCGGTATTTTAATGCCAATATTGGTAAAAACTCATCTGTGCTAGCTGTTGGAAAATTGTCGAGGGTATTGATGTTCCTGAATCATCTTTAGAGATGAACATTAGGTCAGTGTAATATCTTCTTCCCCATCTTGCAGAGTGGAAAATGACGCTCTGTTCCACATCAAAAAGGAGGAGCATATCATTTGCTGACACTCAGTGGGTCAGTTCTTTACCTGCAATGTTGTTTGCTGTGTAGCCCCATTGTGTGTGGTGACTATTAAAGTCACCCACAAATACAGCAGGGTCTTGTGTGGTCGGAAGAGCTGGTTGTGGGCACTGGTTGGTTTATGTACATTAATGATGGTAAACTTGTCAATAAATCTGGAGATTGTAGTTATTTCTTTGTGCCCTATACGAGGTAGGATCATATATTCACTGCTCTCCTGCTTTATGTAGATTGCCAGCACATATTTTGGGTGCTAATTGCTGGCTATGAGTTTACAGCTATTGATTTTGTAGCAACAGGCTTTTTCTTCATTTTCAAGATGGGTCTCCTGGAGGGTGAGGAAATTGATGTTGGTTGTCTGCAGCATTTTCTCCAGGTAATAATGCTTGGATTGTGAGATGTCTTCATTGTTTAACTGGCAGATCTTTGCCCCAGGTCTGATATGCCTCGTATGTTGGCCCTGAAAAAGTAGGCTTATTTTGTTGCCCTTTTGACCGGGAAATCAACAGTCAACCTTCATTCGATGGTTTGACGACATTAGTCATGGTTTCCCACTTAACAGGGTGGACTGCATGAAGATCATCATCTTCAACCCCAGTAAGCATAATGATTGCAGTGTTAAGTGAGACTTAGTTTAATGACAAAGAGATGCCCTTGTATAGTTGCATGTTGCTGAGTATTCATCAATTTACTCCATCTGAGGATCAGGACCCCAGTTTTCATCTGAAACTGGATTTTGAGAGAAAACCTTCTTTCGTTTTGACCCATGTAGGTTCATGCCTGTGTGCACACACATCCATATACAAATTTTCATTTTTGGGTTTCCATTCAAACTCAGTTAGACTCACAAAGTGGAACTCAATTAGAACTATCAGGTTTTTTTTCCTGGTTTTGCATCAAAGTCTTGTGAAATAACATTTGTTCCTGATTTCAATATAAAACCACAAGTCAGTCTAGGTTTGCACAATAGATAAATGATGATCAGGAAACCTTTTGATGCCCCCCAGTCTGCATTTTGAGTTTATAATGAATTCTGAAATTGGGGGAATTTCACTTAGTCTGTGGGACATAACTAATGTGTTGACCAAATAGAATGTTGAACTCCAGCAGAACTGGATAAATACTGCACAAAGTTTTCTACAAGTATCCATTTGAATTTTTGAACCAATGGCCCATAATCTGACCACCTCTGGGGGTAAGAAGCAGCGAACAAAGATGAAAAGTTATGGAATGTAAATTCTAATTAAAGGGAGCAAATACCATTAGGTTTTCTTCTAAACTGTAGGGAAACCTACCCAAAGCAGGAGTAGCTAGTTGGCAATATTTTTCCCAACAGATTCCATAAAAGGCAAATAAGGCAGCACAACTGATTTGGGGTCAGGCACACCAGGCCTTGGCTTTGACAATGCTCACTATAGATAGAAGATTGTGGAATGGAGCCAATCAGCTCCAAACTGCACAGAAGGAGGGTTTGAGAGCTACATCCCCCTTCCCAGGGAACAAGAGGAAAACCTATGTTTGGGGGAACCTTTTCCTCTCCCTGGCAGTAGGGACCACAGGGGTGGGGTTCCAACTCCAGAGAGTCATAGAATCATGGAATAATCAGGGTTGGAAGGGACCTCAGGAGGTCATCTAGTCCAACCCCCTGCTCAAAGCAGGGCCAATCCCCAACTAAATCATCCCAGCCAGGGCTTTGTCAAGCCTGGCCTTAAAAACCTCTAAGGAAGGAGATTCCACCACCTCCCTAGGTAACGCATTCCAGTGTTTCACCACCCTCCTAGTGAAAAAGTGTTTCCTAATATCCAACCTAAACCTCCCCCACTGCAACTTGAGACCATTACTCCTTGTTCTGTCATCTGCTACCACTGAGAACAGTCTAGATCCATCCTATTTGGAACCCCCTTTCAGGTAGTTGAAAGCAGCTATCAAATCCCCCCTCATTCTTCTCTTCCACAGACTAAACAATCCCAGTTCCCTCAGCCTCTCCTCATAAGTCATGTGTTCCAGTCCCCTAATCATTTTTGTTGCCCTCCGCTGGCCTCTTTCCAATTTTTCCACATCCTTCTTGTAGTGTGGGACCCAAAACTGGACACAGTACTCCAGATGAGGCCTCACCAATGTTGAATAGAGAGGAACGATCACGTCCCTCGATCTGCTGGCAATGCCCCTACTTATACATCCCAAAATGCCATTGGTCTTCTTGGCAACAACGGCACACTGTTGACTCATATCCAACTTCTCGTCCACTGTAACCCCTAGGTCCTTTTCTGCAGAACTGCTGCCGAGCCATTTGGTCCCTAGTCTGTAGCGGTGCATGGGATTCTTCTGTCCTAAGTGCAGGACTCTGCACTTGTCCTTGTTGAACCTCATCAGATTTCTTTTGGCCCAATCCTCTAATTTATCTAGGTCCCTCTGTATCCTATCCCTACCCTCCAGCGTATCTACCTTTCCTCCCAGTTTAGTGTCATCTGCAAACTTGCTGAGGGTGCAATCCACACCATCCTCCAGATCATTTATGAAGATACTGAACAAAACCGGCCCGAGGACCGACTCTTGGGGCACTCCACTTGATACCGGCTGCCAGCTAGACATGGAGCCATTGAACACTACCCATTGAGCCCGACAATCTAACCAACTTTCGATCCACCTTATAGTCCATTCGTCTAGCCCATACTTCTTTAACTTGCTGGCAAGAATACTGTGGGAGACCGTGTCAAAAGCTTTGCTAAAGTCAAGGAACAACACATCCACTGCTTTCCCCTCATCCACAGAGCCAGTTATCTTGTTGTAGAAAGCTATTAGATTAGTCAGGCATGACTTGCCCTTGGTGAATCCATTCTGACTGTTCCTGATCACTTTCCTCTCCTCTAAGTGCTTCAGAATTGATTCCTTGAGGACCTGCTCCATGATTTTTCCAGGGACTGAGGTGAGGCTGACTGGCCTGTAGTTCCCAGGATCCTCCTTCTTCCCTTTTTTAAAGATGGGCACTACATTAGCCTTCTTCCAGTCATCCAGGACTTCCCCCAATCGCCATGAGTTTTCAAAGATAATGGCCAATGGCTCTGCAATCACATCCGCCAACTCCTTTAGCACTCTCGGGATGCAGCACATCCCACCTCATGGACTTGTGCTCATCCAGCTTTTCTAAATAGTCCTGACCACTTCTTTCTCCACAGAGGGCTGGTCACCTCCTCCCCATGCTGTGCTGCCCAGTGCAGTAGTCTGGGAGCTGACCTTGTACGTGAAGACAGAGGCAAAAAAAGCATTGAGTACATTAGCTTTTTCCACATCCTCTGTCACTATGTTGCCTCCCTCATTCAGTAAGGGGCCCACACGTTCCTTGACTATCTTCTTGTTGCTAACATACCTGAAGAAACCCTTCTTGTTACTCTTAACATCTCTTGCTAGCTGCAACTCCAAGTGTGATTTGGCCTTCCTGATTTTACTCCTGCATGCCCGAGCAATATTTTTATACTCTTCCCTGGTCATTTGTCCAATCTTCCACTTCTTGTAAGCTTCTTTTTTATGTTTAAGATCAGCAAGGATTTCACTGTTAAGCCAAGCTGGTCGCCTGCCATATTTGCTATTCTTTCTACACATGGGGATGGTTTGTCCCTGTAACCTCAATAAGGATTCTTTAAAATACAGCCAACACTCCTGGACTCCTTTCCCCCTCATGTTATTCTCCCAAGGGATCCTGCCCATCAGTTCCCTGAGGGAGTCAAAGTCTGCTTTTCTGAAGTCCAGGGTCCATATTCTGTTTCTCTCCTTTCTTCCCTGTGTCAGGATCCTGAACTCGACCATCTCATGGTCACTGCCTCTCAGGTTCCCATCCACTTTTGCTTCCCCTACTAATTCTTCCTGGTTTGTGAGCAGCTGGTCAAGAAGAGCTCTGCCCCTAGTTGGTTTCTCCAGCACTTACACCAGGAAATTGTCCCCTACACTTTCCAAAAACTTCCTGGATTGTCTGTGCACCGCTGTATTGCTCTCCCAGCAGATCTCAGGTTGATTGAAGTCTCCCATGAGAACCAGAGCCTGCGATCTAGTAATTTCCGTGAGTTGCTGGAAGAAAGCCTCGTCCAACTCATCCCCCTGGTTCGGTGGTCTATAGCAGACTCCCACCACAACAACTTTGTTGCTCACACTTCTAAAATAATCCAGAGACTCTCAGGTTTTTCTGCAGTTTCATACTTGAGCTCTGAACAGTCATACTGCTCCCTTACATACAACGCAACTCCCCCAACTTTTCTGCCCTGCCTGTCCTTCCTGAACAGTTTATATCCATCCATGACAGTACTCCAGTCATGTGAGTTATCCCACCAAATCTCTGTTATTCCAATCACATCATAATTCCTTGACTGTGCCAGGACTTCCAGTTCCCCCTGCTTGTTTCTCAGGCTCCTTGCATTTGTGTATAGGCACTTGAGATAACTCGCTGATCGTCCCTCTTTCTCAGTATGAGGCAGGAGCCCTGCCCTCTCGCGCCCTTCTACTCGTGCTTCCTCCTGGTATCCCACTTCCCCACTTACCTCAGGGCTTTGGTCTCCTTCCCCCGGTGAACCTAGTTTAAAGCCCTCCTCACTAGGTTAGCCAGCCTGCTTGCAAAGATGCTCTTCCCTCTCTTCGTTAGGTGGAGCCCGTCTCTGCCTAGCACTCCTCCTTCTTGGAACACCATCCCGTGGTCAAAGAATCCAAAGCCTTCTCTCTGACACCACCTGTGTAGCCATTCGTTGACTTCCACGATTCGACGGTCTCTACCCAGGCCTTTTCCTTCCATGGGGAGGATGGACGAGAAGACTACTTGCACCTCAAACTCCTTTATCCTTCTTCCCAGAGCCACGTAGTCTGCAGTGATCTGCTCAAGGTCATTCTTGGCAGTATCATTGGTGCCCACATGGAGAAGCAGGAAGGGGTCGTGATCCGAGGACTTGATGAGTGTCAGCAGTCTCTCCATCACATCGTGAATCCTAGCTCCTGGCAAGTAGGAGACTTCTTGGCTCGCACTTCATCTCCTCAGAAGTGAGAGACCCAGCTGAAATACAGATCTCCTTCCATGGACATGCATTTTGGCCAGAATTTTTATATAACATGTTTCAGAGTAGCAGCCGTGTTAGTCTGTATTCACAAAAAGAAAAGGAGTACTTGTAGCACCTTAGAGACTTAGAGAGCACCACCAAATGCATCCGATGAAGTGAGCTGTAGCTCACGAAAGCTTATGCTCAAATAAATTTGTTAGTCTCTAAGGTGCCACAAGTACTCCTTTTCTTTTTGCGAATACAGACTAACATGGCTGCTACTCTGAAACCTAACAAATTTATCTGAGCATAAGCTTTCGTGAGCTACAGCTCACTTCATCAGCTGTAGCTCACGAAAGCTTATGCTCAAATAAATCTGTTAGTTTCTAAGGTGCCACAAGTATTCATTTTCTTTATATAACATGGTCGCTCATCCTAATTAAAAGCTTTTCGGTTGCCCCATACTGTAGCCTAACTTCCAAGGCTGGAACCAGGGTGGCTGCAAACAGTGTAATGTTGGTTAGTTACTCTTTATACAGCATGCTGAAAATGTAAAGCACTATACAACTTTTAAGGATTGCTGGTATTAACCATGTGATTGTTCTTGAAAAGGGTTTCAAAACACACTTACAAACTCCAGTGTAGACATCACTAAAATAATCTAAAGAAGGCGGCAATACCTGCAATATTCCTTTCTCCATCTGCCTCTATTTTGCAAACAAATTTGGGTCAGACTCCACAGCTGGCCCTTTTAGGGATACCGTAAAACATCAGCCTGTACTGACTGTCAGATATGATATTTCTCCATTAGTAACTCCTTCCAGAAGTCACATTTAATTGGATTTCAATGGGAGTAGGATGCCTAACTTCCTTAGGCCCCTTTGAGAAAAACCCCATATGAAATTTTGCCAGGGTATTCTCTCCTCCAGTCCTCTCAGTATTTCCTTTCTTTTCTGGTCTGTCTTTTGGGCCATGAGCCTGTAATGAGCTCCACATGGAAAGATCCCTGTGCTCTGGAGAAGCCATATTAGCTGCAATGGGATGTCAGATGGGCGCAAGGGTTCACCCACAGAGAGCAGCTTTTAGGACTGGGACCTGGGATTTTAAAATATTTGGGAAACTATCTTTATTTGTGTCTTCTGCAGCACTGGACACTGGGAGGGGAGGGAGGAGGAATGTGGGAGTAGAGGAATAGAAAGGGGAATGAGGGAAGCAACTGAGACCTGGGTGGGGGAAGGATCCAGCTCCAAGATGGGAAGGAGCATCCTGGCAGTTCCTCCTGCCATTCCTTGGCAGCTGGTGCCCGGTGCCTTGTGCCCATCCCCCTCGGCAGCTGGTGTCCTGTGCACCAATGTCCCCTGCCCTCTACCCAGGTGCCATTTCCCTCTCCCCCACCTACCCGGGCAGCTGGCAAATGTGTGTCTGCCCCTCCCCCAGGTTCGGTGTCTCCACTGGGCCCATGGTGGCTGAAAGGTTGGGCCTTTCCCGATGGTTGGTGTGATTTTGTGCACTATGGCAGCTGCTCCAGCTACTCTTCTGGGTCCTGCTCTTGTCTCCACTCTCTATGCATGTGCATCACAGTGGAAACATATCTGGATCCCACTCTCGCCTCTGAGAGGTATTGTTGCATAGGAAAATATGGGGTGGGGTGGAAATATACATCAGTCTCCCTCCCCCAGTATTTTCATTATGGGGGCGCCAGCCCTCTCCCTCCCTTGGTTCTGCCACCCCTACTGGATGCATTGTTAGTTGCTGTGTTTTTTACTCTTTATAAGTAATATGTAGAAACCACATGGGCACAAAATAACGATAGGGTTCCAACGTATTGCTCTGGCTAGTTTCTAAAACAGAACACAGTGACCATGACAAAAGGGCTCACAAACAATCTAAAGAGATATTATGCTCTACACATTTCTATACATCAGTGTTTAACAAAAATATAAGTAGTAGGAGGAAGACAACAAGAATTGTCTGTGAGTGAATATAATTAATATAAATTCCCCCCAGTGAAGAAGTGAATATTTTTGTAAGCTATTATCACATAACTTTTCAGTAATGTCAAACTACATCAACTTTAAACAAAAACCTGCTCTTCATTAATATTTCTGGTTTCCTGTCTTCTGTATGACATTTTCAGCAAAATTATGGATCATGTGTAGCATTACTATGAGACATGCTGCAAGGGTCTTTTTTTAAAATCAGATTCAGCATTCTGCTTAGTTTTACGAACACTGGATCCAAACTCAAGATGGAAAATCTAGCCATTCATTAACTCAAGCTATCAATAAAATTGAAGAAAACTACTATCTATATTTTTAAAAACTGCATCCTAGCAGAAATATGATATAAGAATGTGTATTATGCATAATAGCATATCCTGCCAACAGAGATAGACTCCACTTTGAAGTCCCAAGAACTAGAGAAAATACAAATATGTTGCATTTCACTTATATGAAAAACCACTCAGAAGTAGAGATGCACTCAACCAATATCTCAGATCTTGGGTACTTCCAAATATATGGTTATTCTGAGTTAGATATCTTGGGTAGTTTAATCCAGTCACTTGCTAAATGCTATGGGCTGTGCCCTGGAGTCATGATTAATTTTCTTCGTAGATATAAGGGCCAACTTGAGTCACCTTGAAGGGGCATGATTTTCACAAGTGACGAGCTCCATAACCCCTGAAAATCAGACTCCTGAAAGGTGTCTCACATTAGGCAGCTACAGCCACTTTTGAAAATTTAGGCCAATATCTTTGGAAAGCTAGTAGTGAAATTGCAGCACCAGAGACCTGACAGACCCATAGCTGTCATTACCAAAGGTACAGTGTTCACATAAGTAAATCGTCTTGCTACCACAAAATAACATAAATTATCATACATGGTATCTGTGTTGGCATTTGTTGTAGGTTCTATGGCCTGATCTACACCTAAATATTGGATCAACCTAACTGCATTGCTCGTGTCTGTGAAAATATTTGTACCCCATGCAATGTAGTTAGGTCAGCCTAACCCCCAATGGAGACCCAACTAGGTCAACTAGCTAACCCCCACAGTTGACACAGCTACCGCCTCTCTAAGCAGTGGATTACCTACTTCAATGGAGAACAACCCTTCAGTGGAGGTAATAACAGGTTTCAGAGTAGCAGCCGTGTTAGTCTGTATCTATCCGTAAAAAGAAAAGGAGTAGTTGTGGCACCTTAGAGACTAACAAATTTATTAGAGCATAAGCTTTCATGAGCTGCATCCGATGAAGTGAGCTGTAGCTCATGAAACCTTATGCTCAAATAAATTTGTTAGTCTCTAAGGTGCCACAAGTCCTCCTTTTCTTTTTTCAGTGGATGTAGAAAGCGTCTGTGTTGCAGTGCTGTAGCTGTGCCACTGTAGCGTAGACATACCCTAAGCTGTGATGAAATGTAGTGATAGAATTACATAGTTGGCAGTGAATTACAACATACTAGATACTGTGCAGTGACAGTGCTCTTTGTCCCACTGACCTGGTTCTTCACCTCATACAAAGAAGGATTTATTTTTGTTTTTAAACTGTATTTTGGTGCTCATGAACAATGTTAGATTGACAGTCTTAGCTCCAATCCAAGAGTTTAATTATGAGGAAGGACTGACTTGTAGTTAAGGCATTGGATTGGGGCTCAGGATATCTGGGTTTAATTCTTGCCACAGACCTCCTGAATGACATCGAGCAATAACCTAGGATATGTCTACACTGCATGCTTCTTTCAGTGGTGTGTAGAGTACATACTGAGATAGCACCCCCCTCCCCTTCAGCCCAGGTATAAATCACAGTGCAGACCATGAAGCCTGGCTTAGGTGGAGTAAAGATGTGCCTGAAGGGTGGGGTAAGTACCTGAGTACATGCCCTACTTGGTTCTCTATCCACCCAAGCCGTGCCTCCCTGTCTACACTGCTATTTTTAGCAATGTAGTATCCAACTGCCTCCATGCTTCTGGAGTCTTTCCCTGCTACAGGGAAACTGCATTGCCACAGGGAAAGACTCTAGCAGTGGGGAAAGACTCAGGGAAAGGCTCTGGCAATGGGGAAGCAGCAGGGAAAGGCTGAGCTACACACCGCAGTGTCGATACAGCTTGCTTTTCACGGTGACATATAGCTACAGATATACTACATGTGGCCACAAGCGGTGTGTGGTATAGATATTGCCTTAATCTCTGTCTACCTCGGTTCCCTTTCTGAAAAGCAGGGGTAACATTTTCTTTCTCTGTGCTGTCCATTTAGAATGTAGACTCTTGTGCCTGTTGTTATATGTTTGTACAGAGCCTAGCATAATGAGTCCCTGATCCTGGTTGGGACCTCCGGGCACTATTGCAATACCAATCAGGTGAATGTAAAGCAGCTGGGATTCAGAGAAAATTATGACAGGAGTTACTGAAATATATCGATTTCTTTTGCACCACTGTGATTGAGTGAGTTACTTTGTTTTTCTTCTATCAGAAACAAAATTGTTCCTATGTGACTGAAGTTTGTATCCAATTGCTGTTGTTTGTTTCCTCAGGTTTAGAGAAGTGCAGAGTGAAGCGGTGCCTGATTGAAAGATGGGGAAGATTAATGTAAATGTGATATAAGGGAGTGATGAGACTATACATTCTGGGCAAGACCGAACCTGCAACTCTCATGAAACGCTGGGAGAATATCTGTGAACCAGAAACAGCTGCCTCCTGAGCACCCCCCTTGTGGCTAGAGGTCACTCTGCAGCACTCTGCCTCTGTTTCCACCTTCATCACAGCCCCCTTAAGGACTGAACACAGGCTTCTCTCTGGGTTAACACTGCCCCTGGCTGAGGTTTCAAAACAATCCTCAGAGCCCCAAATTAAAGGTCATCACCACAACATAAAAGTTTGTACTTAGCTCTGGCATCTTCTATCGTGACCAGAACTCTTCTTCTTCTCAGTCTGTTCTCACAGTCCGTCCTCCCAACTCTTCCTAGCTGGAGCTCAGCCTTCTGGTTCTAACCTTCAGACCCAAACCTAGTCAAAGTTTCCCATAGGAGCCTCCTGCTCACTGGGCTCTGGCCTTCAAACTCCCCTGATGTCAGAGATTTTCCCTGCAGGGACCTTTCTCACTCTTTCCTGTGCTCTTCTCCCTGCACAACTTCCTGCTTCTCTGAGACCCTTTCCCCTGGCAGGGTTTCAGAGCCCAGGCTCCAGCCTGAGTCCAAATGTCTACACTGCTATTTTTAGCTCTGCAACCTGAGTCCCATGAGCCAGCTCTGGGCTCTGAGACTTGCTGCCAAGGGTCTTTTATTGAGGTGTATATGTACCCTATGGCACTTGGTGCCTCAAAAAGGTACCAAGGTGTAGATATAGTAAGTGGAAGGGAATTAGTCATTACAGAACTCATTCAGACTGCAGCATTTCTGTCCCGATCCATCCTTACCAATAACATACAAATGAAACTCTTACTCTCAAATGCCTTTATTTTTGTTTAACCATGGAATTTCCAAGGATGTAATATTACAACAGAGAAAAAAATGTGGACAATTGCCAGTTTTATAGCATTTTAATAAAAAAAACTGTACATTTGGTGATCTAATACATTTCCCACTTAACTGTTCAATATCTTTTTCCATTGTGCAATCCCCTCTCCTTGGATAGTGTAAAAGATACAATTCTGTTACGTTTAGCAGGATGGTTTTATTTATATTATAGACAGGGCTGGTAACACAGCTGACTAAGATTGTCCAATATTTCTGATACATAAGATCCTGTTTCAGTTGCTTATAATATTGCCAAACTTTAACCACTTGGGCTGAAATTTTACATTCCAGGTTTTGACTTCAGATGGAAATCTTTTGGAAAACTTCAGCCAGAACAGTTTAGCCACTTCAGAGAATGAGACTAGTGGAAAAAAATACATTGTTTTGCTCATGTTAAAAAACAAAATCTTGGTGAATATGTTTTTGAATAGATCTAGTGCCCATGTTTTGGAGCAGGTGCTTGACATTTGGTACCAGGGTGGAAGGATGGTAGGTGGTGGCTTTATATCAGGGATGTGACTTCTGTCATCTCTGTGAATATTTATCTAAATGTGGCCAATCTGTAAGCCTTTGAAAAGTTACGGGGCTACTTAGGGAAAACAGGGGATTAAAAAGCCCATCCTAAGTAGGGTGACCAGATGTCCTGATTTTATAGGGACAGTCCCAATTTTGGGGTCTTTTTCTTATATAGGGTCCTATTACACTCCCCTCCCCTCCCCGTCCTGATTTTTTCACACTTGCTGTCTGCTCACTCTAGTCCTAAGTGACAGGGTGTTTTGAGAGGGAGTTCTTCAGGTGAAGGTGGAGCAACTACTGGACCCTTGGGGTGAGTTAGTTATCTTTAGTGTGTGTGTTTGTGCTGTGCTTGCTGCTTGACAGAAGTGTATTAGTGCAGTCTGTTTGTTTGGGGTAAGTGTGTTGAGCCTAGTGGCCTGCTAGGCAAGGCTGAGAGCTTCTTAATGAGGCTTTGATCCCGAAGCCCTTTAGCACCCATCAACACATAACCAGAGGGTGGGGCTACTCAGGGAGCACTGGGGGTTAAAAGCCCGCTCCTAAGTGACCAGATGAGCTAGTGAACAGAAGTAGCTAACAAACAGGGGAGTTTTGTGAGGGAGTTTAGAGTGTGTGTGTGTGTGGGGGGGGGAGAGATAGATACACTTCATTAACATTCTTTAAACTTAAGGCAATAAACATCCCCTGATGAAAAACAAAACAATAATAAAAGAAAGCTGCAGGATCAAAAAGAGAATGCAGGCAGAAATCCAGCAACAGAGTGGGACTATCTAATATATTGCACTGAATATAGCATGTATGATTACCTGCCTTTTGAGCGGGTGGCATATGTATGCATTCAGTGCAAGGAGCCTTCGGAGACCGTGTACGGGCTTTGGAGACAAGAGTGTCTGAACTGGAGGAACTAAGGGAGATAGAGAGGTATGTAGATGAGACTTTCTGGGACATAGTAGAATGGTCCCAACCCCTGTCTGACAGCTTCTGTGCTGTTGAAAAGGATAAAAGTCTCAGGGAAGGAGAGCATTAAACTGAAGCAGAAGGAAACAATCCCATAGTTGGGACCCTCTTTCCAGATGATGTCATAGTATCCTCTCAGACTGAGGATATCTCTCTGTGGGAGGGACCTCCAGTTATTAGGAAGAGACAGGTAATAGTTATGGGAGATTCAATAATTAGAAACATAGATATTTGGGTTTGCGAAGATTGGGAGAACCTCATGGTGACTTGCCTTCTAGGTGTGAAGGTTGCAGATCTCTCAAGACATCTATACAGACTTATGTGTAGTGTTGGGGAGGAGCCAGTGGTTATGGTACATGTAGCTACCAGTGACATAGAAGAGAGGTCCTGTAGGCCAAATTTAGGTTGATAGGTAAGAGATTGAAGTCCAGGTTCTCCATGGTAGCATTCTCTGAAATGCTTCTAGTTCCACGCACAGGGCCAGTTAGAATGACAGAACTGCAGGGTCTCAATGTGTGGACGAGACAATGGTGCAGGGAGGAGGGGTTTAGATTTATAAGGAACTGGGGAATCTTTTGGGAAATTGGGAGCCTATACAGGAAGGATGGGCTCCACTTAAACCAAAATGGAACTGTATTCCTGGCATGTAAAATTAAAAAGGTCATAGAGCAGTTTTTAAAATAAGGGCTGGGCAGGTGGGAAAGCCGACAGGTGCGGAGCAGCATGTGGTTCAGGCAGGGACATCCCTTAAAGGAGTATCTATTAATGGGGATTTTCTATATCCTAGTAAGAAGGAGAGGATGGAAGATGATAAAATACATGTAGGATCTGATGAGAAACAGTCAAATTAAAAAGTGTCCCATTCAAGTACATCATATAATGGCAGACAGCTAAAAAGTGGCATTTTTAAGTGCTTATATACAAATGCTAGAAGTCTAAATACTAAGATGGGTGAACTTTAGTGCCTTATGTTAAATGAAGATATTGATATAATATGCATCACAGAAACTTAGTGGAATGAGGAATAATCAGTGGGACAAAATACCAGGGTTCAAAGTATATCGGAAGGACAGAATAGGTCTTACTGGTGGGGGAGTGGCACTATATGTGAAAGAAAACAGAGTCAAATGAAGTAAAAATCTTAAATGAAACAAACAGTACCTCTATGAGTAGTAATTCCATGCTTGAATAATAAGAATATAGCAGTAGGGAGATGCTACTGACCATCTGACCAGGATATCTGTTGTGACTGTGAAATACTCAGAGAGATTAGAGAGGCTATACAAATAAAAAAACTCAATAATAATGGGGGATTTCAACTATCCCTGTATTGAGTGGGTACATGTCACCTCAGGACAGGATTCAGAAATAATCCTTGTTTCTTGACACCCTAAATGACTGCTTCTTGGAGCAGCTAGTTCTGGAACCCACAAGAGAAGAGGCAATTCTTGATTTAATCCAAAGTGGAGCACAGGATCTGGTCCAAGAGGTGCATATAGCTGAACTGCTTGGTAATAGTGACCATAACATAATAAAATATAACATTCCTGTCAGTGGGAAATTACCAAAGCAGCCCACCTCGGTAGCATTTAATTTCAGAAAGGGAAAGTACATAAAAATGAGGAAGTTGGTTAAACAGAGATTGAAAGGTACAGCACCAAAAGTTGAAATCCCTGCAAGCCTTATGGAAACTTTCTAAAGACACTGTAATAGAGACTCAATTTAAATGTTTACCCCAAATTAAAAAATATAGTAAGAGGACCAAAAAAGTAAAAGAAGCAGTTAGAGGCAAAAGAGCATCTTTTAAAAAGTGGAATTTTAAATTCTATTGACGAAAATAGAAAGGAGCTTAAACTCTGGCAAGCGAAATGTAAAAATATATAAAAAGGCCAAGAAAGAATTTGAAGAAGAGCTAGCCAAAGATTCTAAAAGTAACAGCAAAAAATTGTTTAAGTAACTCAGAAGCAGGAAGCCAGGTAAACAACCAGCGGGGCCACTGGACAATCGAGATGCTAAAACTAATCAACTAATAACCGTGGTCTATAACCTACTATTTAAATCAGCTTCTGTACCAGATGACTAGAGGATAGCTAATGTGACACCATTTTTTTTAAAAGGCACCAGAGACTATCCTGGCAATTTCAAGCTGCTAAGCCTATTTTCAGTACCAGGCAAATTGGTTGAAACTATAGTAAAGAAAAGAATTATCAGATACCTATATAAAACAATTTGTTGAGGAAGAGTCAACATGGTTTTTTTAAAGGAAATCATGCCTCACCAATCTATACTAGAATTCTTTGAGGGGGTCAACAAACATGTGAACAAGGTGGATCCAGTGGATATAGTGTACTTAGATTTTCAGAAAGCCTTTTGGCAAGATCAATCACCAAAGGTTCTTAAGCAAAGTAAACTGTCCTGGGATAAGAGGGAAGGTCCTCTCCTGGATTAGTAACTGGTTACAAAAGATAGGAAACAAAGGATAGGAATAAATGATCAGTTTTCAGAATGGAGACAGGTAAATAGTGATGTCCTCCAGGGGTCTTTACTGTGACCAGTATTGTTCAACATATTCATAAATGATCTGGAAAAAGGGGTAAACAGTGAGATGGCAAAATCTGCAGATGATACAAAACTACTCAAAATATTTAAGTCCAAAACAGATTGTGAAGAGTTACAAAGGGACCTCACAAAACTGGGTCACTGGGCAACAAAATGGCAGATGAAATTCAGTGTTGATAAATGCAAAGTAATGCACATTGGAAAACATAATCCCAACTATACATATAAAATGATGGGGACTAAATTAGCTGTTACTGTTCAAGAAAGAGATCTTGGAGTCATTGTGGATAGTTCTCTGAAAACATCCATTCAATGTGCAGCAGCAGTCCAAAAAGCTAACAGAATGTTGGGAATCATTATGAAAGGGTTGGATAATAAGACAGAAAATATCATATTGCCTCTATATAAATCCATGGTATGCCCACATCTTGAATAGATCTGGTCTCCCCATTTCAAAAAAAGTATTGGAATTGGAAAAGGTTCAGAAAAGGGCTACAAAAATTATTATGGATGTGGAACAGCTTCCATATGAGAAGAGATTAATAAGGCTGGGTCTTTTCAGCTTGGAAAAGGGATGACTAAGGGGGGATATGATAGAGGTCTATAAAATCATGACTGATGTGGAGAAAGTAAATCAGGAAATGTTATTTACTCCTTCTCTTAACACGAGAACTAGGGGTCACCAAATGAAATTAATAGGCAGCAGGTTTAAAACAAAAGGAAGTATTTCTTCACACAACACACAGTCAAGCTGTGGAATTCTTTGCCCGAGGATGTCATGAAGGCCAAGACTATAACATTGTTGAAAAAGGAAATAGATAATTTCATGGAGGATAGGTCCATCAATGGCTATTAGCCAGGATGGGCAGGGATGGTGTCCCGAGCCTCTGTTTGCCAGAAGCTGGGACTGGGTGACAGGGGGATGGATCACTTGATGATTACCTATTCTATTTATTTCCTTTGAAGCAGCTGGCATTGGCCACTGTCAGAAGACAGGATACTTAGCTATATGGACTATTGGTTTGACCCAGTATGGCCATTCTTGTGTTCTTATCTTCTTATGTACAGTTTGTACTTGCCCAGTAGAGATTTGTTAGATTTTAGCAGCTAAAATCTCTGAAGATTCCGTCCTCTCTTAGAATGCTCTCACAGGCTGACTGCACATACACTATCCCCACACCAAAAAGAAAAGGAGTACTTGTGGCACCTTAGAGACTAACAAATTTATTAGAGCATAAGCTTTCGTGAGCTACAGCTCACTTCATCGGATGCATTAGCTCACGAAAGCTTATGCTCTAATAAATTTGTTAGTCTCTAAGGTGCCACAAGTACTCCTTTTCTTTTTGCGAATACAGACTAACACGGCTGCTACTCTGAAATCTATCCCCACACCGTGACTGAGCATGTACCATCTCTTCACAGCGTACAGCAACTGAGCACGCCCCTGCCCAGGGCTATAGGGACAAAGCCAGTCTTTCCCTCTAGTGATTGCGTCCAGATGTTCCAGGCCAGAACGCTGAAATTGAGAGCAGGAAGCCTATCACTTCTGGGCTCTCAGTGACCCCCTTCTGGCACCTACCCAGCATGGAGGAGGAAGCCATTGAATAGAAATGCAGAGGAGAAAAAGATGGACCAGATAGTAGGTAAAGGAGTAGATTGGAACAACAAATCTGGTGAGAATGGGATGGCAGGTGGTGGAGAGAGACTGAGACTGGGGTTGTTTGGGTAAGGAGACTGGGTAAGGAGGTTGGGACTAATTGGGAGAGTAGACTGCAACTGGAAGCCAGTGAGGGAAATGCAGGGGAGTGGGAGCCAGTTGGATGCAGGAGAGGGGGTAGATACTGAGATCAGACAAGGAGCTGGGAGAGAGCAGAGACTGGGGAAATCAGTGGGAAAAAGGGAAACAGATCTGATAAGGAGCTGGGATGTTGGGGAGAGAACTGCGACTGGCTGAGCAAAGAGACTGGGGCAAGGAGCCAGGGACATGATGGTGATTGCATGAGGAGATTGGATGAGGAGTCTGGAGAGGGAGAGTGGGAGCTAATGGATGAGAGGGAAGAGACAGATCAGATAAGGAGCTGGAAGGGGGAAACTCGGACTGCCTGGGCAGGAGACTGGGACTGGGTGTGGGGCGGGGGACAGACTGGGAGTGGGAGAGATTTGGACTCAACAGTAAGCCCACAGGGAGTGACTAGGACTGGCTGAGCCAGGTTACTGGGTTTGGGGTTAAAAGCCTAAGAAGTGGTGAATAGGATTGCAATGAAGAACAATTACTATCCTTTATTAACACCCAGAATATAGCCTATTTAAATTAGATGAAGTGTCTAAACCTGTTCTTCAGCTATTGCCACCATCACATAAAGGAATAAATACAAAAGATACACTAACTAGTTCAAATTAGATAAGAACCAACCTGAAACTCAAACCAAACAGTTCTTGAAATTTGAAAAAATACAATTTGCATTTTCTCCCTGGGTTTTTCATTTATGCACCAAGCTGTACTTCCTGGTTGTATGCAGAAATGATGAAATACTAAAAGAAAGGTGTTCTTCACAGCATTTTCATCCCAGTTTTACAGCCCCAAGGGCTTGGGATAGTTTGAATACAGTTCAGAAAAGTATCCCTGAACTACATGGGGAGATGGGGACACATTACAGGATTTAAGAGGTTAGGAAGTGCACCATGTCCTTTGAGTTCAGAAGTAATTCCTTTTGCTCTTGGAATTATGAGTACTCATGAGTATCAAGAGCACAAAAAGACAGCCAAAAGAGGGGTTTAATCTCATCTTTTACGTAAAGGTCCAGCTCACTGTAGTGTGGCTGTTCTTACCTAAAGTTTTACAACAATGTGCTAACTGATCACTTCTTAAACAGTATAAATAAATAAAATGTTTAAGTACCAAGATATGAATTTATTTTTAATAATCCCTGATGTATATTGTGTTCTGTATCCAATGGTCTTATAACAGTTTGGCAGTAAACCCACAAATATAACACTTTTCAGAGTAGCAGCCGTGTTAGTCTGTATTCGCAAAAAGAAAAGGAGTACTTGTGGCACCTTAGAGACTAACAAATTTATTAGAGCATAAGCTTTCGTGAGCTACAGCATCCGATCAAGTGAGCTGTAGCTCACGAAAGCTTATGCTCTAATAAATTTGTTAGTCTCTAAGGTGCCACAAGTACTCCTTTTCTTTTTGAAAATATAACACTGATACTGTGGTCTTATTGTGCTGGTAAAACTTCATTTTCAAGAATTAAAAATCATTAGTGTATGATCCATTTTGACAATAAGCAGGTAGCTAACGTGCTACTGGAAACAATGAGTTTGCAATTTATTTGCTCACTCAATAGCACATGGTAGGATGAATTTTCAGCCTTGAGTGTAGAAAATTAGAGATTTTACTCCTTGTATTGTTATTGAGAGTTTTAATTCATATATTCCAAGCTACATAACAAATGTCTCCCTTAGTCTAAATACTAAATCAACCAAATTAATTTTACATGCTTTTTGTAGATCTAGCAGATCTTTGCATTTGGTCAGTAAAAAAGCACACATTTTCATCTTTGGTGTCAGGAAACCTCAGTGGCCAACTTCAGGAGACTAATCTTTGTGCTCACATAGCAGTTTATTCTGAAAACAAGTTGCAGAGCGTTAAGCCCTGATGTTTCAGGTCTTAGCATGAACTACCAATTAATAATCTTATTGAGAAGAAAAAAGTTGTGAAGTCAGGAACAACTTTCAATGAAGCAAAATACAATCCCAGTACTTTACATGAAAGATGACGTCTAAATCCAACTCCATCTTTATTAGGATGCATGATGCAACTCAAACCATTGCCCAAAATTTCAACCTTTCACACAGCTCACCAAAATACATCTTGTATTTGTGTGTGAATTTAGTATTGAAGATGCTATATTGAGTGCACTGGATACTGAAGTGTGCTTGCTATGCATATTATTATTATTAGCAAACGCACAAATGGTACAATAAAGATGGGAAAATGTTCAAAATATAAGATAGGGAGATAAAACAGAGATGCATTAATAAATCAGAAAAATGTCAAAAGGTCATAGGTGGGCACTCCAAAGAGTACCACTGTAACCAGTACCCAGATTGTTCAGATGCATGCCGAGAACATAGCAGCATTGCTCCCCAGTTATCTACAGAACAGCTAAAGCACAGGAGAGCAATGCAAGATTCTCCATCAATATGCCTGACCTAGCGCAGGAGACTTCAGAGAGTTGGCTGAAATCAGAATAGACTCGAAATTCTGTGAAAACCAGTTCTCCTGAGACTCTATTTTGGGACTGTTAAGAACTCTGAGCTTGAGTTCCCTCAGCTAAGCCTGGAGCATGCCAACTCAGACCTCAGGCCAATTAATGAGCCTAGCTGGGCTGTAGCAGAATGGCCTGTTTGGCTGGCCTTCCTGGTTGGCTGTAAGGAGCCAACAGGTCTGCATTTAAACTCAACAACAGTGGCAGGTCATCAGCTGCTTAATGCTTATGCCCTCAGCTGTGACTCTCCTGTGCCTGCCTTATTCCCAGCCTACTCCAGACTTACTCCTGCTTTGTTCCTGTCACACTCCAACCTGCTCCATCTCTGCCCCCTTGCTCAGCTTCTGACTCCATCCCTTATCCTTCGCTTGTCTCCTGATTCCAGTTCTAGCTGCTATGTCAGGCTCTGGTTCTAACCACTAGGCTGGGCTCCAGCTCTAACTACTAGATCATGCTGCCCATGACCCGGTCACTGATATGGGTAGCAACTAGACAGTTCAGGGAAGTAGAGGCAGATGGGAGGTTGTTTCCTGAGAATGGGTGATGTGACTGTGGGTGGCATTAATAACCATGTATATTTATTAGCCTGAAAAATGGCTGGACATCCTCAGCATACGAAATTGTTGATGGCGTATTAATTTCTTCCAATCCAAATATAATAACTAAAAACATACTCTGATCAGATACAGTCACTAAGAGAAATTTAACTTCTCCCCCAGACCCTTAAGACCATCTTCAGTCCAAAATAAAATAATATACGCAGGTTAATCAAAAGAAGAAAGAACAAAACATCCCTTGTCTGAACAGTTTAAATAGCAAAATAATAAGCTAAGGCACTAACACTGTCTTTGTTGATATCATTTAATCTCTCTGTCCTTGTGCTGTTTTTTTCTACATGACTCTGTACAAGAGGATTGCTGCTCACAAAAATTCGAATTTTGAAACATTTCTTTTAATGAAAATGGGTCACATTTTTGTGAAAATGTTCCTAAAATAACATTCCCATTTTAATAGCTCTCTACAGAATACAGTTTATAACATAAGGCCCCTGTGCTGCAAGCTACAATGCATGGGTAGATGCCCATGGAGATATGCCCAAGTCATTAGGATTCTATGCAGACACGAGGGTTTGCACATATAAAGCAATTTGCAAGTTAGGGACGTTAAGGGCCCAGTGGGGAAACCCTTACTCATGTTTGTTAAGTAGTTCCATTGAATACCATTACAGGAGCTGGATGTAGATCACTAGCTAGTTCTGCACAAGCTGCCAAACATCCATGGTGCTTGGTTAGAAATATGATAAGAGGTCCAGTATCTCAATGCCAATCCTCTGGGCCAACTACAGTCATGCAGATAATTGAAAAAAATCAAAACAAAAATATTATCCATATAAATTTTCTAGCTAAAGAAGAACATCTCACAATCTGCAAAATGTATAAAAATTGACCCCACAGTTTAGGGCCAGTTTTTCAGGGATGAAGAGCACCACAAAGTCCCACTGAAGGCAAGAGAAACTACAGGTGCTCAGCACTTCGGAAAGCCAGGCTTTTAATGCATTATTTTGCCAACCACAATGATCCCATAACTCAATTCAGATTTCAGAGCCTGGTGTTCCACATAGAGGTAAATTGCCATAATTGCAATATGTGGGAGAGTTGCAGAAATCCTTAGGTGTGCCAGATAAAGTGGAGGTTGGGCTGCATGGACACGTATCATCAAATAACAGTGGAGAGACCATCCAATAGAGGTGTTAGAACAGGAGACTAAAAGCACTAAACAGTCTTTCAAATGCAAATTTAAACTTAGACAAGTTCTGCTCTCAGTTATGTGGGTATAAAGCTAAATTATTCCAGATTTATGCTGGTGCAAATGATAGGAGAATTTGGCCCAGTAGCAAAATCAGTAATTCAGCATTTTCCAAAGAGAGAAAATATTCCCTGGGTTAGGAACAAATTAAGTAAATACCACATTTTGGAACTAAAATTGTTTGTTAGTGAGAGAAAATAAATCATTGAACATCAGAGAGTAATGAGAAATAGATTTCCCTCAGTTAATTTCTGGGATATGTCATGGCTTTGCCTAAAGTCTGGTATAAAATATTCATGATGCACAAATTCTACCACACATCACAGAATGCATTTGGTGAACAAAGGGAAAATATCTTATGATGTACAGTGGGTCAAATTCTGCTGTTACACTCCTGTAAGTCAGGAATATTTCAATTAAAGTCATGTATACCTGTAAACCCTCTCTCTATATATGACCATAGACAACTTTGTTATTACTGCAGTTGTTGCACTGCTTCCAAAAACTCAGTAAATCAATTAATTGAAATTAGAGCCACACATATATTTATTTTGCTACAAATCTGCATGGATTCCAACATTAATTCAAAATCTCAATGCAACTCAGTCATCAACTCTGAGTTAGTCCTATTTTTGTATGTAACCATGCAAGACTTGAAAGTTTTGGAGACCTATATCGTCTGGATTCACCACAAGGATTGCATCTAGGATTGTAACACAGATTGTAGTGGATTGTAGAGTTTTACACTGCTGCCCATTGCCACAGTATATGAGTGTCAGATTTACAAAGGCATTTAGGCACTTAAAGATGCAGATAGGTGACTAGTGGGATTTACAAAAATGCCTGAGTGAGTTTTGAGGTCAATGGGAATTGGGCACCAAACTCAATTAGTTGCTTCTGAAAATTCCATGAGTCATCTATCTGCATCTTTAGTCCCCTAAATACATTTTGTAAATCTGCCCCTGAGCAACTAAGAGTACCACTGAGATGTGAATCTCAGATTGTTGGATGCAGAGTCCAGAGTGGTAATCATTACACAATGGAATCTGTTGGAATGCAATGGATCACTGCTGCGCGCCTGATTTTCCACTCTATTACACCAGGTGCAACTCCACTGATTTGAATGGCATTATGCTGGAGTAAAGATGGATGAAACAGAGTGGGGACATTTACTTCAGAATCAGAGGGTTAGCTCTGTTAGTCTGTATCCACAGAAACAAAGAGGAGTCCGGTGGCACCTTAAAGAATAACCGATTTATTTGATGCATCTGAAGAAGTGGGTTTTTTACCCCCGAAAGCTTAGGCCCAAATAAATTGATTAGTCTTTAAGGTGCCACCGGACTCCTCATTGTTTTTATTAACTTCAGTATGTATGCCATAGTGAGAAGATTTGAGGCCAGGACCTTGTCTGTTCCATAAAACTTTGTAAAACATGTTTTAGTTAGTCCATTCAAAATGGTCATTGGTACCATGTTAGTAACAGAATGTTGAAATTTGTCCTTTATTCAAGGATCACCAATAGTCTAGTTCATAGAATCATAGACTATCAGGGTTGGAAGGGAACTCAGGAGGTCATCGAGTGCAACCCCTTGCTCAAAGCAGGACCAATTCCCAACTAAATCATACCAGCCAGGGCTTTGTCAAAACAGGCCTTAAAAATCTGTAAGGATGGAAGATTCCATCACCTCCCTAGGTAACCCATTCCATTGCTTCACCACCCTCCTAGTGAAAAAGTTTTTCCTAATATCCAACCTAAACCTCCCCCACTGCAACTTGAGACCATTACTCCTCATTCTGTCATCTGGTACCACTGAGAACAGTCTAGATCCATCCTATTTGGAACCCCCTTTCAGGTAGTTGAAAGCAGCTATCAAATCCCACCTCATTCTTCTCTTCTGCAGACTAAATAATCCCAGTTCCCTCAGCCTCTCCTCATAAATCATGCGATCCAGTCCCCTAATCATTTTTGTTGCCCTTCACTGTACTCTTTCCAATTTTTCCACGCCCTTCTTGTTGTGTGGGGCCCTAAACTGGACACAGTACTCCAGATGAGGCCTCACCAATGCTGAATAGAGGGGAATGATCACATCCCTCGATCTACTGGCAATTGTCCTACTTATACATCCCAAAATGTCATTAGCCTTCTTGGCAACAAGTGCACACTGTTGACTCATATCCAGCTTCTCGTCCACTGTAACCCCTAGGTCCTTTTCTGCAGAACTGCTGCCTACCCGCTCGGTCCCTAGTCTGTAGCGGTGCATGGGATTCTTCTGTCCTAAGTGCAGGACTCTGCACTTGTCCTTGTTGAATCTCATCAGATTTCTTTTGGCCCAATCCTCTAATTTGTCTAGGTCCCTCTGTACCCTATCCCTACCTTCCAGCGTATCTACCACTCCTCCCAGTTTAGTGTCATCTGCAAAATGAATTGACTCATTCACAGTTATATGCAGTGGTGTTGTAGCTGTGTCGGTCCTAGGATGTTACAGAGACAAAGTTCGTGAGGTAACATCTTTTATTGGACCAACTTCTGTTGGTGAGAGAGACAAGCTTTCGAGCCACACAGGGCTCTTTTTCAGCTCTGGGAAAGATATTTGTATTTAGCTGTGGCACTTGCAGAATCTTTCCCAGACCTGAAGAAGAGCTCAAAAGCTTGTCTTTCTAAACAACAGAAGTTGGTCCAATAAAAGATGTTACCTCACCCACCTTGTCTCTCATTCACAATTAGGAAGTCATCACGAGCAGATCCGTGTCTTTTGATTCGTGTTCTAGATTGTAGGCTTAAATTTCAATGGGTTAACCTGAGTGAGCACTGCAGGATCACGTGCTTTAACAGTTGGACTAAAAATAACTCCCTAAAAGATATATTCTGCCATCTCGACACATGTTTACTACTACTTTAGCCCCTGCTTCTACAAAGATATGTGCTTAACTTTTCTGCCACAATACTCCTATTGAAATCAAAGGGCCTACTCACTGTAGAAGTAATACCTAGCTCCTACTAGTATGTTTCATCTGTAGATCTCACAACATTTTACAAAGGAGGCAAGTAGCATTATCTTTGTTTTAATGATGGGAAGACTGAAGCACAGAGAGGGGATGTGATTTGCCCAAGGACATGCAGGAGGCAAGTGGCAGAGTCAGAAATAGAAGCCAGAACTCATAGTCTGTGATCTACTGAACCACACTATCTCCTGAATTTAACATGTTTGCAGGGTCAAGGCCTACCTCTAAGTCATACCATCAAATTGAATGACACTACTTGAGGAGTAAGGTCTTACTCAGCACAAGTAAAGGTGGAAACAGCTGGCTGAAATTAAAAATACTTACAGAAATTGCTGCAAAATCCTTCCTACATTTTATAAATAGAGCAAGCAGCTTATGTTAAAGATTAGCCATAAATAACTATTCATTGGCTTCCTAAAGACAGTAAATTTTGCAGTAATTTTGTGAGATGGGAAAAAAATGTATCAAGTCATATTCTACCTGACCTGGAACTATATAAAATCAGGTGGTGTTCAATTCCATATTTAATGTCACATTTTATTGCTTGTTTTAGCTAATTTGCCTTGTGGGGAAAAATGTTTTCTAATGCATTCCAGAGTCCTTGTAGTGTTACAGTTCATTATACTGAACTTAGAATGAAATCTTAAATATATGACCACCTGAGCCTCCCTACAACTCCTACTTAGAGCTCTCAGTGCCAGATGCTACCAACATAAAAATAGCACGTACTCTTGAAATGCCAAGAATCGAATTCTACCACTCTGACACAGTCTGAGCAGTATTTCGGCCATAAGTATCACTGCAAAAGTTGGAAGATGTTCCTGATATTTCAAGAATAATTTTCTGTTTTTTTGTCATGGAAAAATTGCAAAAAAATTTAAAAAGAAAAAAAAATCTATGAAAATGTGAAAAGGCCATTTTCATTCAATTATTTAATTACTTATTTATTTAAATTAAAGAAAATCAACTTGATCTCCGAGAGTCTTCCCAATAAATAGTTATTTGAAGTGACTCCTTTACAGATGCTGTTTGTAAATTACTTAGGTTACTTCAGGATTAAAAGCACTCTGTTCATGTAAGATATATATTTTTAGAATTAGCTCAAAGCTGTAATGTCAGACCCTGAATCAGATCCAAATCTACAATTCCCCCAAATATTTGGTCAGGTAAGTTTGGAGAGGATTGGATCAGGAGAACTGTTTTGGCACAATTCATAGATAAGTCTAGCTTTCTGTAGTTTGTTGGGGTTTGGATTAGGGCTGTCGATTAATCGCAGTTAACTCGTGATTAACTCAAACAAATTAATCATGATTAATCACAGTATTAAACAATAGAATACCAGTTGAAATGTATTAAATATTTTGGATGTTTTTCTATATTTTCATATATATTGTATTCTGTGTTGTAAATGAAATCAAAGTGTATATTATTTTTGATTACAAATATTTGCACTGTAAAAATGATAAACAAAAGAAACAGTATTTTTCAATTCACCTCATACAAATACTGTAGTGCAATCTCTTTGTCATGAAAGTGCAATTTATAATTGTAGATTTTTATTTGTTACATAACTGCACTCAAAAACAAAGCAATGTAAAACTTCAGCACCTACAAGTCCACTCAGTCCTAATTCTTGTTCAGCCAGTCACTAAGACCAACAAGTTTGTTTACATTTACAGAAGATGATGCTGTTCTCTTCTTATTTACAATGTCACCAGAAACTGAGAACAGGCATTCACATGTCACTTTTGTACCCAGCATGGCAAGGTATTTACGTGCCAGATATGCTAAACACTCGTATGCCCCTTCATGCTTTAGTCACCATTCCAGAGGACATGCTTCCAGGCTGATGACACTCATTAAAAAAAATGCATTAATTAAATTTGTGACTGAACTCCTTGAGGGAGAATTGTATGTCCCCTGCTCTGTTTTACCCTCATTCTGCCATATATTGCATGTGAAAGCAGTCTTGGATGATGACCCAGCACATGTTGTTCGTTTTAAGAACACTTTCACTGCAGATTTGACAAAATGCATAGAAGGTACCAATCTGAGATTTCTAAAGATAGCTACAGCACTCGCCAAGATTTAAGAATCTGAAGTGCCTTCCAAAATATGAGAGGGACAAAGTTTGGAGCATGCTTTCAGAAGTCTTAAAAGAGCAGCACTCCGATGTGAAACTACAGAACCCAAACCACCAAAAAATAAAATCAACCTTCTGCTGGTGGCATGTGACTCAGATAATGAAAATGAACAGGCGTCGGTCTGCACTGCTTTGGATTGTTATCAAGCAGAACCCATCATCAGCATGGACACATGTCCTCTAGAATGGTGGTTGAAGCATGAAGGGATATATGAATCTTTAGTGTATCCGGCATGTAAATATCTTGCGATGTTGGCTACAACAGTGCCATGTGAATGCCTATTCACCCTTTCAGGTGACATTGTAAACAAGAAGCAGGCCGCATTATCTCCTGCAAATGTAAACAAACTTGTTTGTCTGAGCGATTGGCTGAACAAGAAGTAGGACTGAGTGGACTTGCGGGTGCTCAAATTTTACATTGTTTTATTTTTGAATGCAGTTTCTTTTCATAATTATACATTTGTAAGTTTAATTTTCATAATAAAGAGATTGCACTACACTACTTACAATAGGTGAATTGAAAAATACTATTTCTTTTGTTTTTTTTACAATGCAAATACTTGTAATAAAAATAAATATAAACTGAGCACTGTACACTTTGTACTCTATGTTGTAATTGAAATAAATATGTTATAAAATGTAGAAAACATCCAAAAATATTTAAATAAATGGCATTCTATTGTTGTTTAACCGTGCGATTAATTGTGCAATTAATCATGTTTAATTTTTTTTAATTGTGAGATTAATTGTGATTAATTTTTTTAATCGCCTGACAGCCCTAGTTTGGATTAAATGTCCCATCTCTGATTCTGACTCTTAACATTAACAATGAGTGGTCTGTTTTCCAAAGTGTTCAGTGTTGATCTAACTCTGCTCCCATTCAAGTCCATGATAAATTCTCATTGATTTCTCCTGTTCTGTTCAATATCCCATAGGATCCACATGGTGGTGGGGAGCAGCCGAATATTATTACTAAATGAGGCTGCAACATTTCCCCCCACTCCTTTCTCTTCTGTTTCAGTGTGGGGGTGGATCAGTGGAGAGGGGAACTGGCCCCTCTCCCTCCATTTTCCTGGCCACATTTTTAATTAAGCCATGAGTGAAGGCATGCTGGGAAGTGCTTGTGGCATTTAGTAGGACCTGATTATAATCCTTATCCCCATGCCTGCCAGAGTCAGAAAGCTGAAAACAAGCTGTAATAGTGGTCAAATTTATGATGGAGTTTAAAATCAGCCAAGCTCTCCGTAGCACTAAAGGCTGAAATGTACACGAACACTTCATATAATCTGATCTCAAGCATGCACCAAAAAGAGGTTAAAAGTACTGTATACACTGCTACTAGTGACCACATTAACATTTCAAATATGTGCATGTGTTTTAAGTGGCAATGACCTGCGGTTTGCTGATGTCATAATTTTTAAAGGCAATCAGGTTTTGTGCTTCTTAGGACAAAACGCGGGCATTATAACAATCTCACTTTGACAGCCATTAAGACATCTCCAGCACTCTGTTGTACTATTACAATATAATTCCCAGTAGACAATAATCCTAGACCCCTAGACTGTGAATCATAAGCAGTAAATGGCTGACAGTAAGCTAACAATGGGCTCTGTGGGTAGTCTGACATTGTACAGGTGTGCATCATCATAGTAAAGTAATTAACAGGTACTTAAAGGAATGTACATTTAAGCTCAAAAAACCTGTTAAGAGACTTCCTAAGTGAAAGGCTATTTTTTTAAAACTCCTCTTATATTTGATGACCAGGTAAAAGGAGTGCAGAACACAAAGCCAATCTAAGAGTAACTCTGCAATCAGTAGCTTTGCTATCCGCACTAGGCTGCTCCATCAGCAGTATCATTTTACAACTCTTGCAAGTTTTGCTCCTGACTAAAGGTTAAAAGTAAATAAACAATTCTGTTTGACTGCTGTGAAAAGAATAAAAGAAATAGATATTTCAGCAGGGTGAGCTTCCTACAAAAGCTACAAAAAGTACTTTAAAAAAGACAAATATTGTGTTGTAAAATAAACAAATGAAAAATCCTGGGACAAAGTACAGCATAAGTAAAACTGGAAAATATATATAAATTGCATATAGATGACAGGATTCTCAGATAGTGTAAATCAGCATAACTCCCGTTAAATTAATGTAATTTACACCAACTGTGAGTCTGGCCCGGAAGATATTGTGATGTATTAATGATTATAGTAGTTGAAGAATTCAGGCTTAATAAAATTATCCTTGGTTCTAGCACAGGATAAAAGGAGCACAGGAGCAAGCAGATTTTTCAAGTCCCTGATTCGTCAAGTCCTCTACACACAAAACTCCCATTGACTTAATTGGAAGTTCTGTGAGTCAGAGGATCAGATCCATAGGGGTTGGTATTCTTGAGTCTTCTAGGTGTGGCCATCATAACAATCCATCTAGTATTTATGTTTATCACTGCCCGCTGGTGGAGGCATTTAGAACTGCTCAAATACTTGAGGCGATTACAGCTAGTATAAAAACAAACAAAAAAATGGAAACAAGTATTCCCCCCCCCCATAAAAGCACATAGAAAGGGCAAAATCTGAACAATTTTGACCAGCGGTAGTGGTTTTCGTCCTCCAACGGCTGGGCTAACGGAGGGTCTCATTTACTAGAAATACCAAAGGCCTGTGGCTTGGGAGCATTAAGCATTGACTATTCTATGCTGTGAATGTGTCATTTTGCTGACAAATGTGACAAAGCAGACTCAGTATCCAGACTCAGTATCTTCACCTTGCCTAGTATCCTGCACCTGAATCCATACAGTGATATAGATCCTGCCCATGCACCCCTCTTGCACAACAAAACGCTCCTCCCCCATCCACTGTCCTCAAGTATAGGCATGGAACCTTCAATGGACTCTGTAGCAAATAGGATGAGCATCTCTTATGCAAGCTTCTCAAATATTCCTAAGGAGAAGGGGACCAAGATGTCCACCCCTTTGTGATTATTCATCCCTTTTAAGATGGAAAAGCACTATTGCAATGCATATTTTATAAATGCTTCTTCAGCTGCAAATTGCTCCTGCTCTGATTTGATTACACTTCTATGGTGATTGTTTCGAACACTCAGGATTACTCCTGTTGCTTGTCACGGGACTTGCTACCCTGAGGAAAATTGGCAAGTTTGTTTGGCCATTTTGTATTCGTACATTTACTTCATTATGCATTATAGCATGAACATTGGTTTGTTTCAGAAACTCTTAATATCATCCAGAAGCAAACACTTTAGAAATCTTTCACAGATACTGGTCCCTCGTGTATTTGCCATGCTCTCTGTTCATTATATACTGGCCCTACCTTATCTTATTTTAGGACTTCATACTGCTGCTCATCACCATAATATCTGAACATCTTCTAGTTAAGATTTTGATCTTGCTTATGGGGATGTAAATCAGGAATAATTCCACTGAGGTGAGTGGAGTGACACTGGTTTAAAAGTGGTTATATGAATGAAAACCAGATCTAATAGGCCCTCCTTACAGATTGAAGAAGAATATCAGAGGAACCCAATGAAGTGGGTTAAAAGATAGAAATAAAGGTAAATTAATTTTTATTAAATGGCCAGATCCTTGGCTGGTGCAAAGTGGCCTAAAGTGAGTCACTTTCTTTCTTTGTTTTTGTATGTATATATATGCACAGACAGCATGACTAATTGATGTCTGAACTTATGAAGTGTACTGAAATGCTTGTTTGTGCTGTGCCATGGTAATTAGTATATAATTAATATGTAATTTTACGATCCTTTGTGCATTTTTTCTGTTATGAGGTGAGGTTTACTAGCAGTTCACGAAAATGTTTCCAATTTGCAAGCATGACTAATGATTTAAAATTAAGTCTCATGGCAAGATGGGTGTACTCTTTAGGGTTTTTTAAACTGGCTAATCATGGTTAATATTATTTGAAATGTTCTTTGGAGAAAATAAATAAATAAATAATGACTAATGAGAATATTAGTTAACATTAGCTTATTCAGAAATAAAAAGCAGCAAAGAATGAATCTGATCAAAAAATAAATAAATGCTTGCAAAATTTCAGGTTATCACTTTCAGACAAAAATGTTTTTAATGTTAATAAAAGACATGGGCCAAGAGCTTTAGAAGTTGTTATTCTTGAAAAAAACATGATTTATTTGATTTTTTTTTCAACTCAAATGTCGTGAACCAGACATACATAATTATATTATTTGTCTTATACAAGTGAACAAGAATAAATTAAAACTGGACATGTTGCAACAGGACTGTTGACATTATATACAAAGTCTGCTTATTGTCATAAGATACTCTTAACCTTTAAGCCAAAATCTTTCAAAACTATTAGCATTAAATCTAGCAGCTGTTGTCAGATTTTTCCCATTCTCTGCTTTATGCACTATGCTTTATTTGAAATGTTTGTTATATTTGTGTATATAACTTTATGCAAGCTGTCCCTTGAAAGCTTGAGGGATTAAATGGGAAGGTTGAGCTAGTTCAAAAGGAACAAAAGTTAACAAATTAAAGAAAAGCTTTCTTAAATTAATGTGTAAGCCATTGAAATATTTAGCTGTATTCACATTGGATAGCTTCCTCTATATAAAATTATATGAATTGTTTAAATAAATGGGGATAAGAGAAATCTATTTCTACCATAAAGTTTATTAAAGCATTAGAAACTCCAGCCTCGATCCTGTAAACACATCACGTCATGACATGAGAAGTCCCATTGTGGCAGGGCTAGCCAGCCCCCATAGTCTTGGATTTCAGAGGGCAAGCGGCGAATTATAGAACATTGTGGGACAAGGGTCTCTATGTGTCTATTCTTTGATTCAACCAACCCTTGTAGAAGCAGCCGTCATTTAGTCCTACATGTTCTGTGGCCTAGTTTGCAATGCAGGTTTTCTTTTCCTTAGTGGATGGTGAAAAGATATGTGTAGCTGCCATGATATTATTCAATTATTAGGATTAAGTGACAAATGACAGAGCTGGCATAATTAGAAGTGAAAGGATGACTTAGCATATTGGACCAGGACTGTAATATCTTGGTCTTTAAAGAGATGAACTTCAGCAGGAGTTTTAAAGGACTTTTTGCAGGACCTGCGTCCGATGAAGTGAGCGTAGCTCACGAAAGCTTATGCTCAAATAAATTTGTTAGTCTCTAAGGTGCCACAAGTACTCCTTTTCTTTTTGCAGGACCTTACTTCTAGTTGATGATCTCAGACAGTCTCATGCCCAGAAAGAGCAACCAATTGCAGGAACTCAAACCGAAACTACAGTCGCACTAGATCAGAACAACCTCAAGTCTGTATTTACTTTATATGTTATTTCTTGTTAATGCTGGAAATATTCAAAGGGGGCCTAAGGGAACTAGTCACGAAAATCCCACTAAATATCAATGCATTAACTCTTTTAGATTCCTTTGATAATTCCAGCCTAACTACATAATTCTCCTAAAACCTGTTTTAGCCATCATTGAAACTAGGATTAAAACTCCAGATCCAAATGCTTTCTTGGGCAGCTTTGGATCAAGATTAGGGTCTGAAGTATGTGAGTCAGACCAATCTCTAATATTATCATATGTATAATTTTTAAAATAAATTCCCAAATTTGAGTCAATTTCTAGAATGTATTTTTTCTCCTAGTGGTAGGATTGTCCCACAACAGCAAAAAAGGAAGAAAACGGAATATATGAAAAGCTATACTGTTCTATGCAAGCTTTACATAAATATTTTGGCTTGATTTAATCAGTCTAGTCTGCCATTTGGATTATATTCAGTGTAAGATCATTTTACTACTCTGCTTAATTATCCTTTCACTATCTAGTTTATTATTTCAGATAAGGTTTTTGAAGAATTAAGACTTCCTACCTGAAATTCAGAGCCAAAACCAAAGAATGCTGACCTTGCTCATGATGGTCAATTATGATTTCCAGCTCATCTAGCAGTCTGGAGCACTGGCGTGTAGGGTCTGGAGATTCAAGAAGTCATTCTTTAATATATTCAGAAGCCTGTCTGCTTCAGATAAGGATTGTCTGACACAGGCAAAAATATGACAGTGCTGAAAACCGTCATGATAATTAAAAATCCTATACTGGAGATGAAATTAGATCATGGTTCTATGGAGCTATAATGAGTGAAAAAAGTGTGTTAAAAATCACCTCTAGAATGCACATGCTTGTGGTACACATGTTCCAGAAAACTTCTTATTCAATTGTCTTTCTGTATAAGGGTTATTTTCTTCTTCAGAGTTGATTGATGTCACAATTGGATTGGAGATTAAATCATATTAAAAAACCCACAAAATGTAATAGGTAAGATTGTTGTGGTAATGTCTAGGGACTGCCTGAGTACAGGTCCCATGATGCTAGGTGCAGAACACACATAGAGTAATAGATGTGCCTGCCTTGAAGACCTTACAATCTAAATAGCCAAGACAGAGACAGAGGCGCGTCATGTTAGTGTGGTGATTTATTTTTAACTGGGTGGAGTTTAGTTAGGAGGGGATTAATTAAACAGATAGACAAAAGAAGGAAGAGCATTGAAGGAAAGAGATGAGACAGGAACAGGATATGGGAGGCATCAGGAAGAAGAGAGGATGGGATCATGCAGGTCAGGTGGAGTGAGGCTGAGGTGGAGAAACTGTGAGGAAGGGGGCAGAATGGGATTGGAGAAGGCGCTCAAAGAGAATGTCCAGAGACCAAAATATAGAAAAGTCAGGCATCAGTATCCTGGCTGAAGATGTGTGCCTAACATCACCTTAACACTTAGTTCGTGTGTTGCTCCGCTTTATGTTCCATGAGTATTTAGTACATTTTGCATGCTGTCAATAACGCATAATTATAACAGCAGCTAATATGCAGAAGATAAAAGATGGACACAGTCTAAAAACACTCATAAGATAAATGGATCCAACATAACATATTTTAGTGAGACAGCCAGTGCCTCAGTCCCAGTGAGAGTATTGAGTAAGCCTAGCTTGTCTCCTCGGGAACCATACATACATATAGGGGACCCTGGGCCCATGGATATCCTCCCCTCTGCATAGGAGGAAACGAGTGGCTTTGGTTTAATCATAATGATTTCTGTAGGTTTTGGATGGCCTCCTGTTCAGATAATGTGATATACACAGAGCTCCTTCCAACTGCCAATTTAAGGGGGGAGACGCCCGACCAGTAGAATTTTGTAACATTTATTTGTTCAGATAATTTACAAAGGATTTACTAGATTAATCCCATGGAAAGACTCACTGTTCTTTGTCATAACACGGCCTGGAAGCTTAAGTTTGTTTGTAAAGCTCTAAAACGACTCTGTAGCTTGACAGAGGATACCATATTTAACAAGCATTGTTAGTTAAAGGGAAAAGTTTGGCTTGGGGGCAATAAGTGCTATCGCTTTGCGTTAATTGAAGCTCAAATTCACTCATCTGCACACATGATATATCTGGTCTTTGGTGTTCTATGGCAAGTCTGGGAGGCGAAATTTCAATTTCAACAGGAGATATAGGGAAATTGTTTACCTGCCTAGAAAAAAACAACAAGATACATTACAACAAACATATGGTTGCTATTTAATTTATGCTTTATCATTTTTCATTCTGACATTAAAGTTGTTCTGAGTGGGGCAAGAGCACTGTACATTGTACAATGTAATATAAAATGAGGGTTATCCTTCCTTGCCAGAGGAAATGTGATTCAGAAACAATTTGGGGGCTGTTACAGGGTGATGTGGCACAGAGAACCAGAAGCTATTGAAACTTTAAACATCATTTCTGGACAATATAATACTTGCTGCAAAATGACTTGTAAAAACATGAAAACATTACTTTCCTGACCCCAGAGAATTGGAAATCTTTAAGTATCAGTTCAAACAATGTCTCTTAAAGGGCACCACACTTTCTCATTGCCAGTTAGAATTATTTTTAACGATTTGTTTAACATACCGCAATAAAGAAAGATTAATGACCAAGATAGAACCAAAAAGTGCCATCGGCCAAGCTGGTTTCTATTACAGTCGTGAAACCAAGTGATGGGACATAATGGGTGTAAATGAGAGTGGAATTTGGCCCTTAATGAGACTGCCTCCAGAAACAAACGGTAGGTTATGAGGTAGGAAAATAGTCTAAAGGAAACATAAGAAAGGGAAAAGATCAATGTTATACAGTGGATTAGAAATTAGCATAAAAAGCATTAACAATGACATTTTGCCCTATTGCTGCTGCTGCTGCAATGATGTGTTTGAAGCATCCCCAAAGAAAATAGCACTGCACCAGTAAGGATGGAAAATACACTGAAAAAAATATCCGTCTGGAGGTATGTTTAAATTTGCAATTAAACAAATACCAAAGAAGTATTGATATGCATGGCATCTTTCACCAATTTCTCAAGGTGCGTACAAAATTAAAAATCGCAGACAATAAGCAACTCTAAAGGACTATAAAAATGTATGAGCGGTCTTGCCTGTTTTTCAGTGTGTTGGGTTTGGTTGCCCGTTGGCAGTTTGTTAATCAGCGAGGTCAGCATATTTAAGCCATTAATGTTGTTTATATAATGCAGTAAATGTACATGATACTTCACAAGACACAACAAGGCAGGATGCTGGATGCTTGCAGCCTGAAGGATTCTCCTTGGCTGCAGTGGGCTTTGGATCAGGCCCTAACAGCCTGATCCCGCTTTCACTGAAGGAATGGCCACTAATTCAGAGATGAAACATAGAAAAGAGTCAGGAATGGGAAATATGGAGACATTATGGCGCAATATCATTTCTGTGGTGTCAGTGACTCCTTGCAATTAAATAAAAATTACTGCAATGAACTCGTTGGGACATTATTAGGCATGGTGTCACCTTCCAATTCAGCATCCAATCAATGGAAGGCTCCAGGATCCCTCTAATACAGGAAAGGGAAGTACAAGCTGAGAAAAAAACCAAATATTGGGGAATCACAATAAAACCATGAGTTCACAATGTCATAATACAAATATCAGTCCTGATTGCAATGGTGCACCACAAAGTATAAAAGGAAAGCAGATTTTGTATATGTCAACAGGCCCAGACTAACTTTTATAAATGGAAAAACATGACCGTATTTTTCTGGGAACTGGTTCTATTTTGCTAGGTTTGGATACAGGCAATTGTGGTGGTTGCTGCTATTATATCTAAATTGCTTTTACTTCATTTTTCATAACTGCACTGGCAGCATATATGTTACTGTACATATTTTCTGGGTTTCCGGATATCAACAGATTTTTGCTTTCAGAAGTTTGTTTTGTTGTGAAGATGATATAGCCAGAAGAGATGTGCCTCAGCAATCTTGAAGTGATGTTTAACATTTATGGGCTGTTACTGTAATGCTTAGTTCAATCAAATCCTAAACCCTTTATTACCAGTAGATTTAACTGTACAGTTATTAATGACAACAATACTGGCGGTGCAAAATGTATAAATCGACTGACTCTTCTTGCACAAATAAATCTATATTGTCAACCATTGAGCTACTCACTCTTTTAACTTGATGAAGACAGTTATAAATATTATACACATTAGACTTATACACTGTTGCTTTCAGCGTAATTAGATCACTGGATTTATTTTCATTTATGAACTGTATAAAATCTAGCTATGCTTAAAAAGGTCTGAAAAATCTTTATAGATATTAATGAGCTAGATTAGGCCCTAATAGAAGAAGCAACTATGGTATTGGCACATTAAACCTGACATATTGGTCACACCTCTATATTATGCTCCTGTTTATAAATAATGTATAAAGACATATGATACATGATACATGATTAATAGATGTTGTAATAACTCATTAATCAGCAATAACCTTCTTCTGATGTAATTATAGCCATCTGTAACACATCTGTATACATACTACTAATGTATACAACAGGCTTATAACATCTATTAATAATATATTAACCCTTTATAAACCATTTATAAATGGAACCTTAGTATAAATTTTGACTGATATAGTGAAGTACTGACATATCATATCATACTAATGTGATTAATATATGATACCTTGTGCCTGGACCTAAAACCCTTTACTCTGTGGGAACTGTCATTAGAGTCATATGAGTGAAGTTAGGATGACAGTCCTCATAAAGTATTGCAGGATTGGGCCTCTTGTTTTCTGATTTGAAATCTGTCACTCAAATATTCACTCTTTCAATAGGATGTTTATTTTATAGACAGGAAAATGCTTGGGTGGTTATGAATTGGGATGCACCAATGTCAACTGTATTGATCAGTGGCTCACTTCTCTACTTCCATGGTCCTGCTATCAGAGAGAAGTGCTGTCATACTCCTGCTTCACATCTGATGTGATCCGCCATCACTTAAACTTTATGGAACTGGCTGAATGATTGTTTGGGGTGGAGGTACGTTGGGCCTTGGGGAGTGTAAGGAGGTTGCAAGGCCCAGATAGGTAAGATATCAGGAACGGAATGGAACATACAGGCAAGTGCTTAATTCAGTGTGTCCAACCTGTGGCTTAGGAATCACTTGTGGCCCCCAAGGCTCTACACTGTGGCTTTTGGAGGCAACGCTGTTAGGAAGAAAATCTGGATTGGACTATGAATTCAAAATGTGTTTCCAAGCTCTGACCCATGGTGGTTGTTGGGTTTTTTTTTGTTTACTCTGAAGTGTTTGAATCAGCCCCACCACCCACCTCCCCAGTGGCCTTGCACCCACTTCCTCCACAGTCCCCAGAAGCAGTTCTGTGCAAGCTGGGGCATGCTAAACAGGCGTGATCCCTTTCCTGCTGCAGTTGCTCAGTAGTGCCCTCACTGGGAGCCTGCTGAATCACAAGGATAGGAGTCGAGGGAAAAACTCTGGTTTCTGGGCTGCTTGCTTTAATGCCAGGTTCTGTGAGGCCTGGGAAAGCAAGACAGGAGGTCAATTTCCTCTCCTTGCAGCAGGCAGATGTGGGATAATCTGCCCTCTATGACAATTTTATCCTAATCCCAGTTGGGACTATTTGCCTGTTTAAAGGTAGGCATAGTCTTAAAATCTTTCCTGAATTGGGACCAGAGTGCGCAGCAACATCCGATGTGCAGTCCCTCCCGCTCAGCACCTTTCAGAATTGATCCTCACAGTCCTGCAACTGTTTTATCTAGGATGGCCCTGGAACATTGCTGAAGTAGAATAGGAAACAGATAAAATAAACCAGTGTTTATAGTCACCTGACCTAACATACAAGTTTCCCCTGTTTAGTGAAAATGTTCTGCAAATAATATTTATTTTGTGGTGATAAGGAGAATTTCTCTCTTTATTCATAGAATATTTCCGCCAGACAGTGGCAGGAAAATACCCTTTAAAACACACAAAGTGCTTCTATATGTAGCTGCACTGAGATCAATGGGATAATTTCATTGACTTCAATGAGGTTACTTCTGATTGGCACCAGTGTAAGTGAGAAGAGAATCAGGTCCCAAATGATGATTTCTGGCTGTCTTGGCCATATCCACATACTGGATCTTTCAATACTGGAAATGCTGACTTTCCCGTTTCTTGTCATTATATTTTCATGCAGTAAAGAACCATACCAATTCAGTTTAAAAATGTTTCAAAGAGAGATGGACTGGCATAAGAGCCCCACTTATGAACATACCTGAACACTCAGAAGTTTGAAACCCCGCCCCAGGTCTTAATTTTGGGTCAGATTCTCAGCCCTTTAGTTACATTGGTGAGCAGTTACTCAGAAGAGGTTACCGAACTGAGTAAAAATTCACCAGTGGGAGTAAGGGGCTCATAATCTGGTTCTCTGTGACTTTGGCCTATCACTAGTATCAAATACCAGACTTCTGCTTTTTTTTTCCCTTTCTTCTGGGCAGCAGTTTTTCTATCATTAGGGTCTCTTCGTTTGACTCGGACCAAACAAGCAGGCCATGGGGAAGATTATTTTACTCTGTGACCAGCAAATGTTATTCTTGCCTTTGTCTAAATTAGCCATTTCTGAACCCTGCAGCTTGAGTGTCTGTAATTCTAGTTGTTTGATATGTTGATTGAAAAATCATTCAACAAATATCTAACGGGGACCTTGATGGTAATATGGGGTCCCAAATTTCCTCCAAAGCCAACAATAGGCTAGTTTTTGCTCACATTTCTTATCCAAGTACAAATATTCCCACTGAACTTAGGGGCAGTATGTTAAAAATCTTCTCTCTGATTATCATCATCCTTCAGTCCGTCCTTTAATAAACATGAGTAAGTCCAGTACATTGCTGGAAGAATTTTGTTGTTCTAAGTGAAATTGTGAATGTATAGCCATTGTGTGTTCCCTTTCATTCATTTTGCCAGTTAAAAGGGTCATCTCTAATTTTATTTCTGTGTTATCCAATGAAACTCGCCAAAGAAACACAGAAATCTCCCCAGACCAGTCAACCTTCCCCCAGACACTGGGAGGAAAGTTGAGTCTTGCACCATATCTTGGATTCTTGATCTCAGCTGCAGCCCCTAGGCACTACAGATAAATATTAATTAATGTATATGGGTATTGGGAACTTCAGTTAAAGGTTTATAAAGCACTTTAAACTTCTTAGATGAAAGTCACTATCTATTTTATCATTTGCTATTTTTATTATCTATTTTATTAACCTAAATAGAACTGGTATTTGTCACTTAGTTCTTCTGTACTAAAAAGACTAACAAATTTATTAGAGCATAAGCTTTCGTGAGCTACAGCTCACTTCATCGGATGCATTTGTTAGTCTCTAAGGTGCCACAAGTACTCCTTTTCTTTTGCGAATACAGACTAACACGGCTGCTACTCTGAAACTAAAAGACTGGGTGTGATTTTCATAGTGTCTAAATGGGGTCCTAAGTATCTAAATCTCTTTTTAAAATGGGGAAACAGGTGCCTAGGAGCCAGATTTTGAAAGGTATTCAGGCACTTAGATACAGATAGATGTCTAGTGGGATTTTTAAAATGGCTAAGTGCCTAACTCCCATTGAAATCACTTATCTGGCTGAGGTGATTTTGAAAATCCCATTATTAGGAACTTTTGAAAATTGTGTCCATTATCTTGCATGTTTGTTTTCTGCACTTTATGAAATACTATCAGAAGGAGATGATAACCAAGAAGTAGAATAGCAAATAATAATGATATAATAAATTGAACTGAAGTTTCAGAAACTTCTTCCTCAACAACCAAAACCTTGTTTTCGTTGTTGTAAAACTCTGTTTCCAAATCATCAGTATGAACTTTTTTTTCCCCTTGACACCAATGAAAGCGCCAACTGGTTTAAACTATGCTATTAAACATTTGCATGTTTTTGGATTTGAATCCATTCACATAATAGAATAATAGATTGCAAGTAGTTCATCAGTAAAGAATCCACAATTATGGAGTTTGCAGACTGATTGAAAAATAAACTGCAGTATTTGTGATAATTAAGCAATAATTAAATGGCTCTCTATATACAAATGTAAAGTGTCCCTCTGGGCCATGGCCATGTGCTGAGGATTTTATTTAGTTCAATAGCAAAAGTCCCTCAGTGCCAAGTTTACACAAAAGAAAGTTAGTGAATTGCTAGAATAGAAGTGACTGATCTCTCTATACAGTGCAATTAGTAGAGCCAGCATTGCCTCTGTATGATTTTGGATACAGAGTGTTTTTGCAACTACTTTATATTAACCCCCATTGGTATTCAGCAATAGTATTTAGTGACCACAAAGCCATATATTTTACATTGTATACAGAGTTGATCAAATTGCTGTTTAACTTTTCTGTACACTCTGTTATTCTTAGGATTCAACTTTCATTTCAAGCAAAGATTGGAAAGCTGGTTTTGCCAAATTTTAGAATTAGCTTGAAAATCATAGGTTCTAGATTCAGAACAGAGCTTAATCTGAGGTTTGAGGTCAGTTTGGCTCTGACAAGATGTGAGTTCTGGTGTCTGTGTGTGTATGTGTGTGTATATAATAATGCTGATCCACAGGGCACGGGGCATCGGCAGTGGGGCTCAAATATGGGACCTCAATGCAAGAGCCTCTACTGCCTGAGCTAAAGGACATGTATCTCTTAGCTACAGCTGTAGCAGGCTCATCAATCTCTGGCTGGCCTAAGCCACCACTACAGGGGGACAGAATGCCACTCTGAGCAGGAATGGAAAAGTTTGATTAAATATTCCTTTGAAAAAGAATGCCTCAGATTAAGGGACAGAGAAATATATTGAAAAAACTGATAACATTTAGTGAAACCCAAAATGGAAAAAAATATAACTTTATCAAAATGCAAAACACTGCTATCTCTAATTTCAAAAGGAATGCATGAGCACCCATGCTAATGCCATTTAATCAAGGATCTATCTATCTATCTATCTATCTATCTATCTATCTATATCTATCTATCCTCCCCCATCTCCCCCTAAGTAGAAATAGTTCAATTGCATTACATCTAATTCACATGGGGTTAACAAGCAGCACCTTAGCTCTGACATGTATTTATTAATTAGTATAAAATACTAAATACACTACTGGCATAACTGGGTGCCACTCCATTGCTAATTTCTGTGATGAATTTGGCTCGATGTCTGTGTAATATGCTCAACCACACTCACTTTTCATGCTGTGCCAATAGCACCTCTTTTAGCTTCCGCAAACTAAACCACAATTCAGGACTCCTATTTAATGAGGGACACAGGCAGGCTCTGTTTGCACAGATTTACCCCTCCATAGCCACAGCAGAGTTTTCTCATCTGTGAAATGGGGATAATGATACTGGGATCCTTTGTAAAGCTCTTTGAGGCCTACTGATGAAAAGCACTACATAAGAGCTAGGCATTATTTATTTATTTATTATATTTTATTTATTTACTGGACAACTATATTCTGTGAATGTGAGCTCATTCTGCTCTGACAGGGTGGCTGGCTTTATCTTTGGGCTTGGAATATCTGTATTGCCTTGTGTTACAACTCTGTAGTTGCCTGTGCTAGCTAAGCAGCTCTTAGAATAGAACAATGAGTTTCTTAATGGCCTCTTGATGTTCAACCACTTTCTCACCTTTGGATGGCTGATAACTTTTTTTGGGGGGGGTGCCAACTGGGAGTTTCACAACAATGGAGATGCTGAGCCCCCTCACCTGTCATAAATAACAGCACCTTCTCCAGGGCATTCTGCACCTTCTGGGATTGGTCCTTTACTGTGCAAAGAGTCCCACTGAAATCATTCATTTCAATGGAGTGAGAACAGGGATGAAGTGGCCTCATATATTTCATGTTATTTACAAAGATTTTAATTCTTCTAGAGCCGCATATAAATAATAGACCCCTATCATGAGTGCAGAGACTGGAAACAAAGATCAAAGGGCCAGAGACTGCCACCATCACTCATCCTGAGTGCTACTTTATTCATCAAGTAGCCCCAATTGGTTTACTTGGGGAGAGCAGTACTACTAAATGTGAGGATATCTGAACCTGATGTGGCTTTTTTCTGCATTTACACTCTACACATGCAAAAATTATTAAGTTGGTGATCTGTGACATGCATTGGAGATATTGTTTCCTAGAAGTAATTTAGATAGTAAAGTTATTTTATATTAACAAAGGGAATTTCAGAAAAAAACACTATTGAATTGTAATCTAACTGAACATTGGAGAAAGAAACCTTTTCAAATACAGTATAAAGGTACTATAGTGTCTATACAAGAAACAAAATATAGCTCATTCTAGTATTTCAGGGACAGTAATAGAAATACCACAGCAAGCAACGATTTAGTCAAGATCTCAAGCCTTCTTTCCCTTTGAATATCACTAATTCTGGAATTTGCACTGCAGCTCCACAATTTACTTCTAAAGATGCTATGCAATATTTTCTCTCATTTTGCAATCAAGTCCTGTGATATCTCCAACGGAATCTTTCTCCCTCGTGCATAGCTTTCACAATCAAGTCCTGTTATTAATACAGGGGGCAGGAATTGGTTATTGCAGTTTATTCTTGAGTAAGCCAAGAAACTCTGATAAATTAGAAATAGTCTATTATGTTATTATTCTGTTACATACGAAACTATCTTCAAACAGAAGCCCTCATAAATAATCTGGAGATGCATCAGACACTTTTCCCTGCTGTATAACATTGTGTATATGTTTGGCAGGGTTCATCATGTAGAAGATAACTAGCACATAGTGCCAGGATTCTATTACTCTTGACCCTGACCTTGGCTGCACGCTGTTTCCAGGTGTACTCCATCTTTTAAAAAAAGATAGCACCCATTTTTTTAACCCTTCCTTTTTAACTTCTGTTTTTAAACTCTCCATAATCTGCCCCTTGTCTGAATATATTTTGAAAAACAAGTTTTCAGATCTGTCTCTCTTTCTCTCTTTTTTTAAGTTCAGTTTTCATTCCTTAAGCCGGCAGAGTTGCATATGCCAAGAGAGGCTTTCCCCTTCAGAATTCTTTTGGCTCCAAGCACTAACTAGCTAAATAACGTAGAATAGTATAGAATATCCTAACCACAGAAAAAACTATACTTGGAAATGGTTTGTTTGTATATGCTATATTTACTATCTCTGAGCCCAAGAGATTCATTTATTGTTATCAGCTGGAATTATTAGTGGTAAAAGCCTAGGAATAGAGATGTTGCTTTCATTATTATAGAACTTCTGTGCAGTGGCATTTAATTTATGCAGAGATGTAGAGTACAGGGCATTATTTAAACATATTGGTCTCTTTATAGAGCCATGACATCCAGAAAACCTCTACAGGCAAGTGGTGCAAGTGATGATTTGTAAAGCACTTTGAAATTGTGCTATGGCACAAATACTTGATAGATTACAGAGTTTACATTAGAACAACAGGAAGGCAGAGTGAACCCAGAGTGGTGTCCATGGGAATTCTTTGGTTGTTCCTTTGCACTCCTTATTCAGGCAAAACGCCCATACAAGTTAAGGGAAATTTTTCCTGAGTTAAGGAGGGAGGATTACATCTTTCGTTTCCCAGTGGGGATCAAGCTAACTGTCATCGAAAGAAAATGTTTGTAAATATATAGCAAATAATCTTTCCATTTAAAATAAAAAAGATTTTCTTTGGCAGCTTAAGGTGGAGGGTGTTGTAATTATTTTAAGTATGAGTGTCTCCAATTGCTTTTGGTTTTGAGAATAATACACAGTAATCTGGTCACACTCATTTTGTTATGCAGTCATTAAATAATCAGGAAGGTATTTTTAAAGGAAAGGTGTGAGAGAATTGATTGAACTTCACAGGAATGCTATATGCGTAACTACAGAAAAGTTTGGAAACCTAATACATCATAATCAGATAAGATCTCTAATGCATTGCAGTTAAGACAACAAGTATATGTTGTAATACAATTTGGCCAAATGTTTAGCTTAGTTTAGAAACAGAAAATGTTAACACTGCAATTGCAAACTGTTGATATTGGTTTGCGTTTTGGGGGCCAGAACGAAACTGATATAAACAAACTGTTCCTACGAAGTATGTCTTTTCATCCTGCTTTCTGGTTGTGGCTATAATGTGCGGTATGTTTAATGGAAGAAGCAGAACACATGAGAGAATTACTTTGTGACATTCAGGGACTGGACAGGGATTCATGAGATTTAAGTTTAATTCACAGAATCTTCCACAAACTCCCTGATGGAGCTCGGCTGTTCTCAGTGGTGGCAGATGACCGAACAAGGAGCAATGGTCTCAAGTTGCAAGTGGGGGAGGTGTAGGTTGGATATCTAGGGAGGTGGTGGAATCTCCATCCTTAGAGGTTTTTAAGGCCCGGCTTGACAAAGTCCTGGCGGGGATGATTTAGTTGGTGTTGGGTCCTGCCTTGAGCATGGGTTGGACTAGATGGCCTCCTGAGGTCTCTTCCACCCTAATCTTCTATGATACTGTGTGACTTTGGGCAAATCACTTAATCTCTGTCTCGTGGTTCCCTCACCACCATCATTTGTCTATTTAGAATGTCAGCTTTTCAGGACAGAATCTTTCTCTTGCTATGTGTTTGTTCTGTGCATAGTACATGGGGCCCTGAATTGGGCTGGGAGCTCTGGTTATACTGTAATACAAATAATAAGAATATCATTGAAGGCAAGAATCTAATGTCCAGCAACCTATCTCAGCTCTGGTAACATGCCCATCACAGAGTTATCTGAGTGCCTTAACAGATTAGTAATGTTTCTCATTAAGTTTATTTTAAAAAATAATATTTTAAGGTTCAGGACCAAATCCAGAAATCCTTACCCAGGCAAAGCTCCCATAGAAAAAAGGTTTTTTTCCAGAGTAAGGACAACAGGATTTGGCTTTCAATAAATTTCTGTGGATTGTATTTTGTGAAGCATTGAATGATTTAATGGGTTGGTAATCAGTATGCATTCAGTCACGAGAGGGCATTCCAGTGGTAGATATTAGTCTAGCTCTTGGGGAACCTGCATTCAAGTCCCTGTCCCACAAAGACTTTCTGGGAGACTTTTGGCTAGCCTCTCTGGATCTCAGTTCTCTATCTGTAAAGTGGGGTTAATACTTCCCTATCTAACAAGAATGTTGTGAGATAAATCCATTAAAGTTTATGTGGTACTCAGAAACTACAGTCCTGGGGGACATGCGAATCCCTGAGATAGCTAAATACGTTAATTTGGGGATCATTCGTGTGAAAGCAGCCTAGGCCAATAGAGTCCCCATAAGGTTCCTTTTGGCTGTTCAGTGCATGTACAGAGTTGGTATTGTTAGTGAAATGGAATCTAGAGCAGGACAAGCACCATTTATTATTAGGATTATTATTATTTACTTGTATTATGATAGTACCTGGCATTTTTCATAAAGCTGTTTGAAAAACAGGTAAGTGTTTTGTTAATGTTTTTGTGAAAAAAATGTATCTTTTCTCCCACCTCCTCCTCCACTCCCTGCACCAGCTCTACTTGCAACCTTGTTGACAGTCTCAGCATAGAGGATAAAGGAAATGAGCCCTTCTCTGCTCTGGTGCTCACTTCCAAACAATTCCCTGAGAAGGGGAGGTGGAGAATCTTGATTTGCCACTTCCCCTTGAACTTGGTCAGAAAGGGAGTTTCCATCCCATGGGGAATTCCAGTATTGTGATATTGTATTTATCTCAAATCAGAACAAAATGTCGAAACAGAATAACTTTTGTTGCGTTGCAGTATTTCAAATAATTTCAATTTGGAAGTGGTGAAAAAAAAATCTGATATTTTCTACTGAAACTTTTTGACATTTCAGAACTATTTTTTATTTAAAAGATGTCAGTTTGAAACCAAAAGATTAATTTAGAAATGTCCATTCAAAACAAAACTTTCACTTAAAATGGACATTTCAATTTAATGGTTGCAGTGTTATTGTAGCTGTCTTGGTCCCAGGATATTAGAGAGAAAGGTGGGTGAGGTAATATCTTTTACTGGACCACTTCTGTTATTGAGAGAGACACAAGCCTTTGAGCAACACAGAGCCAGACCTGAAGAAGAGAAGAACAGAAGCTGGTTCATAAAAGATATTACCTCACTCATCTTATCTTTCTAATTTAATGTCATCTTAAGTCAAAATTTGTATTCAGAATTGAAAAATTGTTGAAAAACATCAATTTCAACAACACCATATTTTCCAGTTTGGAAGATATGCTCCAACCTGTTCAATTAATGGAGGGTTTCCAGGTCTCTATGGTTGACAGTCTGTCACTTGTTAAAACAATTAAATCCATTAAAAAAAACAAACAAAACCCAGTTTCCATCACTGATTTTCTTCTTCATAGATTTCTAACTATTTGCATTCAGTTCATTTTTACATCTTCAAGTAAACTTTTAACATTGTAAATCAACCATAAAAGCTGGAACCTCAGGCATGGAAGATTGTTAGTGGCAGACATATTGGATTTCCTTATGCTAGGAATTAGTTCCTCTCTGTTGTATTAGGTTTAGCAAAACTTTTTAGTTCCAGTAGCATATCTTGAATATAGTACATATGTGGAAAATTCATACAGGCTTGTGGAATTGAAAATTAACATGTATAGCACTAATATTACCCAGCTGTGGTTAAAAAAGCAAACAAGGTATTAGGTTGTAAAAGGAATGGGCAGGAGAATAATGCAAATGCTATTATAATACCATTATATAAATCAATGCTGTGGTCTCCTATGGACTATGTACACTGCTGGTCACTCGCAAAAAAACGGACATTGCAGAATTAGAAAGTTTTAGATAAGGATAATGAGAATGATTAAGGGCACAGGAAAACACTCATATGAAAACACTGACAAGAGTTGGATTACTTAACTTAGAAAGGAGACAAATCAAAAGGAATATGATAAAACTATATAGAATAATGAATGGTCTAGAGAAAGTAGATCAGGAGCTGTAGTTCTCCCTGTCTTATAAGAAGGGAACATTCAATGAAATTAAAAGGAAGGGAATTCAAATTGATAAAAAAAATACTTTTTAACCAATGTGTAATTAGACTATGGAACACATTGTCACAGGATGTTGCTGAGGCCAAGAATTTAGCATGATTCAAAGAAGGATTGGACAATTAAATGGATAACAAGAATATTCAGAGTTAGTATTAACAAAAAAAATTGGAAGGATATAAAATTTCATGCTTCAGGACTTAAGCCAATCTCTAAAGGTTAAAAAGTAGAATGGGATCTTCATGTGGGCAGATATCCATGTCTTCCTACTGAGGAATGTCTTGTACCTTCCTTGGGTGCTCAGCCTTGTCAAGGACAGGATATTGGATTAGATGGATCACCAGTCTGATCCAGTATGATCCTGTGTTCCTAATGTCCAGATTTTAGTGACATTGATACCAGGGGATTCAGCATCTAGGTACCAAGGTATTGGGTTCCTTGTCAAGATGTAGAAAACATTTTGATAGCTGATACCATCAGATGGAGACCAATACAATACAAATAACTTAATCAAAGGAACTAAATGATGTATATCTGGGTGAACAAGCAACCTCATACAATATTTCATGTAAACCTCCCATCATCTTTGCTGCCTCCGATATAAACTAGAGATATCCTCTAATTCAAACAGGAATTGATTCAGGGAAGTTCTATGTCCCATGTTAGATTGGAGTTAGGGGTAGATGATCACAATGGTCCTTTCTGTCCTTATACTCTATGAATATCTTCTTGCTGCATCTCATGGTGATCTGCCCTAGACTGTAGGCTCTCCAAAACAAGGATCCTGTCTTTATTCTCTCTGTAAAGTGCCATGCACATCTATTGCACTGTTTATAAGTGTTAAAAATAAATGAAAATGGGGAGAAAATTACTTGTTGGGATGTAATGGAAGTGTTAGTAGCTTGGGAATAGGTTTGGGTCATTAGTGCTGGGAACAGGACTAGGCTGGAGGGGATGGCAGTTGTGAGACAGAATTGCATGTGACCTGAGGACAGTCAGATGGCAGAGCTGTGAGCAAGTTTGGCAGCTGGCAGGTGGTCCAGAGTCTTATCTGCAGCATTACAGTGCAGTGAGCCCAGGAGGCTGATATTCAGCTGCCAAGCTCGAAGAGTTTAAGAGCTTCAAAAGCACCCACAGAGAAATAAATCCAAGACGATGGCTGCAAACTGTTTTTGCATGATTTCTCTGTTCCTAGAAGCTGGTGGGCCACACTTTAGGAATGACAGCACTGTACATAATCACAATTGTGTGCATAAAGGTCAGAATGCTGGGTGAATCATACATCCAGGCGTACGATCTGACAAGCACACAGCTTAGCTTTCCAAATTCCACGGGTGTTATTTGTCCGTGAGGAAAGCTAAACTTTGAAAACATTTATTTTAAACATGAAAAAGTACTTGAGCAAATAACTATTTTTTGGGTGGGGGAGAAGGGTGACAACTCATAGCTGGCTGTCCTTTCATTTTAAAAGTTACAGCACATTGGACAAACAAGTTCAGCAGCAAGTCCTCTCTCAAATACCTGAACTCATCACTGGTTAAACACTGCTTCATTTTTCATGTGTAAGCCATGAAAGTTTTCAGCCGTGTTTCTCCTTAAAGCTGATTTTTCAAAGTACTCTAAAATCCACACACATAGACAGATTGCCTTGAAAATAACTACACTACTACAGGGGTTGGTGTGATGTTTGAGGTGCAAATTTAGGGTCATTTGGTGAATGGGTTCCCAAGATACAGGTCCCCTAAATGACCTGTGTCCTTCTGATTTCATGATCTACAGCTACCCTAGCAATACTCATGACATCTGCAATAGCACTTATTTGTTTATGTCTGGTTGAAATTTTGAATTTTAAAATGATAAAAATTGTCATTGAAATTTCAACAACAAAAATAGAAACTCCTCCCACCCCTTGTTTCAGCCTGCTCTGTTTATTTATTCCAAGTTGAATGAGGCCCTTCTTACTACTGTCAGGTCTTGTCTTCACTACGGGGATAAGTCTACCTAAGTTACGCTACTCCGGCTACGTGAATAACATAGCTGGAGTCAATGTAGCTTAGGTCAATTTATCCCCGTGTCTTCACTGCGCTGCAATTGATGGGAGACAACTCTCCTGTTGACTCTACTTTACTCTTCTCAGGGAACTGGAGTACCGGGTCAACGGAGAGCACTCTGCCATCGATTAGCAGGTCTTCACGTCACCCGCAAAATCAATCCCTGCTGTATCGATTGCAGCAGTATCGATCTCCCCATAGTGAAAGACCAGCCTCAGAGTAATACAGAGGATAGGCCAGAGCTCACTAGAGGGGGAACAGAAGTATTTGAGGAAGCATGAGTTTATCCATCAGAGGGCTGTGTTACTTTATCCATCAGAGAGCTGTGTTACTTATTTACACTTCCCAGAAGTATAACATGTGGAAGGATGCATGTCAAAACTGACCTTTTTCATAGTTGAAAATAGCCATAATACTATCCTATTGTTATTAATGTTATTTGCCTTCTTTCACTAAAACTTACTCATGGGTATACTGTCTTCAACTGGTTGTGATGAATGCACTGTCACATTTCACGCTAAATGTTATTCCTTTATAACTTTTTTTTATCATCCAAGTTAAATATTGTTTCCCCTGTTTTCTATAAAACCTAAATCTTAATCTTATCATGGAATCTGTACGATTTTTATCACCATACTACCTAAGCATTTGGGTTAATGAAAGCAACTATGGTCTTGTGGTATGAAACAAAGCTAATTCCCACTGAGTTCTGTTCCTGGCTGTGACAAAGGCTTGCAATGAAACCTTGAGTCAGTTGTTGCTCTTCACTGTGCTTCATTTTCCTCTTCTGTATGGAGAGTTATGGGGTTTCACTCATTGATCTTTATGAAGAACCTAAAGATTCCCAGATGGAAGCTGCTACAGAAGTAATTTACCAATGCTATTTCCTGCATTGAGGCCATTCAGTCACAAAAGCAAAATGGCATCTTTTACAGAAGCAGTTAGAAGCAAAGCAGAAGTTTGGTCTGTTTGTAGCTTGTTGTTTTCCACATCGTATTTGTTAGTCATATGAAGAGGCCTGTAGCTTCATATCCTATGACAAGATGTGCAGAGCTTTCTGCTGAAACACTCTGATGAAACACAAGAATCTCCCACTTGCTTTCAATGAGAGGCTTCTAAGCCCCAGCCAAATAAGATAAAGTTTTGACAAAAGCTCTTTACAGCAGACAGCAACATCCTTGTGTAGGAAAAGTGGAGGGAGGCTGCAAGTTGTCCATCAGGGAGCCAGATGAATCCTGGTGGTGCACCAGAAGATAAGCATGGGTTCAGTCAAAAAGAAGTTGCACAAGCACCTGCAAGTTTCCCTTTCTCATGGAAAGCTTATCTTCCCTGCAGTGCATTCCTGGGCACTATCCATCAGCTACCTTGAGAAATGTGCTTCAAAGAACTTCTGCAGGACACATGAGCAAAAGAGTTTAAATAATAAATAGGCAGCACTTTGAGAGGCACCTGCTACTGAGGTAAACACTCCAAAATACTTTCTCTCTAGAAGATGACTCAAAGGAGAAACACTTAGGAAACTGTGACTCATCAAGAGAAGCTATAATTAAGAGTATTCCAAGAACACTATAAACTCTTTGCCTTAGGATTCAGTAAGTCCGAAGTACTGTAAAGCACTCACCTTTCCAAAGGCAGTCAGATGAGGGTATGCAGAGAGGTCAGGATAAGGGGAAGAAGGTTGTAAGGACAAGAGGCAGGGGGAAGGAATGCAAATGGGAAGGGGGTATTTATAGCTGGGCCAGAGGGGATGGGGGTATCAGGGTTGTGAGCTTGATGTTACTGAAGAGTAGGTGTTGTTACAGGAGCAGAGGTGAAGAAAAGAGATTAAGGGGCGGGGGACCGCTTAAAGGGAACCTGCCATTTATAGACGTCATTGTTTTATTTTAAAGGGATTATCAGCCAGGACATCAACATAATAATTATTAATATTTATTATTTGTATTATGGTAGCACTAAAGAGACCCAACCAAGATCAGGCCTGGCACACATAAGAGACAATCCCTGCCCCAAAAATCTTACAATTTAAATAAACAAGACAGAAAAAGAATGGAAGACAGTAGCCTTATAAGGAAAATTGAGGCAAAGAAAAGCTCAGATTTTCCCCAAAGTTATATAAGAAGGCTCCAGCAGCACTGAAAAATCAGACCTTTATCACCCACATCACAGTCTGGTGCTGTAACCACAAGAGAACATTTCCTTTCTTACCCCAAGAAAAGTGAGATGCCATCAAACATGACATGCTTTGAAAAGAGCATGCTCCCACAAAATATTCCAGGGTCTTGGAAACCAGAGCCTATCACACTGCACTCTACTAGTGATGTGACTTAAGGATCTGGTGCCACCGATACTGATATCTGAGTTACTGTGCCCTACAAAGAGGAAGAGGGAGAGGCCAGGGGAAAGAGTGCAACTGTCCTCATACTATGTTATTGTTCCAGTGGAAATAGTAGGACATCAGGCTGAGAGAGAATTGACAGTGAGGAAGCGAATTTGACATTGCTGCACCAGAGGAGGCTATGCAGCACCATTAGATAGAGACAGTCCTGCTCCAAAATCTTACAATTTAAATAAACAAGACAGAAAAAGAATGGAAGACAGTAGCCTATAAAGAAAATTGAGGCAAAGAAAAGAGGAGCAGGAAACAGAGTGTGAAGGGGCAAGTGGGTAGAAAGTAGAGCTGGTGAATAACGGGGGGGGGGGAGGAGGTTGGTTGGTTCAGTGGCTGAACAAAAACTAATAATTAAAAAAATTGCTTCAGAGTGACCCAAAGTGAATTAATTTTTTAAATTTGACAGAACCAAACAGCATAAAACATTAATTCAGGTAAAAGTAATGTTTGTTCCACCCAAATGAAACATTTTGGTTTATTAGGAGTGGGTTGAGAGGGTTGAATGATTTTTAAAATAAAATTCAGGGAAATTCCAAAACAAAACTTCTTTCAAATATAAAAAGTCAAATTTTTAATTTCAGAAATGCCAAAATAAACTAGCTTGACATTTACCAATTTATTTATTTTTCTTTTTGTTTTGTTTTTTTTTGATAGAAAATATTCACTGAAATCAACCCAAATTGTGAACAGTTTCGATCCCCCAGATCTGCATCTTTCAGTGAAAAACTATTTACACAAAGTATTCACCCAGACTGCTGGAGCAGTTGAGAAGCCAGGGCAGGTCCTCATTGATCAACGTCAGTCAGTCCAATACAAGGCCTAATATCTTCTATGCTCTATTTTAACCCTTTAATCCAAATGTACCAATCGTTCAGAGAACAAAAGACTCTCCCTCATTCTTGCTCTTGCTTACTGCTGCTCTTTTTGTGTAATGATGTTGGCTTAGCCTCCTCTTGTGCAGCAAGGTCATAATGGCACTGCTGCTGGGCCTCTCCCTTTCCCCTGTGTCACTTCCTCTCACAGCCTGGTGTCACACAGTTTCCATTGGAGCAATGGGGAGACGAAGAAAGGGGGTCTCCGTACGTTTTGGCTGTAGGAGCTGGGAAGTATGTAGTACAGCTGGAGTTTGTCCAATGTGTCAGTTCTTTGTGTTGCTGAGGACGTGAGGACAGTTGGACTCTTTCTACTTGCCTCTTCCCCTCCCCCGCACAGGACAAACTGCTGAGGCTGCCTCTCTTGTTACCATTTGGAGGGCAAAAGGGGGAATGCAGTTACGTTTACAACTGCTTTTGACAGAGGACATCTTTGCAGCAAACTCAGAGCTGCCCTTTGTGTGAGGGCATGCAACTTTGCATGGACAGCCTAAGAGGAGAGGACTTTGGGGTTTATGGGTTTACTTCAAAACATTAACATTAGGAACAGGAGCTGTCATTTATTATATGTTGGTAGGGTGCCTAACACAAGAGGGACCAACCTAGTTCGAGCCTTCAAGCACAGCTGCAAGAGACAAACTAAGTAATAATAATACTAAATAATTAATGCTAAATACTAAATAAATTAGTTCAGCATGTTTTGTTTTCTTGTCTTTATTATAATTTCCTAAAAACTTCTGAATTTAGCCCAGTGTAGAGGAGCAGAAAAATGACACTCCCTGAACACATATAACATAAGAATTCTTTCCTTCAACAGAATATGTGCTGTAGTTTATATAATAGTTAGTGATAAGAAGATGCTCTGTTCACTCAGTAGAAACAAACAGCAGCACATAGAACTGTCACATCAGACAAACTCCAGCTGTTCTATATACTCTTCAGCTCCTACAGCCAAACACCATGCAGAACCCCTTTCTCCATCCCCCTATTAGTTAAAGAAAAAAGGAACCATAAGTTAATCATTTTTTGTTTACTGTGAATGTGTGTGTATATCTATCTATCTATCTATCGATCTATCTATCTAGATAACACAACTACTGGCATATATTAAATATTGATGCATGAGATAGGTTATTGAAAATTACTCTTCTTTATAATGTACTCATGCCAGATTTTCTAGTGGAAAAGAATATGCTGTAGAAATATGTAATATGTATGAATATTTGTTTTCAAACTGTGCCACTTTTAAAGATATTGGGTAAAATGCTTAGTCCCAGTGAAGTCAATGGGCCAGTCAGCGACTGGGCCCAATTCTGGTCACCTTATCTACAAGAGTAGTCCTACTGAAATAAGTGAAATAATTTACTGCTTGAACAAGGTGAAACAGATAGGAGGCAGAATCAAAAATAGGGGTAGGTGAACCCATTTTGCTTATTTTTAACCCCATTTGGGCATTATTAACCCAATTGTATTTGTGATACACCTAGGAAAGGAAACAATGAAGGAGACAAATAATCCAATGGAGGAAAAAAAGTGAAATAATTGGAACGGAGAGTAGGAAAACGAGAAGCTAATTATAATAAGCCTGAAAAAATGAACAGCTAGAAAGGCAAGAAACTGATGAAAAACTAGCTAAAGAATGTGTATACACTCATGTACCAGCCTCGTTTGTCATGGGATTTTTCTATTCCTATATAGTACAAGTTCCCTTTAGCCAGAATCTCATGAGGTTATGCGGGAAAAGAGAATTTGAAGTAAATTGGAGGTGAACACTTTGGATTCTGATTCTGATCAGAATTTGGAGCATTTCAAAAGAAGTGAGCTGTAGCTCACGAAAGCTTATGCTCAAATAAATTTGTTAGTTTCTAAGGTGCCACAAGTACTCCTTTTCTTTTTAACTACATAGAGAGCCCGTAAGAGCTAAATTCTCATCCGGGTTTAGTTCTGGAGACACAGAGAGAACGATGCCCTTTCAAAGTTTTAGGGGCTAGATTTGAGGCTCAAATATATAACTATACCTCATTTTAAACAAAGAAATACGTTTTCACATACATGGAAGTTTCTGGAGAAAGGGATTATTAATGGGAGCCCTGAAAGAAACCGACTGTACTTTAAAATATTATGGTGCTAACATGAGCAGAATGATTTCAAAGCTGCTTCTAATTGGATAAGAATCCAGGTATATACAATGGATAACAAAGGCTTTAGATATGTGCTACATAATTTAATTATACATAGAACATATTTTAAAAATTAAATCTTAATTTCCAGTTACAGATTTTCTAAAATAAATAAAGCCTACAGTATGAATATATAAGTACAGCCTGAAATCATGAAAATAACTTTGACATAAATGAAAGCTCAAGTTCACATTCTTTCCAGCATATACCTGGAAAATATCAACTTTTACTGCAACTTATCCTTAAAGGCTGGTTTATAAAAATTAATGCAAATAATAAGACTGAAAGTGAGATTAAGGCCCAGTGATTTCTCTGTCGAAGAGAACGTTCAGACTTTGCAGACCAATGTACAATTATCATCCATGAGCCTGGAAACAAACGCTGATATAAACACAGAATTCAAACCACAGAACATGACTTGTTTTAAAAAGTTAAATTCTGTGAAGTAAGGCAGGAAACGAGATTTATCCTTCTGGGAATTTTTTGGCATGAGCATGGAACTAGGCATGCTCAGTGCATGTCATATGCTTCATCTATCACTGCTTTCTGAAGTAAATCAATTTTTACTCAAACTAAAGCAGGGCAGCTTAGTCACCATCTGAAATGTGTAGAAATCCTTCTGTTTGACATGGCATTAAACAGAAGAAGGCAAATTACAATATGTTGCCTTAAGGATTATTGTTGCACATTTTGTGCCTGCTGGCTGTGGCAGTGTTTGTTCCTCTGAGTAAAATTAGCTGGGCGTGAGCCATTTTGCAAACATAGTAAAAATAAATTGCTGTACTTGATAAGTGAATGTTCAAGTTGTCACTCTCAGCTAACTGCAAATTGTTTTAGTATCTTCAGGGTAACTTGGCAATCTCTGATAGGAACTGTACAGAGGGTCAGTTTTCTCTCTTTGAAGCCAAGTTTAGGTTTATAGCTAGAGACAGAGCAAACATTCTCTTCATATTAGGGTGAAGGAGCATTTGAGAAGCCGTCCAATTCCTACAAATAATAGAAAGACTATTTCAAGTTAAAAATCAGGGGTGATATTATTTCCTCTACGTGATATTGAATTTAAAGGGAGAAGCTGTATTAATTTAAACTCCCAGAGAACCTGATGCATTATCTACTTAGTAGGTTGGGTTAGCGGAGGAGAGAAGTACTATTGGTGATGTAGAATGGGCAAAGTCTGTGGGCAAACCTGGCCCACAAACTGCAGATCTTGTCACATCGATATGGAGTGCTTGCCCTTCTGGGCCCCATCCAGTGTTTCCCTGCTTTGGCAATATGCTACCCCAGTGACTCGTGTCCCTTCCCTCAAACACAAGTGAGCTGTGACGAGGATAATTCACTGAGCAAGAGGAGCAAGTACGGGAAAGAAATGATGAAGATGATGTGATTTTTGCCGCAGTAAGGTATATAGAATTGAGGCCTTTAGCAACAGTAATGCACATCTGATGGCTGCCAGCTTGACTGCCACACTGAGGAGAACCAGGGAACCTCTAGATCTAAAACATGAACGACAACCGTGTGAGATAAAGAGCCAAGACTTGCTAGTTGGGGCTGTAACTGACTCAGCTCTTCTGCAGATTAGGAGAAGTGGGAGTTTTGTTACATACACTCATCAATGAGTTTTGCAAGCTTTACTGCACTCCCCCATCCCTAAGTCCAAACTCAGACCTGCATCCTGGGAGTGTGAGCAGGTAGTTCAGTTGCTTGGCTTCCTCGGTTCTTGGTTTTCCTCTTCGGAGACTACTAATAAGTTTGTCAAGTCTGGTGGTGGCTTTTCTGATATGGATACCTCCACTAGGAACTGGATTGAACCCAAGACTTGGATATTATAGCAATGGATTTCAAGGAGTCATTGCCAATAAATATTATGGTGATAGATTACTGAATTATATTGTAAGGCATTATTTATGGCTATAATATTAAATGTAACGAGCAGGCATATTTAATTGTCTTAATTATGTATAGACCTTGCCTCACAAGTTGCTTAGGGTGCTGCACAACTTGCTAGAATACATAATAAAATACAATAGGCAGACAGTGCAAAACTGTGATAACATACTACATGATTCATAGACTGGACTCTGTCAGTAACCGGACTAAACTAACCCCTATTCTGATTCAGGAGAGTAATTTCTATGTTCCAATACTCACCAGGTTTGTGCCATGGTGCACAAAGGGTAGTGAAGCTAGAGTGTACTCAATGCTTAAAGTGAAAGTATTACCTAGGGCTCTATTGCAGTTGTTTTCCATAAGATATGTGTGTCTTTCACTGGGAATACAAAGTATCTGGCTTTTTCCATTAAACTGAAGACTAAAACAACCCTTTCTTTCAGAGTTTAAAAGCCAAAGCAAAGAGAAGCATGTTAATTTATATTAAACCTAACAATATTTTGGGCCTCCTCAACTAGGATGTCCTTTATCTGAACTGTTGCCCTGTGTAACCTTGGAGTGGTACAATGTAAGTTTGGGGTGGAGGCTATCACTTAGTGTATATGCTTTGGGAACTGGGTATCTAT